>NW_017728949.1:55333097-55372772 GCF_001723895.1 Crocodylus porosus | reverse complement strand
AGAAGGCTGAGGGGGGATCTAGTGGCCTGTTACAAACTGTTCCCCCAAGCACGACCAGGAGTGACCAGGAATAACGGTCACAAGCTGGCAGAGGGGAGATTCAGACTAGACATCAGGAGGCGTGACCTCGCTGTCAGGGCAGCTGGGGTCTGGAACCAACTTCCAAGCCAAGTTGTGCTGGCTCTATCCTGGGGGTCTTTAAGAGGAGGCTGGATGTACTCTTTTCTGCCATGACAGGGGGTCAGACTTGATGATGTGCTCAGGTCCCTTCCGACCATACCACCTATGAAACTATGAAACTATACCCAGAACTGCTAGGAACAACTGGGGCCAGTGGCTAGAATTGGAGGAGCTGGAGAACAAGGAGGAAATAACTCCATTTAACTGTATTTATATTGACAGCCTCCTGCAAAGTCGGAAAAAGACCCCATTTAAATCAAGAAAGTTAGTGCAGCTCAAGATCTGCTAGTTAACATGTACCAGGAAGGACAAATAATCAGCAGTGAACATGTGAAGTAAGCACATTTTTTGTGCTGCGAACGGTGAGCTAGGGCCTGTCCTCATTTCGCTGTTGTGAGCCTAGATTTACTACCAAGTTACTGTGATCAGATGTCTAGTGTCTGTGCATCAGCTTTGTGTCAGGAAAGCCTTCATAAATTCCATGTTTTACCATTAGCTTATAAGAAACCCTCAAGCAAAAAGTAAATGGCTGTGAGCAATGGTAATTTAGAAACCTTATCCAGACCCACCACAGTAAAGAATATAAGAAGTGCCTTTTCCTGGGTTAGCCCATAGGTCCATCTAGCCCAGTCTTCTGTGTGACATGGGGGCAGAAAATGGATGCTGAAAGGAAGAGTGAACTGGGTAGGACCAGGGTTCCCCTACCACCCACTGGTCCTCTCTTACATGAAGCCTCCAACGTTTAAGATCTAGTAAGGTCTAGGAATTCAGAAGCTGTACTCCTAACACTCACTTGCAACAGCTAATGATGCCCTTTTCCTCCAAGAATTTGTCCAATCCTTTTATGAATCTGGCTAAACTGTCAGCTTCCGCGATAGCTGGAGGCAACAAGCTCCACACTGTAGGGCACTGACAGATGTGCAAGCCCCCTCTGAAACTCATGTAACTTCATGTAAAGTGCCATGAGTTAGAGCCCCCCCTCCCCCGCCCCAGCCCAACAGATGTTCACCTGTTGGGTTGGGGGGCATGAGGGGGAAGTTAAAAGCAGACAGATGCCAGCCTGAGCTGGAGTGGAAGGGGGTGAAGGAGGGAGCCATGAGGCAGGGGGGCTGTGATCCATGTGGCCCCCTGATCCAGCTCAGGCTGGGCAAACCCCAGCTGGTAGCTTGCTCCGGCTGGCTTGCCCCTCCCTTCCTGCTGGCAGCCCTGGGGGCGAGTCTGGGCTGATGCAGTCCAGGCCTGATTGTGCAACAAGTTACCCCTAATGAACACAAGTTCCCTAAGGTGATCTAAAGTACAGCGCCTTTATCTCATACTTCATTTGAAGAGGGTTAATTTTTTGCATGATCGACCACGTTAAAAGAGCACCTACATGGCTGTAGAGCACTTTCAGGGGGCTGGTCACACAACAAATGAAACTTCTGTCTGCACCCTTCATGACATGCTATCTGAAACAGATCTTCCTTTGGTTAGTTTTAAATGTACTACCTACTACTTTCATGTTGTTACCCCTAGTTCTTGTTGTGTGAGAGGCAGTAAATAATAAATTCCTATTTATTTTCTCTTCACCATTTCATAGAATCATAGGAAGTTATGGTTGGAAGGGACCTCAAGAGGTCCTCTAGTCCAAACCCCTGCTCAGAGCAGGACCATCCCCAGCTAGGTCATCCCAGCCAAAGTTTTGTCTAGCTTTGGCTAGGATGATCTATTTGGGGATGGTCCTGCTTTGAGCAGGGGGTTGGATTAGGCATCCTGAGGTTCCTTTAGTATTCTGAAAAAACTTTATCACATCCCCCCTCGAGCATCTCTATTCTAAACAGAATAGACCTAGCCTCTTTAGTCTCTCCTCATATGGAAGCTCTGCCATACCACTGATCAGCCTTGTTGCCCTTCTCGGTACCATCCCTATTTCCTCTGTACCTTTTTTTGAGATATGGGGACCAAAACTGGGCACGGTAGTCAAGATACAGGTGCAACATGTATTTAAAGGGGCATGATGATGCTTTCCATTTTGTTTTCAATTCCCTTCATAATAATTCCTAACAAATTGTTTGCCTTTTGGATGGCTGCTGAGCTGTTATTTTTACTGAACTGTCCACAATGACTCCTAGCTCTCCTTCCTATGTGGTAACAACTAATGCAGAGCCCATCCTAGTGTAGATAGAGTTTGGGTTCTCTTTGCCCAGGGGCATCACTTTACAGTTATCTGCACTGAATTTCATCTGCCATTTTTTTACTCAAATGTGCCAGATGTTTTTTCTAGATGTTCACAGTCCAAGCTTGCTCTTTACTGCTTTGGAGAATTTTGTGTCACCAGCAACTTTGGCCACTGTGCTACTCACCCCATTTTCCAGATCGGTTAAACCGTATTGATCCCAACATGGTTCCCAGGAAGGGTCCTGCTGTTTACTTCTTTCCAGCCTGAAAATTGACCGTTTATATTCACTCTTTGCTTTCTATTTTGAAGCCAATTTCTAATCCACAAGTGGTGGCTCCCTGTAATCCCGTGACTACCTAACTTCATTAAGAGCCTCAGACAAAGGACCTTGTCAATGGCTTTTTGAAAGTCCAAATATACTATGTGAACTGGATCATCCCAATCCCCCTGCTTAGAGACACCCTCCAAGAACTCTAGTAGGTAGTTATGGCATGATTTCTACCCAAGCTAAAATCACAGCTGTGAAGGGAATATAGATGTACGGTAACTTGCACTTGCCATGGATCTAGGACACAAGGCAAAGTTAGCTTTATGTTATCATCATAGCCTTGAAATCCACTTAGCAGAACGTTATCTGGTGGGAAAAGACACCTTAGCAAGGTTTCCTATACCAGGAAGGGCATAATTAGATGTGGCACTGTAATTACTATGACCAAGCAACCAGGAATTTCAACTCTAAAGAAACAAATGATACTCTGTTTTGTGCACTACCAGTCAGAGCTAATGTAGTGGGAACATAGTTGGAAACCTTGGTCGTTACCTTCCTAATATACAGCCATAGTCATCCAGGCCATCCTCTCTAGCAGCAGTGATCTGCCACTATTTTCAAGAAAGATTAATCTGCATCACAAATCCAGAGCATGTAGCACAGTAGCAGCTTTGCTCCACAGAAATGAAGGCTGCTTGCTGCCTACCCGGGAACGGCAAAGTTGTCTGAATCTTTAAGACATGCTTTTATGCCTTAATACCAACTCAGTTGCCAAGAAGCATTACTGCTGCAGAAAAACCCATCTCTAATATCTGCATCTTATTCCTAAAACAGTTTAGCTTTTTATTGCCGCTGTTTATAGGAAGCCTACAGTAATATAAATGGGTTTCATAAAAGTTGCCAAGTTTCCAGCCGCATGCTGTGCCTTGACAGCCGTTACAACAATTCTACTGCCACAAAATAGTACCCAACTGCAGTATTTCCTGGCAGAGTCACAAAATGTTCTCTTAGGTTGGCCCTTGCTGAAATAAAATCATATTTGCTAAGGACTGTGGGGGGGGGGGGTCCTCTTTCATTCACAAGGAATAAAACAAGGGTCAGTGCTTTGTAACGGGGCATGAAAGAGGACCTGAATTATTTTCTTCTTAAGAATTTGGGCGTATTTTCCCCTCGTTTACTAACTAGATTAGAAATTCACATTTTATCAACCCTGTTTCTTATTGATGACTGGAGAACAACTGAGTGAATGCTAAATATGACTCCAAGAAGAATCCAGAGCCATCCCACCTGCCCTCAAGGGCACCTGGGCAGTTGAATTTGGTACAGGTAGACAGAATTTGCCTTTTTTCCCTCCAGATACCAGGGGGAAAAAACCTCTGTTTCAGAAACTGTGATTCCCATTCTGACAAAAGTAACGTGACGGAGCAATAATGAAACGTCAGGTGAACAGCAAATTCAGGATCCCGGTGGTGGATCCTACCTCTGAAAAGGCCACTGCAGAAGGAACCTGAAGTCTAGGATCAGAAAGACATTTTAATATGGAGAGCAGGTATTGGCAGGTGCCCAAGAGCTGTCATTGTCTTCAACTTCTGACTTGAACTCATCCTCCGTGACCTCTTCCTTTGGCTTCTCCATGTCTTTTATAGCACTGATTTCTACTGGCCATCAATCCCTGCCAGGATACAGGGTTCTTGTATGTATAACCATGTTTTAGACCACGCAACGGCAGCCAGCAGAGAAAGATCTGCCTCTTACCAATCTCCCCAGTGTGTTAAGCTTATAAGACAACTCCTAAAGTTGATTTTAAAAGCACTTTGTTAAACAGGGGTTTATTGGGTTTCAGAAATGTGTTAAAATTTTCCTAAGCATAGCTGTGATCTCTGTGACTCTCCAGGGGTGGGTCGTTCCCTGCATGTTTGCAACATGACGTTTCTTGTTTAAGTGAGTATTTCCAAGAGGCGCAAAGGGATGGTTTGCTGTGAAAAGGTCTCAGCAACTTTAAAAGGTCCCTGTGTCTTCTTCACGGGGTCACACACAGTTTGTGGTAGCTCGTCTGGAGTCTGACTGTAACGTGCAGTTTCAAATTTGTTTTTCCTTCAGGGAGCCAGGACACTAATCTACAGTAACACAAGCTGTAGGAATCTAATCACTGTACCGTGACCCCAAATGATCTTGTTATGCATTCTGCCTCTGCCTGCTCTATCTCAGGGATTGACAAAAGTTTCTGCAGCGTGGAGATAAGGACTATGGTCGGATCCATTTATTCTTACTCTCTCCCGCATGGATGTCATTCAAATGACAGGCTTGCTTAGGATTGTGCATGAACAAACGGGAGTCTGGGAACAGTGTGCAAAGCTGAGGGGAAGACACAATATAGCAGAGTGAGGGAGGACACGGCATCAACGGAGAGGGGAGGCTGGAAAAATGGAAACTTCAATTTAGCATCTGGTTTCACAGGGCTACCTGGTGCTTTCTCAGCAAAATGCATCTCCCCCGCCTCTCAAGGGACCATTGAGCTAGCCAACCTGGTCTGAAGGCAGGGGCTGTGGAAGGTAATAGGGAGCTTTTGAAACATTTTCTTTCCTGCCCATGCTTTCCCCTCCAACTGTAAGTCTTTATAGTGGGTGACTTGAACTATAAACTCCATCCTCATCAGCAGAAAATTAGCTCCCTTTTCCCTCACCATGGTGGAGCCCAAAGGGGGCATTATTAGTAGCTCTTAAATTGCATCACCAAGGACCTGAAGGATGTAGGAGCTACCCCTGAAGCCCCTGGAGGTAGAAGACCCATGATCCCATTAAAATACTTGCAGCTGTATGGTTCAGAGGGGATTTACCCTCTTTCTGTCTTCCTCATATGGTAGAAAAATTACAGGGTGTTACTTCCATAAACGCAAACTGGCTAAGTCACAAAGATTAATATGGTATATGGCCCATTTGGGAGCCTGCATGAGACCCCTACAGACAATTGGAGTAGTGCAGGGAGAGGAGGCACCAGTGGTTAATGAAGTGAGGAGGCAACCTCTGTGCTCGCAGAAAAGCTCTTCATGGCAGTCTCATTTCCACTCAAAACCTCAGCTAGACACCTTATCTCTGAAGTCCCTCATAGCTAGTTTCTTGGGGCTCAGTTTAGATGCAGCCCTCAGAGAGGGTTGAAAGGTTGAGTTGGCATGGCCAAGTCTCAAATCCAAAGAATCTGATTTGTCTGATCCAGTGGTTCTTAACCTTTATTGAGTCAAGCTGCCCCTTAAGAAATACCAGGTCTTATTTTTGACTCAGTTTTAACTATGGAAATATTTTCCATTGCAAATAACTCAAAAAGACCATAACAGATCACTTTATTCATTTGTTCACTCCTTCCTTCCTTCTTGCTCTCCCACCCCCCACCTTCCTCCCTCTCTTTCTTTCTCCCTTTCTTTCTCTTTCTCACACTATGGATTCTTATTTGAAACCATTGGGTTCATCTTATGAATCATGCCTATGCATCTAAGAGTGCTAATACTGTGGCATCTCATAGCAACCCTGAAAGGATCTCATTCATGGCACCTTGGTTTTGAAGTATTGATCTGTTCCCTCCAAGCCTTATACCCTGCATAAAAATACCCATAGAAATCCCAGACTCTGCCTCTGAATTCCTACCTTTAGTCATAATCTAACGAGTGTGAAATGATTCATATGCATCTGTCACTGCACAAACATCGTAGTGACTCTGTCTCTGCCCTGTTTAGACGTGTGGTTAAGCTTGGTCAGCCTGACTTATTTCTTTTCTCATATCACCTGTGTCATATTCGTGTTACTGAGCACAGCGTGATCTTAGCAGCAGCCATTTAGCTCCATTACTTTCCATTTACCAGCTGGATGCATTTTCCTAACTTTTAATTCCAAACCCATTTCACACAGAAGTAAAGCAGCTCCTACCCCCCTCCTCACCCACCTTTTTCTTTGTAAGATGTGGCATTCACATATGGAAAGAGCAGCCTTCAGTTTCCCTGAGTTACTGCAGCTAACCTAATGCAAGAGCATCTGCAGGAGACAACCTTAATGTGGTGTGCACTGACTTGCTTTGATTCCAGCTTGGCGAATTGCCAATGAAATACTTATTGTTTAAAGGTTAATTAAAGAATCTGCTATTGCAGGTTGTGCAGAAGGTGCTTAAAAACAGTAACTAGGCTCAGAGGTTGTCAGGTTGTGCACATAATAAATAACATTTGAGGCACTAAAATGCACATATTTGCCGGTGAGATTATGATCTCAATTTACTTTGATGCAACTCCAGTTTAACTCCATTCAACTCAGCTGAGATTCTCTGGATATAATAGGATATGAATCCAGCCTTAGATGTTCGAGCAAAGGCAGCATTTTGTTGCAGAAAACACTTACAGGTCCATGCCTCTTTATCTTTTCTCTTGTGGCTTGTTCCCATTGCATAATAGGGGCAGAATTACACTTGTGAGACGTTAAGTTGCTTTTTTCCGAGATGCTGATCCCACACAATTCCAGAAGATACCTGTTGCATCTATCAGTGTTCAGCTTTCAGGGCTATGCCATGAGGCAGAATTCACCCTCTATACACATATTACAGATCTGAGGCTTCTTTTTAAATTTTATTTTAACCTTTTTTTTTCTTTTTAAGAATGTATTATTTATCCTTAATTATTAATGACATACTTAGGTGCCATTGGAACCTTAGTTGTTCTAAGTATGGTCTTACTCTCACTTAGACATCACCTCCTTCTGTGACAGAGTATCCGGCATGATTATTTTAATTTAACTGAGGATGTGTGTCATGCCACATTTAGGTTGCTTAGGTGTTTCTGCATTTAAAAAAAAAAAAAAAAAAAAGTTATCGGTTCCATGAAAGAAGAGATTATAGCAGTGTGAGTGATCAGCCCTTCTTTATTTCCATCAAGATTAAAATGATATAATTTCATGATATGAATTACGTTGCACAGCTGGTACACCGGATGCTGTTATAGTAACAATTCAGAAGGCATAAAAGCCTGCCAAGTCAGGAAGAAATTTAATAGACAACTTAAAGCATGGAGTCAAGGTTTGCCTTGCTGGTCAGCAGAACTTTTCTAACAATGACAAACTTGGAGCCAGCCATTCATCATCTCTCTACCTCTCATTTCCAGATGAGGATTGAGTAGGCTAAGAGTTATAATTGCAACCTTTTGAACTTACAGTGTGAACCTAAAACATATGACAATGGAGAGTCCAGAATGTCTCTATAGGTCTTTGAATCAGGCCCTTGTGTTCTAGTCCAAGGTCCAAGACTCAAAGCCAGTTTGCAAATATTTTTAATATAATTAAAAAATAGGTTAGTATTGGTAGGCTCAATTTCTATCTCCGTTCTTTGATTTCCTAAAGAAATGATCCACCCTGAAATTTTAAGTAGAGCTTATTTTTCTTCCCTAGTAGAATACGGCTTAGAAGAGTCAAATTGGATAGCCACCCCAATGTACTGGATGATACATATGGACATATTGGTACGTATAATCTGTGACTCAGGAGGAGGAGGAAAGGGCTGCCAGAGGAAAGCTAAAGGGGAGGCAGATGTGAGTAAGTAAGAAGGTTGTGTGTATTGTCAGTTTTCTCTTGGAAGGAATCAGGAGCTACTAGGTCAAATAACCAGAAGAAGGGGAGGGGAGGTTTGGAAGAATGTATCAATAGTGATAAAAAGGCAGCTGGAGTTGTGGGCATGGGATTAAATGAAGTGGAAGAAGTGCACCAGTTTATTTAAGAAGGTGGTAGAATCAAAGAGATAGAGGAAGTCATCCAGATCAATCATTTCAACCAGAAATGCACACAGAGGAGGAGCAGAAGAGGATCATGAGATTAGACAATGCATTGGCTAGCTAGCAACACTTTGGGATAAAAGATGGGGAACAAGAGTCAAGGGTGGAGGAAAGGAAACCCCAGAAAGAACCAGCAACGCTCTCCAAGATATAATGGGTGGAAAGCACAGTTTGGAGTAGCCTAAAAGTGAATGAGAAGTCACGGGACAGATGGACTGGAAAACAGAACAAACGAGTGACAGGGCTCAAGGGGAAAGGCTGCATCCATTGATGGGAAGGGAGTGAAACTCAGCAAGAAAAGAGATCGAGATTGCGTGGCAAAGACCTAGTCCAGTGACAACTCCTCCTGTTGAGTGGAAGACTTGAACTATGTCCTCAGGTTCAATGATGGGAGAACAGCTGTTCACCAGAGCTCCCCAAGGAATAACAAGGTCTCACGGCCATTAACTCCAGGAAAGCCCATTTAGGCTGGACGTAAGAAAAAAAGTTCTTTATGGTGCATGTGACCAGGGTCTGAAACAAACTCCCCCCAGAGGTGGTGCAAGCACCTACCCTGGAGTCATTCAAAAAACATGTGGACGGTTTTCTTTCTGGGGTCACTTGATCCCAGCTGACTTCCTGCCTCTGGTCAGGATTAAAAATCAAAATGACTAGGATATGGTCTGAAATAAATCAGATGAAATTCAGTAAGGACAAGTGAAAAGTGATGTACTTCAGATGGAAGCTGATCGGGATATTTATAGTGGGCATTGCAGAGCAACAAGAAAAGAGGAAAACAAGGAGGGTATGGGAGCATAAGGTTCACAGAAACATAGCAAACTAGGGTTGGACAGGATCCCCCACGGTCATCTAGTCCAGCCCCCTACTCATGGCAGGATCATCCTTGATGAAACCATTCCAGCCAAGTGTCTGTCCAAGTGGACCTTCAATATTTCCAAGGATGTGATTCCATAACTACTCTAGGTAGTCTGTTTTAATGCTTGAGCGCCCTCAGAGGCATAAAGTTCCTCTGAACCTCCAATCTACATTTCCCCTGGTAAAGCTTGAGGCCATTGCTAATAGTCCTGTCCTTTACAGTCTCAGAGGAAAGTTAAAATTGCCATTAAAGTATTTGAAGACTATTATAAAATCCCTCTTCAGTCTTCCCTTTCCAGATTAAATAACCCTAGTTCTTTCAGCCTTTGCTCATAAGCAATGCTTCCCAGGCCTTTAACCATTTTTATCATTCTCCACTAATTCTTCCCAATCTGTCTGTAATTTTTCTTGAAGTGTGTGTATGGGGGGGAGGGGTGCAAAACAACACAGTTTTTTGGTTCCTACTTCTTCATCTTTCTTAACAATGGGCACTATATTTACGCTTTCCCAATCATCAGGGACTTCACTCAACCTCTACAAGTTCTCAGGTTGGACATAGTAGCTTCAAAAAACACAGATGGTGGAGGGAACACATAAAGAAGGTGTTGAGAAGGGGAAACTAGGGGAAAGATCAGATTTGGCACAGGAGTTTTCAGATGTAAGGAAGCCTCAAAGTAGGATGTGGATGCTTTGCAATTGGAGTTGTGCTGATGGAAGAAGGCAGACAAAAAGACAAAGACGAAGAAGAGGTAGATATGGTAGGGATGGCAGATAAGCAATAGGGGTGTGCGAAGTGGTTCCTATTCGATTCGGATTCAGTTCAGATTCCTTGATTCAGATCGCTGTCCCTGATTTGATTCAGCTGAATCCAAATCTGAAGATACTATGCTGATTTGGAGAATCAGCGATTCGGACATAGACATAGATTTAAAAGTTTTTTCTACATACCTCAAAGTAGCAGGCGCGGCTTGTGATCGCTGTGATGCTGGGGTGCATGGAGCGTCCCACAGGAGTGCCGGGGGGGGGAAGGGGGCTCCACATGCTCCCCGCACTCCCCGAACAAGTGCTTCTGGTCTACTTCTGGGTCTGCTGCTAAGCACACTGGGGAGCCCTCTGTGCTTCTGTGGGACACTCCACGCACCCCAGCTTCCCAGCTTTCATGAGCCTCTGCTACCTACAGGTGTGTAGAAAAAACATTTAAAGCTGCCCCTATGTCCAAATCTTTCCAAATCTCTCTGAATCAATTTGGGGCTTTCTAATTCCATTAGGAGAAATTAAAGGCTCCTCTGATTTTATTCAGATTTGGAGATTCAGCCACCAAATCTGGCCGAATCTCTGCTAAATTGAATCACGGATTGAAGCTTCGCAGAGCCCTAATAAGCAAGGGGAAGTGAAAGTGGCTGATTAGGAGGGTGGCTGCTACAAGTTGGAATGCAGGCATGGTAAGTGTAGGACTTCCAGTTTTGTTGGCTGCAGTTATGCCATGCTATAGTCAGCTCTGGTGCCAAAAACATGGGAGAAAGGGGCCTCCTGACTATTGGATGACTCAGTAAGAAATAGAAAAATAAATAAAAATACACTAAAGATCAAAAAGACATTGAAGGGAGTACAAAAACAGCAGCTACACAGGTAAATATTAAAACTTACTAATGAGAATTCAGGTGCGTGAACTTGGCAAACAATACAAATAAAAACTTCTTGCCAGAGAGAAAGATAAGAGTGGGCATGAGATGAGTGGGGGTATGCCATTTTAAATGCAGGAGTTTAGAGACCTGTCCATCATAAAAACCTTGGGGAATGTGAATAATGTATGGTCTCTCTACCAGTCACGGACAAGCTTCTGCAGGCTGGACTGACTGCTAATCTGACCAAATGGTGTGCTGTCCGACAACAATAAACCTTTCTGAGTTTTCACCACTGAATATGAATCTGAGTTGTGTTTCCTGCATTGCCTTCAGGATCTGGATGCTGGTTTGCCAGCATCAGCTTGCCAGAACATAGAGACTGCAGCAGTCTGTATATCAAAAGCAAAACCAACCACATACCACTGAAAAAAGCACTCCACACACCTCAGAACAACAGGAAGAGCCCAAGAGGAAACAAAAGGTTGGCAAAGGTACAAAACAACTTGAAAAAACGCATGCTACCCTATGTTTGGGGTACCTGCTGAGTGTTTATTTTTCTCAACCTACTTTTGATTTACTTGATTTTGATTCACTTTGGTCACTCTGTACCTTTTTAAAGGTCAGCCATGTGTGGTATATGTGATCCCAGCATGTGGGAGGTGTGAGTGAAAAAAAAAAAGCTATTTCCAATTTGGGAACAAAACAGTGAATCTAATTAAGTACCTGAGAGAATGTTTTATGAAGTCAAACTTCAAACAGTTTGATTTACACAATGGAGAATGCATAATAACAGTTGTGAAACAGGCACAACATCAACCACAAAGCCACAAAAGTGGAACCGCATGATTTTTTTAAACCCGCTTGATAATTATAATATTTTTGAGACTTAATAAAGGGCAGCATGTAATCCTTCTGATAATAGTTCCTACCTACTGGGAAGTGTTTCCCTTATACCAACCATCCGCTATATTTTTGCACTTACTTTCCTATCGGGAGCCAGTATCAAGGATGTTATGCCCTTACATTTAGTAAACATTTAACCAATAAATGTTTAATCATTTAAGGGAAAGCATCATAAATAAAATGCTTTGTGAATGAGGATCGTTTGGGAATAATTAGAACTCTTTAATGCCTACAGGATAAATAACACATCCTCCTATTCCAGAATCATTTGCTGACTCTCCTACAGAGTAGCAATACATAGGAAGCAATTAAGCAAAAAATGTATGTTGGGGGGAAATGCTTTTGAAGTTCAATCAAACAACTTCTATCTACTCTGGGATTCTAAGACCTCCAGTGAGCAATAGACCTTTTACCATAATTGTTCTGAGTTCAGGTAAAGTATTCCACTTGGACATCTTTTGTCAGCAAACAAGCAAACAGATTCAATTTTAACTTTGAATTGTGAAAGTTATTTCAGCTGGGGTAAGGAGTGGGGAAAATATCCAGGCAATATAGAACAGTAGAACCATATGTTCAGAAAACTCTGGTGATGGTGCAGAATTCTCAATATGCAAGGATGCTCTATTTCCATTAACAGCAGGTTTAAAAGCTAAGATGAGATTTAGCCAAGACATTGGATACAAACAGCCACGAATGTTGGAAAAGTTAAGACTCTACCTCTTCTTTCCTGTGTGTTTAATGCCTTGGAGATTTTTTCAAGAGAAAAACTAGACAAGGCATGACTTGGACCTTCAAAGTAAATTATTTGTTTGGAGAGGCATACATTTTCATGGGTGACAGCTTGCTTCATCAGAATCGGAATGAGAATTTGATGAAGCTGGCTATGAAAGCTTATGCAAGCTCCTTGAAACGTGTGGCCTCTAACGTTAAGTTACAGACATTGGCGATGCATAGGGGGTGCATGTGGGGGCATTTGCACTGACTGAGATTGGCTGTGCACCCCCTGGAAATGCCAACTGCAACACCAGAAGTGCCAATGGAAATGCACTTCCATTTTCACCACTGGTGCTTTCGGGCTTGGAGATTGGTCATTGCCCCCCACCTCCAGTCAATGATTTGGTGCCCCCCAGACTCGGGAAGCACCAGTCCCCCATGGTTACAGACATCCAAAAAACCCAAGGTGGAAGTGCTCTAAATATCATGCTTTACTTAAACCGCTTTAGATTAGGTCAGGACTGAACGGAACAGAAGTGCATTGTTTGGTTGGGGGGGCGGGGGGTGAAGACTGGAGCCTCCCTGCACTGGCTGAGGCCAACAGCCTGAGAAAGCTCTAGTGAGTCTCCCAGGAGGCAGCTGGAGAAAGCCAAGCCCAGCCAAGCCTGGCCAAGCAACTGGCCACCCCTGACTGACCAGCATGTCCCCTCTCCCCAGCCCTGCCACCCCACCAGCTGGCTGCTGTCAGTGCCAGCAGCTGGAGGGTGAGGGGAGAGGGAAAGCCATGTGGATCCCCACCCAGCTTGCTGACTTGGGTCTTTCTTACTGCCAGGCTGGGTCCATGCAGCAGTGGGGCTCCTGTGTCTCTCCCCCTCTCCCTCCACCCCCCATTCACAGTTCCTGGAACAGCAGAAAGTGGTGCAGCCCTGGGATACAGCTCACAGCTGAAAATTGGGAAACAGAGCCCTTCTGCTGCATGGGACTCCCCGCAGCTTGCTGGCTTGGGGCTTGGGGGGCGGGGGGGGCGGGAGCTGCAATGGCAGAGGGGCTCCTTCCCCCAGCTTCAGCCAGAAGCTGCAGCTCATGACTGTGCTGCTTTTTCCCACACTGGGAGCTGTGGCTGGGGAGGGGAAAGGAGCACCCCTGCCATGTGTTCCTCCCCACAGCTTGCTGGCTTTGGTGATGGTGGGGGTGGGGAGTTGCTGAGCCAGGCTGGGCTGGGCCCACATGGTAGACGGGCTCCTTTCCCTCTCCCCAGCCCCCACCTACAGTTCCCAAGTCAGCAAGCTCGGTAGAGACTGCACAGTAGGGAGCTCAGTTTCCTCTACCCACTACCCAACCACACAGGGAGGAGACAGAGGCTTTTCTGTCTCCTCTCGGAGAGAGCTCAGGACTGGGTCTGGGCCAGAGCTCACCTGGAGTAGATGAGCACCAGCTGAGGCTAGCAAGCCACCCAGCGAGGGCCCCCTGGGATGCTGGTGGACTGCAACTTACCTTGACTTGCAATGGGATGTGGCACAGGCATTTGATACCACATCCATCCAGCGTTAACTTAGAGTGGGATCCACCATTTGTGGGATCCACAAAGTGCTCTATGTGCCGTGAACATCTGTTTGTTGTGGTTGTAGAGTGCTTTCTGCACTTAATGTGCAACGCGTGTAACTTCTGTACCTAGTTTAAGGTGCCACCTTGCCTTGCCTTCTGCCTAACTTCAAATTAACATGGCCACCTACCTCTCTCTAGTTTTTTGTTTTTGTTTTGTTTTTTTAAGAGATGAACCCTACAGATATTTCTGGTTTTATTCTCCAAAATTATGCAATCCAGTATACACGCAAGCAAACTCTCAAAATGTCCCTTTCACTTTGCACTGCATGCATTAACCAATGGTTATTTAACCTTACATTGGATAAAGCAACAGAGAAAATATTTTGGGCACAGAATAAGCTTTTCATCTTAAGTAAATCAAACTGATTTCAGATGTTTATGGTACCATGACATGAGACTTCCCCAGATACATGAGACATGTTGAGTATTACCAGGGCAAACCATTAGGGTGTAGGGTATAGGGTGTCTATGCCCCTCATTTTGCAAAATAATTCTAGGCTCATGAAAAAAAATGTGTCAAGGCCTAGAGGCTTTTGAAACAGCCTGCTTTTTGCTGCAGCTTTCTGAAAATGCAATAACCTTTAAAGTAACCCTTTTAAGATATAAAATGAGACTAACTGTTAACTATGGGCACCACTGAATACCAACACAGACAAAATATGTCCGGACCTAACCACATTAAGAAAGAGAAAGGAAAACATATATAGAACAAATTATAATATCACAGTTAAGATTGATCATAAACTAAGATAATGTGTGAAGTAGTAGAAGTTACAGTCATGATGGGGATCATGTGGAGGTCTAGACTGGCCAAAAATAGCAGGAGATATCTATATTTGAAATAGAACAAGTCTAGGCTGACCACAACGGGCCTCTTTCCAATATGGAAAGAAAATGCATACAAATATTACAAGCTTTATATTGTTGACTATGCCAGGACAGGTGGGCAAGGAGGGAAGAGAGAGAGCAAAATGAGATGACTGCAAAATATGGAAATTGGTAGTGAACAAGGATCAACAACTGAAGAGGTGATAAATTTTAATTGGATAACAGCAAATAAAGGAATAGCGAGGTATAAATGAAGAGGTTGTGTAGAAAGCAACTCGGGTACATGACACTGAAGACACTACTGTGTAGGTGCACAGAAGCCCCCTTGCCTGATGACTTGGCCAGCAACACCACCAAGTAAAGACTCCTCAGCCTATATGTAATGCATCTGATCATTTCATTTTGCTTTGTTTAATCTCGCAATAAATCAGTGTAGCCTGTATGACTGGAATAGTCTGTAATCTCACTTGTTGCTGCCCCAGCCACCTCCAATCTACCTGCAGTTCAGGAGTAACAAGGGTGCCGTGAAAACAGATCACATGTTAGTAACTTGCGGTTTTTTCCTTGCATAAATTTTAATTGAGGAACACTGGGAGTTTTACCCATTTTCAGTTTTAGACTAGACTAGACATAATGAAAAATTTCTTTACAACTCAAGTGTCCAGGGTCTGGAATAGACTCTCCCCAGAAGTAGTACAATCACCTACTCTGGATATCTTCCAAAAATGCCTGGATGCTCACCTTGCTGGGGTCATCTGACCCCAGCAGTCTTTCCTGCCCAAGCACAGTGGGGGAATGAGGAGATGGACTTGAATTTCTTGAGAAGTTGCTTCCAGCCCCTAACATCTATGAACCTATGAATCTGTGGGTGTGTCAACGCAAGGTGTTTACTGTAGAGCTGACTAATTAGCTCTGCAATAAAACATCAGTGTCTGCATGTGCAGTGCTATTAGGCCAGAGTAAACTAATGAATTCTGCTATTGGATAGTACTGCCAGATACAAGTACTAACCTAAGGCAGAGTTATTTACCTCATTTCAATGCACATGTAGATGCTGACAGGGCTGGCTGGGGCATAAGGGTGATCCAGTGTGGGGCTGCCTGCTGGCTAGCCTTGTGCCCCAGCCAGAAACTGAACCTGTGTAGCACACTGAGTTGGGTTAGAGCAGCCCTGGGCTAGCAGGAGGACCCCTGTGAGCCCCAGCCAGCCAGGGATCCTCCTCCTGGCTCACTGTGCTGTGATCCTGGGTGCACACGCAAACACTGTGCCTGGGAGCAATAAACTCCAGCGGGAACTGCCCTGGAGTTTATTCAGCTGCCATAATTGCACATGTAGATGCACCATGTAGTTTTTCTTATTGTTGTGTCTGAGCCTAGATAAGGATCTGTATATGTGTCAAGCTACAAAAAACAAGGGGGACAAGGGGAAGATTATCCACTGGTTAGGGCACTCGCCTTGAATTCGGGAGAACCCTTTTCACTTCTTTGTTATGTAACAAACCTCCCATGTGACCTTAAACAAGTCACTTCACCATTTTGTGCCTCAGTTTTCCATTTGTTAAATGGGGATAACACTTCCCTACCTCAAAGGTCTGTTGTGAAGATAACACTTTAACCTTCATGAGGTGCTAAGGCAGTCCAATGATGGGCGGCCCTATGCGTGTATTTCAACTCCTTTTCACTATGTAAGAAAGAACCCCATGGTTGTCTAGTGAGCTTGGTGGCATCTCTGCTTTCATAACAGGAAACAGGCTCTAATAAGGATGAAACAAGGGATGAATGCCTTCATTTTCCTTTTTCAAACAACCCCTCATTTCTCGTACAGCAGTGGAGATGTCTCTGATCATGCACTTAGAAAAAATTTAAAGAAATTCCAGTTGCTAGGTCTTCATAACAGTTGACTTAAAAGAGAAAATAAACAACCTTGGTGGCTACTTGGCCTGTTACTTATCCATCTAATGCAGGGGTAGGCCTTTTTATTTGGGCCACTTAAAAAGTTCGGGTGCGCTGTTGCGGGGGTGGAGGGTGAGGTGCTGACCCAGCCTCGTATGGTGGCGGGGGTGGCAATTGATCTTATCCAGCCCTGGCCTGTCTTCCTGGCACCCACCTCTGGGACACGTGAGCAGGTGTGTGGGTAGGATCACTATGGAGACTGGCCAGGGCCCCCTATGGCCAGGGCATGCTCAGCTGGGCAGATGAGGGGGGGCTGCAGGTGGATGGGGAGCAGCATCCAGGAGCAGGACAGGTGGGTGGAGCCAGGGCTAGGCTGGGATCATGAGGTGGTGATACCACAGGGCTGGGATCATAGGCAGGGACATACAGGGAGTGGAGCATGGCTCTGCCCTGGGCCCTGGCCCTGTACTTCAACACCCTGTGATCCCAGATCCGGCCAAGTCCCTACCCGCCCATACTACTCCTGGACACTGATCCCCACCTGCCCACAGCCCCATCCTATCCACCCGGTGAAATGTGTGCTGCCTGTGGGGTGCCCAGGATGGTCTCTATGGAGATCCCACCTATCTGTATGGTTTGTCCAATGGCTCCAGTGTTGGATGCAGGGTGGATGGGCCTAGGGCGCCTGGGCAGTAGGACCAGGTCTGATGGCAGCAGCGAGGCATGCATTTACTCCTGGGTGGGAGCAGTGGGGACTATCAGGAAGCTGAGTCCAGCTTCCATGCCACTCCCACCCCACAGGCCCATCACCCAGCATGCCCAAAAGCTAAGCCTGGGGCCAAGCCAGGCTGCACAAGGCAGCATCCTCTTAGCCCAGGGGTGGCAGAACTGGCCACACATAGCATGGCACATGCTGCCCCTCCCATCTGGGCCAGATGGATTGGGAGACCTACAGTGGGCCAGACTTAATCTCTTGGTGTGCTAAATCATGGACCATATTTTGCCCACTCTGATCCAATGTGATCCCCCAACACAAGGCATTTTCTACAATATACTACTGCAGCTCCTATTTCATCTCTCAGTACTCTGTTTAGAAGGGCTACTGGTTGAAGCATTCAGATCCCTGGTTATGAGCAAACTCAGAGGTATTGCTCATCTGACCTCTCTTACATTTGTGCAACACCCATTGACCCCAGTGCTTTCAATCCTGGCTTCCAAATTGCAGTTGGAATTGCAGCCTAATGGAGACCTGTTGGACTTAGTAGGGATCCATGCACAGGTTCTGGTTTAGAGGAAATCTGGCCTTTTGGAAGGTTGAACATGCCTAAATCCAATAGTGCTAATTAGCACTATTTTTCAACCAACTATAGGAATGGGACTGGAAAGGTTCTAGTGGGCTGTTTAATGTAGAGATTAATGGGCCAGGAGAAGGAACAACCAATAAATTGATTAAATTCACAGTTTATGCTAATTTAGGAAGGTCTGCAAACACCATTGAAGACAGAGAGGCAATAAAGGGATATAAAGACAATAAAGGGATATATATGAAGAAAAAATATAATGAGATTCAGCTTGGGGAAATGCAAATGTGTAAATACCCCCATCACAAATACTACATGGGAAGCTGAGACCTGGAAGCAGTGATGCTGAAAGACTTTTGGGTGATGGAGAGCAGCATATATGGGTTCATAATGTCATTTGGCTGTAAAACAGCACAATGCAGTTTTGAGACTCTACTTTCATGGTAGCCAGCAGCAAAACTTACATTGATTTCGAAGGTAGCAGCATTTTAGCTAGGCTAGGAGGAGTCAAGATTTATTTTTTATTTGTGTCAAAAATCACTATTGTGCCAGACACTGCATAAAGGCAGAAACAGTCCCCAGAGAGAGATGGATGTTAGAGTTAAAATGATGTTTGATTTCAACAATCCAACTTCTACTGAAAATTAAATTCTAGGGTATTGACTTACTGAGCTGGGTTCAACTCTGACAGAAAGACTAGTTTAAGAGCTGTGACGATCCCCAATTTCATGATATTACCAAGAATAGAATAGGATCGTGTTCAAAAGAATAGTAGGATTAAAAAATGTCTGAGTTACCAACCAAAAAAAAGGAAACATTAAATGGTACCAACTAATTGTTTGATTTAAACCATTTCAGGATACGTAAGGTTAAAACAACCCAAAATAAAAACTAACACCCCCACCCCAAACCCTCTCCAAAGCAACAACAAATACCCTGCTGAGACTGTTCAAGCAAAAACATATCTCCCGTCCACCTAATCCTCCTCTTGTCCCCCAGCTGAAAGGGTTACCTCCATATATTACTGGCTAATCTTGTAGCTGTGACAGATTTTCAAAATGCATAATTCTATTGGAGATCCAATAAAGCATGAACTGTTTCAGTGATTTAGTTTCGGCTTTTTCGTGTGTGGGGGGGGGGCGGGGGGAGGAAGTCAGCTCTGTGAAAATCAGAAAAAAAAATAATGAGAAAGTTCCAGATATAAGACCACCTGACAGACCCCTCAAAAAGGCCACTGGTGTTACTGTAAACTGAATGAGGAACACCGTGCCCTGTGGTTCTCAGCGCTTGGGTAACAGGAAGACGCTGACTGAGGAGCAATGGTCTCATGTTGCGGCAGGAGAAGCTGAGGTTGGATATTAGGAAAAAACTTTCTCACTAGGAGGGTGGTGAAGCACTGGAACAGATTACCTGGTGGTGGAGTCTCCATCCTCGGGGGTATTCAAGACCTGGCTCAACAAAGCCGTGGCTGGGATGATGTAATTGGGCTGGTCCTGCTTGGAGCGTGGGGTTGGACTAGACGGGCGGTCCCTTACAACCCTAATTTCCTGACTGTATGAATTTGTGTGGGGGGAAATTAGGAGCCTTTTTCAGTGACGTTTTCATTAAGCATCCATTCTTCTTTTGGAACGGAGATTTAAACTTGAATTTTAAAAATAACCAAAATTCTGTTTTTTTTTCCCTCCAAAATGTCAACATGCTTTCTCCCCTCGGTTCCCTTTACTGTGCATCTTTCACACTACAGTTCAGGATGATGGGGACACCTAAGCAATATAAAGCAACTGATAAAAGATAAAACCTCTTATTTTGGAATATTTAGAAGTGCTTTGATCTGGGATTTGTTTTCATACCCAATGTCGTAATGATCACCTCTTCTGAGGAAACAGAATTTGCATTCATTCAGGTCTCGTTCAGATCCTGGTAGGCAAAAACCTCATTAATTCCTATTAAAAATGGATTTGTACCATTTGATTATTCATATTGGTTTCCTTAATGCTCAGGAATCTCAAGCCGATGTTTTTTTTGAAAAGCCTTTTGGTTCTGTGAACATGTCCGCAGTGTAGCTCCTATAGATTTTGCTTTTAACACCATGGAGTAATACACTTTACTAACTCAGGGGAAGACTTTATGCATTACAGTACAGCTGCTAATTACACCGAATCACTCAGATCTTAACTAGTCATTAAATTTTAATAGCTTTTACTGATCAAGAGGAATATTTTTCTAATCAGCATGTGGACTCCACTGATTGAACCATACCTGCTGGCCCTTGACATGTTGTGCATCAAACCACACTATACTGAGCAAATTGCACCTATCATCTCCCCAGGCTTTGATAATACAGCTCAGCATTGCAACATGGGAATTTTCTGGTGTGGGGTTTGCTGCCAATTCAGATACAAGGCCTGTTGACTGGGATACTTAATGCTTTACCAACTGAACTGATAACTTTGCTTATTCCAGCAATCATGTGCAATTCCCCACCTTCTAAGTATTTTGGTTTTGCAGATACTTTATGAACCAGAAGTCAAGGCAGTGACCTTCTGCTTAAACAAATACAATAAAAATTACTGGAAAGATGCAATATTAAGCCACATTATTTTTCATTTGTATGTATTAGTCATCTTGTTCTTTTTAGCTACAATTTTGAATGGCTTAGGACATTATTTTCCCCTTCAGTAAATGATTTTCCAAATGGAATGATGCGCATGGGTTCTGTAAAAGCCACCGTCAATATTGCCTTTTGTTATATTTAGATCAACACGTGTGCACAATAACTATTAAGTACAATAACATAAAATGTTCCGTGTTGAAACAACGCAGATGAAGGAGCATTTCCTTCTGTCAGGATAGAGGAACTGGCAGACTCTTTTTAAAAGCGGGGAAATTACTTTAAGTGCAACCACTGCGCTTTGTGTACGGAAAACGTGAGAGATCATTGTATCCTTACCGATCAGATGTTTATCGTCAAAGTAAATAGACTAGATACCAATGTGAGGTTATTTTGACTATCTTAGATAATAGGCAAGAAAGTCTTATTGCAATGTCAGTAATACATAGCCTGAGACACAGAGAGGGAGAGAAAATACATAGCTTACAGAGAAGATTACATTGTGGAAAATTCCCGAGAGCACAATCGTTGTAAAGATTCTTGGTTGCTAGACGCAACAAAATAGAGTATACAAACTCAGGGAAGCTCTTTAACCCCAACATTTTGGTTGGGTTTTGCTAAGAAGCTTCACCGCTACTGGCAACTGCTCTGAGGTAGCCCTCTAATGATTCCCATAGTTTCAGACTGTTGCGTCAGTGTATAATTTAGGGAAAATTGTATTCACCCAATTACCATTATAGAAAGCTATAAAGGTTAGGAGGAGTTATCAGTCATCCCTTGATTTAAAATATAAAGCACCACATAAATGCTACATGACATAGCCAGTACTCTATTGATTTTTAAATAAATCTTCTTTCTCAGACACGGATCTAAACCTGTGTTTTGCATTTGGGTAGGCCGAACTTGTCTAAATATGCTACTCAAATAATGTACTCTAAATACAATACCACCCCTTGAGTTGTATTTAATGTTAGCATTGTAATTCATACTGTGAAGCAGGTAGGACCACTGTAATCATCTAGCCTGATTTTTGCATAACAGATGGCTTGCTATTTCACTCTATAATTCCTGCATTAATTCTAATAACTCGTTGTTAAACAGTAGTATATATTTGAACAAGATAGCCAATCTAAGATGGAGAATCCACCACAGCTTTTGGCAATTTTTCAATAGTGAAGTACCCTCAATGTTCATCATTTGTGCTTTATTCTCCAGTTTGAATTTGTCAAAGCTTTATTTCCAGTCAATGGCTCTTGTCTTGCTTTGGTTTCCCAAATGGAAGAGCTCTCTACTTTTTGAAATTGGTTTCTCGTGATCGTGACTATGATCGTTTCTGAGTGACGCATATAATTATGTTTAATTAAGGGCAGAAGTCCATATCTGATGTAGGACACCCATTTTGTTCAAATGGTGAACAATTTAGACCCTGATTTAGGATAGCTACTTGCATAAAGTATTTAAACAGGCTGAATGCAAATGTCATCTGACTTTGGGGAAGTTTCGATTCTGAGCAGATTCTAGACTTCACCCCTTTTCTCCTTGTTGAATGATAGATCCAGCAGCCTTCTCTACCATGCTTTCCTCTTGATCTATATTTTACACCAGGGTTAAAAGATTTTTAAAAAAATAAAATAAAATGTATCCGAGTAAATATTACCCTGAATTGATACCAGGGGAACAGAATGACATCATGAAAATTTGTGAAAATGAGCAGAATCCCAGTATTTTAGGTAACATTAACCCGTAGTAAAGTGGTAAATGCTCTAGAGTCTTATGAAAGTGCAGAAAGGATGAATTTCTATAACTGTGCACATGTTCCATTGCCAGCAGATTTCTAAAGGAACAATAAGAAGCAGAGGGGGCTTCAGCTATTCAAAAGCATTCACACATGTTATGTATTGAATGTACGTGTTCTTGATCAACTAAAGTTGCTTTTAATTCCTTATTATTCTAAATTATCTTTAGTGTCGGTTAAATGCCCTGCTGACAGCCATGTTATTTCTAATAGAACTGAAGTAGTGCCTATAGCAACCCAAACGAGAGGAGCAGGAGGGAGTATGGCCTCAAATGGGGCCGTAACACACAGAAGCTGGGGTCACGAGCCTGATAGAAACTCCACAGCAAAAGCAGGGTGCACAACTGCAAGTGGGGTTACGAACCCACAAGTGGATTAGCAAGAAAACCTTGGCCTGTAGCCAAAGTTTCTCAAAGCCCTGCTGTGATAGGCACTGTAGAGAGTAGATGACAGAGTGTATTTAGCTTGCGCTGTAGCTTGCAAACCAAATAGACCAGGAAAACACAGCAGGCTTCTGAGGGAAAGTGATAGCCCCAGCTGGGTGCCATAGTTCTTTTCCCCTTTCCAAGTATAGCCAAGGCTTAGTCATTGAGATGCTCTCTCCCCTTCTAGTGGTGATTGGGGTTTAATGAGCCTGGTTCAGTTGTCACTGATAGACTAGAAGAAGCTTATGAATTCAGAAACATAGTTCCCTGGTCCATTACCACTGCCAAAATCCCACAGAGGAGTGCTGTAAAACTTGAGGTGGCCAACCAGTTCGATACAAGTAGCATGTGTGGTGCAATAAAGATTGCAGTAGTACCAATCCCATAGGGTATTTGCTAGTCTGGAGTCGGGGGGATGACCATGCTGCTCACTTCCTCATTCCCAAAGTGTTCTGAGGGCATTGAGAGGTAAGGACTGAGTGTCAGAGAGGGGGAAATGAAGATAGACAATGTGACTGATGCTCAAAGGAACAAAGGGGCAGCAGTGATTTGCACCAGACTGGGGAGGAGTTGGAGAGGGTTGAGCAGAAATGGTGGCATAGGTTCCTAGGGTCCTATCCTTATTCATTTCTATTCGTGGTGCTTTCCACAGCCACAACAAAGATTTGGGGTATCTCCCACAAGTTCAGAACCCCACCCCCCCAAAGAAGACTCTTTCAGAGCCATTATAGCCGTTTAATCTAATAAAAGCCTTAGTCTGTCTGTCTGTCCATAACACTTTTGCCCAACTGCACATGTACTGATTGGCTGTGTGAGCTGCGTGGATGGGGGCAAGGCCAGCTGAGTTAAAATGGGAGTCCCTCCACCAGTGCTGCCTCCTCCTGCAGCCCTATGTGCGGCAGCTCCCTCCAACCCAGCTCCACAGAGGGGGCAAAAAAAAAATTGCCAGGAGCAGTTTACAAGCACAGGGGCCAGCTGAAGAAAACTGGGAGCCCTCCTGTCGGCCCCACCTCCTCCTCCAACCTGTGGTGCAACTGATCCCTGTGCCCCTTTAGCACAAGTTGGAAATCAATAAATTGGGAAGATCAATTTACAAGTGCTAGGGCCAGCAGAGGAAAGGCAGGAGCCCTCCTGTCAGCCCCACCTCCTCTCCCAGCCTCCTGTGCGGCTGCTCCCTGTGCCCCTTTAGCACAACTTGGTTTGAGAAGATCAATTTAATAGCGCCAGGGCCAGCTGAGGAAAAGCCAGAGCCCTCCTGTTGCCCCTGCTCCCTCTGCCCCACCTCCACACATTAGAAATAAAGAATTCAAATATAATAAAAGGCTTAGCCTGGAGCGTTATGGACACACAGCCAGATAGGAGGTGGCGTCGGTGGTTGGGAGCCAGGGAGTGATCAGGCATGCCACAGTGAGCTGCCTACCAAGGGGCGCTCCCTGCTGTGGGGCGTGGCCACGTGGTGCACTGCCACACCGTGCGGCACACCAATCACCTCCCTCCACACCACTTTCCCCTCCCTGCCGCCTGTTGTCAGGAGGCATGACGTGCTCCCAGACCACGCCCGGCATGCAGCAGGAAGTGGCAGGGAGGGAGGGGAGCAGGTGAGCTGTGTTGCCTGGCCCCACAGGAGCGCTCCCCACCCCATCTCACCATGACATGCCGCCAACCACCTGTCCCGCTCCCTGGCCCCTGACTGCTTCTGCCCAGAGACAGGGAGTAGGGAAGGGAAATGGGGAGGGTGGTTGCACGCAGCTGAACACTGAGCGGGGGCAGTGTAGGGCGTGGGGTGGTGGCTATGGCCACCATGTGGAAGCTTCACCCCCCCTCCTGGGAGGTGACAAGGGGTGGAGAAGTGGGAGGTGGGGGGCACATGAGGCCAGATGCAGGAGGACCCAGTGGAGGAAGGGCATGTCCCCCTCCCTTGGCTCCCCTGTGCCTCACCCCTGGATGACCTGCTGGGCTCTGATTGCCCCATGACATGGCCTAGCTAGGGCCCTGTTCATGGTGACTGGAGCCCTGGCTGGCCTGGGTCATGGGGCAATTGGAGCCCAGTGGGACCTCCAGAGGTATGGTGTGGGGGAACTAATGGGGGGACCATGGCCTCACCATCTGTGCATGGGGCAAGGGCAGGCTGCAGCTGTGGGCTGCAATCAGCCTCTGTTCCCTCTCTCACTGATGCTACTTTGACAGCGGCATGGCACAGCACCATGTGAGTCCCACCATGGGCCAGGCTGGGCAGTGAGGCACAGGGCATCGTGCCGCACCACTGTCCTTGTCTGAACTCAACTTCTGTGGTAAACATTGAAGAAAAAAAAAACAATTAGCCATGGATAAAGTTACATATTAATCTGAATTTTCCCAAGAGTTCAATGTTGAGATTTTTCATGACAACATAGGCCTTTGGTTTTGCATCTACAAGGAAAACTTCAAAAAATGACCTTCCTGGAAGCACATCCCATCATTCTGGTGAAACATCTAGGTTATTGGCCTGCCTGGCCTGCCCTTTCCCTTCTCTCGTGCATTTCTTCTCTTCTTGCTATTTAGCTTACGGCACATACAAAGCACCATGTGATGCCACAAATACAACCACGGAGTGTGAAAATCACTTGTCCTGAGGATGACCACAGCAGGAACAAGCAGCTGAGAAAAGACTGTTTCTGTTGAAGGGGAACTGTAACCAAGAAGCAGATCCTGTCTTTCTGGCAGAGATAATAGAAGTAAAAGAAAGGTAAAGACCCATATTACCTCCTGTTTTGGCTGCTTTATGACATGGCAGCAGTAAAAGCAGACCACAGACCAACAGAACAAAGCACGGGGGCATTGGGCCAAGCTGGTGTGGCCTTTAGCTGGCTAAGCTAATATTAGCCTTCTGTATTATCCCCCTTGCATGTGGCAGATGTAGTGGCTCAGAAGGAGCATAGATAATTCCCTAAACATCAGCCATTGCCATCTGCTGCCCAGGCCCTTAGGAACTCTAAGTTACAACAAAAGACAGGGTAGAGCACATATGGGCTAAAGATCGGTGAAAAGCAGAAGTACCTCAAAGCTAGTTTTGCATCCCCACTAAGCTGAGAACTCACTAGATCTAACAGGAGCTATAATCACATGCATTTTAGCATAAACACTTGGGCTAAGTATAGGCTTTCAAGAAGGCTGAGGTGGAGGCACTCTAACTTTTGAACTTTCCTCTAAGCACCCAAGAGGAGCAAGACGAACACATGTTAGCCTATGTTGGGGGAGGGAAGGGTGGTGTGATCTTGGAGCCTGCTTGCATGACCTGAACCCAGAAGATGGGGGGGAAGGGCTCTCACATACCTCCCAGCATGGCATGCAGGCTTTCTGGCCTGCCAAGGACTCCCAAGAAGAGCCAAATGGCTAAGCCACCCCGATTGACTGGTGAGGACATCAATGGCCACCCACCTGGGCCTGAAGAAACAGTGGCTTATCATGGCCATGAGCCATCAGCTGACTGTCCTGTGTATGTGCACACAGAGTACTCTGCACACACCAAGTGTGTGCATTGGAAGCACGGTGAGTGTGTGCGTGTGTGCGCATGCGCGTGTGTGTGTATGCATGTGTACGCATGCGTGTGTCTATCCTGGATGCCTGTATTCACACCCTCTTTTCATGCTGGTGGCCCCAGCCTTGCACAGTGGCAGGCTGTCCATATCCATGAAGCCCGGGCCAAATAAATCATTACCCATGTGGACCAGAGGCCCTTCCCATATGAGCAGGGCCAGAGGGCTTCCAGTGCCCCAAACCTGCACCAGGCCATAGATCTCCAGCCCTGGGCTACTCTGACTCTACGTCACTACCCATAACCTACACTGTGCCCCTTCTCCGTTCGTTTCCCAACCCCCTGAGGGGCACACACTGGGGTGAGGGGGGTGCAGTCCAATGAAGAGACTTGCCTCATTTTAATCAAATGTTGAAGCTGCCAAACTTTTAATGTGTTTATTAAAGAAAAACTGGAGCATTTCCCTCACTGGAATGTGAAACCTTCGCAGTTAACATTGAGAGAGTGAGGAAAGACCCTGGCTGCACAGGGCAGTTATTACATTGAGCGGTGGAGAGGGCTTGGAAGCCACAGAGGCTCAACTTAACCAACCCTTGCTGGGGTCGTTTGACCCCAGTACTCTTTCCTGCCATGGCAAGGGGTCAGACTAGATGATCTATTCAGGTCCCTTCTGATCCTAGAAACTATGAAACTATGAAACACAAAACCTCGGGATGACAGGGGTAGTGCTGCACATGAAACCACCACCCCTCAGTTTAATTAAATGTTGCAGCTGCCAAACTTTACATGTATGTAATAAAGAAAAACTGGAGTGTTTCCCACTCGGGAACTTGGACTCAAGTCCAGAGGCATGCTTATCCTTGCAGAGGCTGTGCTGCTATCCCACTGCAGGGCCCAGGCTTGGAGTGGCCTAACCTGGTGGGCTGCCCCCATTCTGAGTGCTCCTGCACCCTTCTGGGACTAGCCTGGGACCTCTTTGGGACCCTATGCCTACTTCAGCAACTGCCAGTGGCTGGGAGTAGCAAGTTGGCTATGGAAGGTGAGCAAAGTGAATGCCAGACCTGGCATCAGGTCTCAGGCAGTGGTGATGGTAGCCTCCCTCAGACAGTGGGTCACCATATGTAGACCTTGTTCCTGTACCTTCACAGTGTTTTCCTAGGCCTAGGTGGCTCATTCAAATGCCACAACAGCACAAGTGCAAGCAGTTGCTAATCTGTCTGTTCCAGTTCACTACATCAAGGGTCCCATTGGGTCTTCATTTTTTCCAGTGCCATCTACACACATGTTGCTGGCTGACCATCCTAGATCCAGCATCTTGGGATCCATGATCGGGCCTCCTGCACACAAATGCAGAGCTTTCACACAAGGGAGACACAGAAGGACCTATGGTGAGTCCCCTGTTCAGATCCTTTCCCCTGCACAGGGCCAGAAGCCATGCAGCTGCTCAAAACATGGCCCTGACCGTGCCATGAAATGCCTGTATTCTCCCTCCCATCTGGGAAAACCTCGACCCCTGGGCTCCATTTCCCTGCTATGGGACCTGGGAGGCCTGGAAACCCAAGCGTCTGGGGCCAGAGGGATGAGCCTTCTCCACTTCTCCACTAAGAAAGGGAGGAAGGGAGTGGAGGAGTTTGCCAGGGAGAATTCCCATTTCACATTGCGCCTCACCTGCAGTGGTGCTAAGTAGCTGCTCTGCCAAATAGTATCCGGAAGTGCACCAACAAAACCCAGAGTTGTGACTATTGTAACATCTCAACTGTGGGGCTCAAAAACCGCTGCCAGTGTCTTTCAGGGTGTGTTTGGGTGTGGGTTTGCATTAAGTGGATCCACATAAACACACTGGCCTCTCTCAGGAAAGAAACACAACCTTGATGGATGGAGTAACCTAATTTATGGTTAATTCAGTACCATATCCGCTCAGTGTAACACAGACTGCTACCACATACATACAGGATTATCTGAGTGGGATCTGCCATTTTTACAGTGCTCAGTGTGCCCTGACTATCTGCTCAGTTGTGAGTGTAGAGCGCTTTCTGCATGCCTAGCGTACAATAAATGTAACTTCTGTACTTGGCCTTGGTATGCAACACTCCAGTGTGCATAACATTATCCTAGCACTGCTGTCTGGCTACAGTGAGAGCAATTAGATCAGCGATGATTGAAATCTTGCTTCTTAGGCATATTTCTACAGATCATAGTTGCAACTACTGGGATGCAGGAATGGTCTTATCATGGTGAATGGTTCCTTCCATGTCATAAAGGCTGGTGCATTTATTTAACCTATCGATTCACGACAGCCACTGCAGATTCCAAACCCATTCTGAACCAGAGTTAGCTCAAATCCAGTGAAATGTATGATCCTCTTTATTTCTGATTCATTTCAGTAGAGGTTGGATGGAGTGCCTGGACTTCAGAACACCAGACAGCTTCAATTATCATCCAGCAGCTTTGAAATCTTATGATCACGAACAACACAAAAACCTCAGCATTTTGCATGCAAAGTAACTTAAAATACATTGACATCTCAACAAAGGAAAGGCAAATAAGGGCTACTAATTGTTTGCAGAATCAAATGCACTCGATTATTCTGGTTTTATACAAGAAGCTGGAGTTCAGTGTGAAGTGATTTACGGTGGCAATGAAGAGCGCAAAAGGAAGAGAGTGAAGACTTGAAGAACTATTCTATGACACTTCTTTTTTTCTTTTTTTTTTGTTATTTCCTTTTTCCACTTCAGTTCCCTGGCTCAATCTGCCTCTCTGGGTTTTAATAGTGACAGGGCCCGCAGCGCTAATACAGATAACTATATGGTGCCTTGCCTATTTATCAGTTTAATGATTATGTACCTAAGAAAAATTGCTGCCTTCCTTCAGGTGCTGATGAGTTCTTCAGTGCGTTATTACCAGAATAAATGTGAAAAGTAAAGTAAGAATTTTCAATGGAAGGAGTGATTAAACAACCTCACCACTGAATTTTAATTAGTGATACAAGGACAATTTGATTGCTTGGTTCTAAATGGGGTTTCTGATGAGAGAGTATTATCTAAATACTTCTTCCATAATGCTCCTTTAGATGACAGGAAATGTGCCTATGGGTGGGGAAGAAAGGACCATTCTTGGAATGTGTTAATTAGCCCTCGATTCCACTGACTTCAGTTGGGTTGGGCTGGATTTGCAAGAGATGTTCTGAGGTTTGGAGAGCCCAACCCAAAGATCTTGTTTCATACTTGAAGAAACTCAAACAGCTTTATCCAGAAAAGTTTGAGAGTTTACTCAGCCATGGTCTATAAAGGGAGGAGGTGCACATGACAAAGACATTTGTCTAGTTCAGCACTAAGAAGCAGAACACGATCTAATGTTCTGAGGCTGAAACTTGACCAATTGAGAAGGAAAAAAAAACACTCTTCTGGAAAAGTGAAGACAGCCTACTCTTGGAACAACTTGTTTAGGGATGCAGTATATTCTCCATCACTTGAAGTCTATCTACACAGACCAAGCCATCTTTCAAAAAGAGGTCTAACTATTGACTTAATGCACAACTACTGGGTGAGAATTTATTTTCTGTGTTATTCCAGCGATCAGACTATATGGGTCCTAAAAGTTCCTTCTTGCCTTAAAATCTACAAATCCATGATAATTCAGAGCCTGTTAGCCATCTGTCACAGGAGGATGTGAGAAATGTTAGTATGTGGAGAAACAGGTGGAAGTCTTCTGCCAAAGTTTGGCCTTCTATGCAGATGGAGCACCTCAAGCTTTTCCTATCTATATCTTTATAGACATAATAACACAATACACAGTTATATTTTTTTAATATGGATTATGGGGTTATGACTAACTTCTCACTGGGCATATCTACACATGTACAGATACTGCACAGTAATGTAGGTTATTGCACAGTTACCGATAACTACTGTGCAGTATGGGTGTGCATCTACACATATGCAGTAACTATGGTGACTTATGCTGACTCAGGCAAAAAATTGCTACCTGAATGATGCAGGTAGCAAATTTACACCCAATGAGTTACTGCACAGTAAAGCACATGTAGGTGCCTTACTGTGCAGTAACCCTGTATGTGAGGACTGACTTGGGACTACCTTTACTCCCAAATCAGTTCACATACAGTGTTTCTGCAGCGTAATGCCTGCACTTGTAGATGCCAAAGTAAAATCTGCTTACTGTGCAGTAATTGACTGTGCCGTAAGGTACTACACAGGACTACGCAGTACTCTGCAGTAAGTTACCATCCAGTAAATTAATGTGTAGACATGCCCGCTATGTACAAAGTTTCTTTATACTGTTGTCTTGATTTTTTAACTCTGTTTTGCCATAGATAAAGTAACACTGAACATGAAGTGATATTGTTGGACACAGTGCTATAATAAGAACTGCCATTTACTGGGTCAGCTCATGAGAAACTGGGTTTCCATCTCGCCAGTATTGTGTGTTATACAGCAGCAAAGAGTAGGGCTGTGCAAAATGGCACCTTTTCATTTCGACTTACATTTCAACATTTTGACAGGACAGCATTTTGTTTTGAGGTTCATTTAATTTTGAAGCACTGTTTCATTTTGTTCAAACTGTGTAGTTGTTTTGACATTGTTTCAATGTTTCGCCCATAGGCTATAGTGGGGAAGCATGAAACTGCATATAACTTTGTCATTTCTTGTCAGATTTGCATGAAAACAACAGGGCTGGTAGACCCTGCTGAGGGAATGAAGCTTGCCAAGTTTCAAGGAGATAGGTGCAAGGGTTTCTGGGAAACCACAACAAGCTGCTGACAAGCAAAACTCATGACGTGTGACTGTAGACATGTGTTAATGCGCAGCTGTTTTTCTGTCCCTCCCCCAGAGGACTGGGATTGGAAGGGACCTCAGGGAAGGATCACAGTCACTGGCCAGCTACACAGTCAATATGAGAGCAGTTTTTCCTGAACATTAGGAGAAACTTCTTTACAAGTAGGGCATCCCGACTGTGGAACAACCTTCCCTTAGAGGTGTTGCAGTCATCTACCCTAGAGGTCTTCAAGAGAAGACTGGACAGTCACCTCGCTGAGTTCACCTGACTGCAGATGTCTTTCCTGCTCATGCAGAGGGCTGGACCCAATGATCCTTCAGAGTCCCTTATAGCCCTCTGATGTTTCCCCACTCTTCCTCCTCCCTCTGCTTAGTTTCTGTTTCCCTGAAGGCAAGTCCAGCTTCGAAACTTGAAATGTTTCAAAACCTTCCAAATGTTTCAACTGCCCTCATTACGTTTTGAAGCTGCTTCGAAGCCTTTTGTTTCATTTTGATTTTGCTGTTTCAAGCTCAAACCGAGTTGAAACAGAGTCAAAATGAAACACTTGCTGAAATATCGTACAGCCCTAGCAAAGTGAACAGGGTATGACAAGGATTTTTCCACTCTTCTTCTCTCACTTGCAGCCTCCAGCATGTAAGGTCTAGGAATAGCTTTGAAATACTCTTTCATTCCCCTGTGTTCATTTTTCTGAGATCTTCGCATGTAGGCACAAGTGTGTATATGTGTACGTACACACCCACAGCTCTAAAGGGTTTAACGTGATGCTGGATTGCAGGCCGCAGCATTTATATTTAAATGCTGTAAAGCTACACAACACTCTGCTATGGCAAAACCCTTAAGAGGATGCAGACTGCTGAATTAAAAACATTCATTGTGATTATAGTGAGATGCCAAAACTAATTGGAAAAGGTATTTGATCATAAAAATAACTGTCAGAGATTTTCCCCCATTTTTTTTCCCGTAATGGATTTAAATATGCAGTGGATAGAGAGGAAAAGCAGGGGAGGTTAAGAAGATTATGCCTGGTATTGTGCGTATTGGAAATACAAGTATAATTAATTGCATGTGTATTTAAACAGTCTTTCATAGTCTGTTAAATTCCTGGTTTTAAGACTCCAATCTGGATTAATCTCTTTGTAGAAACAGTGCTGCTGTTAGAGTAACATAACAAAGCACAAATACTGAGACGTGTGGGTTAGGTACAGACATTCAAAAAGCCTGAGGTGGAAATCAGTTTAGGTTATACAGTCTTCTGGAATTAGAGAAATTTAGATCAGTAGCGAATAGAATACGCATTTACCCTATGTTGGGGAGGGGCAGTACAGGCAGGGAGGGTAACTCTTGGGTGCTGCCATTTTTAAACCAGATGATAAGTAACAAACTTCTGTTCTTTTATGGGTACAGACTGGTTTCTGAACACTTTTACCTGGTAATGTCTGTACCTGGCCATAAGTTCCAATACAGCCCAAATTAACCTGCATAAAGCTAAGTAATAAGACTTCATGTCAGGAAAGGGCAGGAGAAATGGGGAAAAGGAATTTATTCAGACCTCCAACCCAGAGTTATTCTTATTGTGAGCTACAAACTGTAATATATAATAATCTTCAATACATAAAATCCTATAATCTCCTAGAATTGTACATCTATAATTTTCAAATCGCATCTGAGATTTTTAAAATTTTTTTCCCTAAATCAAGATGATAAATCAAAATATGATTATTATTTTTTTACTAACATAGATCTATAAATTATATTGGAAAGGGTAAATCACAAGATTATAAGGAGAGGCTGGGGGGCCTGGATTTACTTAGTCTGCAGAGGAGAAGACTGAGGGGGGAGTGAATAACAGGCTTCACCTCCCTGCAGGGGGGCTGCGAAGAGGATGGAGCTGGGCTGTTCTCAGTGGGGGCAGATGGCAGCACAAGGATCAATGGGCTCAAGCTGCAGCAAGGGAAGGTGAGGTTGGATATTAAGAAAAACTTTCTCAGCAGGAGGGTAGTAAACATTACCTAGAGAGGTGGTGGGATCTCCATCCTTGGAGGTTTTGACAACCTGGTTAGATGAACCTTGGTTAGAATGATCTGGTTGGGGATCATCCTGATCATTCACACAGGTTGCACTAGGTGTGACCTCCTGTGGTCCCTTCCAACCCTCATTTTTTATGGTTCTATGATTTTACTTGGATTCTGACCTTTTTAAAAACATTTTTAAATGCTAAATGGTCTTAAACAATTAAAGAGGGTTTTAAACTAAAAAATGGAACATTTCATGTCAGCGGTGTTTTAAATGTTTTATTTTCTAATAGGAAAATTTCAGAACTGATATTTTCTGCCACATGTCTTTGGTTTCAGTTCAACTTTTTATGAAAAATTTCTAAGCAACTCTCCTATGACTATTACTTATAATATATAGGAATACTTCCTGGTTATAGGCTTATATCCCATGAATAACAATGGCCAGTACCAATCATGTCAAAAAAAAGCTGAAGAAATTCTAAAGGGTGCAATACAGGTTTCCTTCCCTTTTTGCTGTGCATGCATTCCTGGGAAAATGTGCATAACCTGAATTTGCATAAAGAAAACCCACTTTACAATGTAATAAATAGGGATACACTCCAAGGACTCGACTCTACTGATGCCCCAGACCTATTTCTACCACTTTTACAAGACTATTTTGGTACTCACCAACAGCAGACAGTGCACACAAGTGCTGGGCACTATAATAACGGGGATTGCAACTCCAGAAACATGTGTTGCCGACAATGAGTGAGGAGTACAGTTCAGCACAGGAGACTATATTTTGTTGCATGTCCCTCCCACAATGCATCACACAAAGCAGCTGACTGTGGGCTTCCACCACACTGATCACATAAGAGTGAATTTACTTTGCATATAACAAATGTTTGGTATAAAAAGGATCATTGCATAAGAGCAAATTCACACATGCATGGGAAACCTGTAATAAAATACTCAGACTGCGGCTAAAGTTCTTCGTAACTGGAAGCATTTAGGATTGGTACTGAAAGATGAGGAGTTTGATCCCTCTAAAAAAATGAATTTAGTATTACCTGAGGTTGCATTCATTGTCCATGTTAAAGCTTTTTCTTTAAATGGCATGAAATCTGGATGATACCTTATAGCAATGAGTTCCATAGATTAATTATGCATTATTAAAATAATATTTCCTTTTGTCATTTATATTTTTATGTCTGAAAAGATCTTTGAATGTGTCTTTGTTCTTAAATACTAAGGGGAACAATATCCATGGGGGTGCCTCATCAATTTTCTTTGTACCATCAGTTAGATTGAATGGGAATGCACCATTCCCAAAGATATTTTCCCCTTAGTTTACAGACAAATATAAGATTAGAAAAGACCTTCTGGGTCAAGCCTGCCTCCTGGTTTCACAGACGACACATTATATAGTCCCCTTCAAAGACGAAAATGTAACCTTCCAGTGTTGAATGTCCTAGAGATTGTCTCTAGTCCTTTCCTGTCAATGTTCTCCAAATCGCCTCTATTTCCACAATAGCCTTTTGAGCTCTGTTATCCAGGCAATTATGGCACTGGGAAGAATGGCTCTAAGGCATCCTCTCGCTCAGGATTTTGTTGTAATTGCTGTCTTATACCTCTCATTATCTCTCTTGCAGTCCATAACCAAACATCTTAAGGGGGGCATTTGTTCAGTCAGATTTCAGGGCAAGACTTCCAAGTGATATATCATTAACAGGACTTCTGCACTACCTGGGGGCCTCTTTAGACTGACTTGTATACAAATACAGATCAGGCCCAAACATCCTTATCTTATGAGATCTGACAAGATCACAACTGGAGGTAGTTTAGCTTCAGGCAATGTCCCAGATGCCTGAGGTGGATTAAATTGCATTATCTTTAGCTTAGTAGTCAGAAGTTGCTTGTGTGTTAGAGAACTGTGAAACATTTACCACATTCCTCTCTTTTTTGCTCTCTTTTTAATAAGCTTTACCGCAAAAGTTTATGGTCCAAAACCTGTAGTATTTGACCAGCTTTGGATATTACTGATTATAATCATGTCTACATGTGTACTTCAATGCACAGTAGACTATTTTACTGAGCATTAAAGCATCACGTGATGTTACACTAATGCACAGTAAAATAGTCTACTGTGCATTAAGCGTCACTAAAAGAGCATGCAAATGCATTACTGCACATTAGTACAGCCTAGTGCGCATTAATTTAGTGCCTCACAGTGGAGGTACTAAATTTAATGTGAATTAGGAAAGGCACATTAATGCATGTGTGGATATGCCAACTCTGAATTAAAATGTAAAATCAGCATGAAGTAAAACTTTAAATGGGAAATTGGACATAAAAACACAAATTCTATTCACACACCAGGTTGAACAATATCCAATTAAATAGATTTGCTTTTAAAAATACTGACTGAATGAAATCAAATACATTTATTTGAAACCCATCATTTTTTGCCTAACTTTACACCAAAAAACACCCCCAAACAATATATATTTCTGCACTTGTTATGATAAAATCAAATGCTTAATTTCAGCTTTAAAATTTGAAGCATTATTTTATAATGTAAAAACCTAATAAAAGTAAAAGCAATACACTCAAGATATAGTGATTTTACTTCACTGAAACAACATGCTTCAATAAAGGCAATCAGGACTCATAGCAGAGGTGATATCTTTTATTAGACCAACAAGATTTTTGGAAAAAAAACTCTTTAATTGCAAGCTTTTGGGCACAAACACCCTTCATCAGGCATTGAAAGAAAGATTGTAAAAATTCTCCTGGGTAGAAATGAAAGTTCATATTTCATAGGATTTCACAGAGGAGTCAATACTGCTACAAACTGGGTACCTGACATGCTTCAGTAAGGCATTTTCCAAAATGCAGGTCAGATCCTTCCTTCCTTCCTTTCTTATTTGATAACGTAGCAGGCTTGATTCAGGAGGAAAGGAAATTCCCTGCAGACTGGAGGTTTAAAGTTTCAGCTAGCCCTACAAGTACAATTACTATGTCTTTTTTTTGAGATCCTTTTGCAATGTAGACCTCAAGAGTCACATTCAGAAAGGAACTGCAAAGCTGAAGTAAGCAAGCCTTCAATATGTTCTCTGCTCATGCATGTACATGTAAGTCTTTTTTTTTATTGACTCAATTATAAACACTGCATATTACTTAGGCACAGACTGCAAGTCATCAGTCATCACTCAACTGAAAGACAATATATCAAGCAAGAACACAAGGCCTGGAAGCAGTTAGATTGACTGGTACTTTGGAATCAACTGTCGCTTAAAATAATAGCTATTGTGCTGAGTTTAAAGGAGAACAGCTATGAGCTTGGGATCTCTATAATCTCCCAAAAGAAACTCACTCATGTTTTATTTAAAGGTAGTGTGCAAGAAATTGAGGAGGGAAAGCTTTTTTAGATAAGGGGAAAAAAGAACGATCATACTGGGCCGGCCCAAAGGTCCATCTTGCACAGTATCCTGCCCATGACAGAGGCAAGTACCAAATACTACAGAAGAATATAAGAAACAGAGCATTTGCAGAGCAGACAATACCCTGCCCTACCTGCCCAGCCACCTCTAGTCACAGTTTAAAGATGCCCTGAACCTAGAGTTATCTCCCCATAAATGTTATTTTAAATAGGCCCAAATGCCCCGTGCTCTGTAAGTTTTTGATCCCATCGATAATCATGGCTTCCACAGTGATTTAGGGCACCAAGTTCCACTAGGTACTTACGTGTTGTGTGCCTGATAATTTCTTCAGGTTTCCTCTGGTTCTTATATTATGAGACATACTGAACAACAGCTCCCTCTTGACTCCTTATCCACTATTCATGCTTTTATGGCCCTTTTTTGGACAGGACAATCCCATTCACCAGTACAGGCTGGCGGTGACTGGCTGGGCAGCAGCTCTGCAGAAAAGGATGTGGGGGTGATAGTGGACAATAAACTGAATATGAGTCAAAAGTGTACGCTTGTTGCCAAGAAGGCTAATGACATCCTGGGCTGCAGCGGTAGGAGTGTTACCAGCAGATTGAGGGAAGTGATTCCTCCCCTCTGTTCAACACTGCTGAAGCCACATCTGGAGTCCCGTGTCCAGTTTTGGGCCCCCCACTACAGAAAGGATCTGAACACGTTGGAGAGAGTCCAGTGGAGGACAATGAAAATGGTTTGGGGGTCGGGGGACATGACTTGTGAGGAGAGGCTGAGTCTGCAGAAGCAAAGACCAAGGGGGATTGAATAGCAGCCTTCAACTCCTTGAATGGGGGTTGCAAAGAGGATGAAGTTGGATTGGTCTCACTGGGGGCAGATGACAGGACAAGGAGCAATGGGCTCAAGTTGCAGCAAGGGAAGTTTAGATTCAATATTAGGAAAAATTCTCTCACTAGGAGGGTGGTGAAGCACCGGAACAGGCTGCCCAGAGAGGATGTAGCATCTGCATCCTTGGAGGTTTTTAAGACCTGGGTAGACCTGGCTGGATGACATAGTTGGGGCTGGTTCTGCTTTAAGTCAGATGACCTCCTGAGGACCCTTCCAACCCTAATTTTCTATAATTCTATGATTCTATCATTTCCCTCTCCATCATGCCCTTTCCAAATAGATGAGTAGTTCTCATTTCAATCTCTCTTAGCAGGGAATCTGTTCCATTCCCCTGGTAACCTGTATTGCCCCTGTCTGCACCTCATGTACTTCTGCTATATCCTTCTTCAGAAGGGGCGATCATAATTGCACAGTGCTCAATATGGGGTGGACCATGAATGATCATGTAATAACAGAATAAGTTTTTCAACTTCATTCCTCATGACCTCTTACTTCCTGACTGACGCTGCTATACTGACCCAATGTTTGTAGAGAACTGTGCAGTGATTAAAAGATATCTTTCCTAAGCAGTCATGGATTATTATAGGCTCATCACTGCATATTTATAGAAAGTGTTATTTTGTTTCTATGTGCATACTTTTCATGTGTTAATTTCATTTGCTCATTTGTTGCCTACTCACTAGGTTCTGTGAAATCTTTGAGTAACTCTTCACCTTCAGCTTTGAATTTGAATGCCAGGAATAATTCTGTATTGTCTATAAATGTTGTGACTTCACTAGACCCGGAGGGATGTAGGCAGTGGACTCCCACAGGGCTCGGTCCCGGGGCCTGTACTGTTCAACATCTTTATCAGTCACTTGGATATGGGTGTGGAAAGTATGCTGTCTAAATTCGCTGACAACACCAAGTTGTGGAGTGAGGTGGGCACGCTGGAGGGGAGGGAAAGAATCCAGATAGATCTAGACAGGTTACAGAGGTGGGTGGATGAGAATAGGATGGAGTTCAACACAGACAAGTGCAAGGTGTGGCATCTGGGGAGAAGGAACCAACAACACACCTACAGGCTGGGAACACCTTTCTTGTCAATACGGCAGCAGAAAGAGATCTTGGAGTCGTTGTTGACATGAGCCACCAATGCAAGGACACGATCAGGAAGGCCAACCACACCTTGTCATGCATCCACAGATGCACCTCGAGCAGGTCGAAGGAGGTGATCCTCCCCCTCTGTGTGGCGCTGGTCAGGCCATGGCTGGAGTACTGCGTCCAGTTCTGGGCGCCGCACTTCAGGAGGGATGTGGACAGCATGGAGAGGGTCCAGAGGAGGCCACTCGCATGGTTAATGGGCAATGGGGCAGGACCTACGAGGAGAGGCTAAAGGGCCTGAATCTATTCATTCGTACACAAAAGAAGGCTGAGAGGGGATCTGATGGCCATCTATAAACTTACCAATGGGGGACCAGCGATAATTGGGGAAGGCTCTGTTCCCCCCAGGCACCACCCAGGGTTACTAGGAAGAACGGCCACAAATTGTTAGAGAGCAGGTTCAGGCTGGACATCAGGAGTCATTACTTTACATCCAGAGCTGCCAGGCTCTAGAATGGACTCCCATGTGAGGTGGTGCTCTCTCCTACCTTGGGGATCTTCAAGAGGAGCCTGGCCAGATATTTGGCTGGGGTGATATGACTGCAGCACTCATTCCTGCCTGGGGCAGGGGGTCGGACCTGATGATCTGTTTAGGCCCCTTCTGACCCTAAGTACTATGATACCCGGCAGGCAATGTCTTTGGATAGATGTGATATTTTTTATTAGACCAGCTAAATAGTTGGAAAAAAATGTTTTTTGTAAGCTTTTGGGCACAAACACCCTTCTTCATTCAGAAATGACCCCAAAATGGGAGTAAATTGTGAGCCTCCCTATTTACTCACTATTTACTCCCATTACTGGATCTTTTATGAATCAAATAGATCCTTGGGTAGATGCCACTCTTTAGCATCCTCCATTGCAAAAATGAACATTTAGTCCTACCCTTTATTCCAAATATTTAACTAGTTTTTAGTCCACAAAAGGACTTTCCCTCTCATC
>NW_017728949.1:55320798-55333086 GCF_001723895.1 Crocodylus porosus | reverse complement strand
ATATAATAATCTTCAATACATAAAATCCTATAATCTCCTAGAATTGTACATCTATAATTTTCAAATCGCATCTGAGATTTTTAAAATTTTTTTTCCTAAATCAAGATGATAAATCAAAATATGATTATTATTTTTTTACTAACATAGATCTATAAATTATATTGGAAAGGGTAAATCACAAGATTATAAGGAGAGGCTGGGGGGCCTGGATTTACTTAGTCTGCAGAGGAGAAGACTGAGGGGGGAGTGAATAACAGGCTTCACCTCCCTGCAGGGGGGCTGCGAAGAGGATGGAGCTGGGCTGTTCTCAGTGGGGGCAGATGGCAGCACAAGGATCAATGGGCTCAAGCTGCAGCAAGGGAAGGTGAGGTTGGATATTAAGAAAAACTTTCTCAGCAGGAGGGTAGTAAACATTACCTAGAGAGGTGGTGGGATCTCCATCCTTGGAGGTTTTGACAACCTGGTTAGATGAACCTTGGTTAGAATGATCTGGTTGGGGATCATCCTGATCATTCACACAGGTTGCACTAGGTGTGACCTCCTGTGGTCCCTTCCAACCCTCATTTTTTATGGTTCTATGATTTTACTTGGATTCTGACCTTTTTAAAAACATTTTTAAATGCTAAATGGTCTTAAACAATTAAAGAGGGTTTTAAACTAAAAAATGGAACATTTCATGTCAGCGGTGTTTTAAATGTTTTATTTTCTAATAGGAAAATTTCAGAACTGATATTTTCTGCCACATGTCTTTGGTTTCAGTTCAACTTTTTATGAAAAATTTCTAAGCAACTCTCCTATGACTATTACTTATAATATATAGGAATACTTCCTGGTTATAGGCTTATATCCCATGAATAACAATGGCCAGTACCAATCATGTCAAAAAAAAGCTGAAGAAATTCTAAAGGGTGCAATACAGGTTTCCTTCCCTTTTTGCTGTGCATGCATTCCTGGGAAAATGTGCATAACCTGAATTTGCATAAAGAAAACCCACTTTACAATGTAATAAATAGGGATACACTCCAAGGACTCGACTCTACTGATGCCCCAGACCTATTTCTACCACTTTTACAAGACTATTTTGGTACTCACCAACAGCAGACAGTGCACACAAGTGCTGGGCACTATAATAACGGGGATTGCAACTCCAGAAACATGTGTTGCCGACAATGAGTGAGGAGTACAGTTCAGCACAGGAGACTATATTTTGTTGCATGTCCCTCCCACAATGCATCACACAAAGCAGCTGACTGTGGGCTTCCACCACACTGATCACATAAGAGTGAATTTACTTTGCATATAACAAATGTTTGGTATAAAAAGGATCATTGCATAAGAGCAAATTCACACATGCATGGGAAACCTGTAATAAAATACTCAGACTGCGGCTAAAGTTCTTCGTAACTGGAAGCATTTAGGATTGGTACTGAAAGATGAGGAGTTTGATCCCTCTAAAAAAATGAATTTAGTATTACCTGAGGTTGCATTCATTGTCCATGTTAAAGCTTTTTCTTTAAATGGCATGAAATCTGGATGATACCTTATAGCAATGAGTTCCATAGATTAATTATGCATTATTAAAATAATATTTCCTTTTGTCATTTATATTTTTATGTCTGAAAAGATCTTTGAATGTGTCTTTGTTCTTAAATACTAAGGGGAACAATATCCATGGGGGTGCCTCATCAATTTTCTTTGTACCATCAGTTAGATTGAATGGGAATGCACCATTCCCAAAGATATTTTCCCCTTAGTTTACAGACAAATATAAGATTAGAAAAGACCTTCTGGGTCAAGCCTGCCTCCTGGTTTCACAGACGACACATTATATAGTCCCCTTCAAAGACGAAAATGTAACCTTCCAGTGTTGAATGTCCTAGAGATTGTCTCTAGTCCTTTCCTGTCAATGTTCTCCAAATCGCCTCTATTTCCACAATAGCCTTTTGAGCTCTGTTATCCAGGCAATTATGGCACTGGGAAGAATGGCTCTAAGGCATCCTCTCGCTCAGGATTTTGTTGTAATTGCTGTCTTATACCTCTCATTATCTCTCTTGCAGTCCATAACCAAACATCTTAAGGGGGGCATTTGTTCAGTCAGATTTCAGGGCAAGACTTCCAAGTGATATATCATTAACAGGACTTCTGCACTACCTGGGGGCCTCTTTAGACTGACTTGTATACAAATACAGATCAGGCCCAAACATCCTTATCTTATGAGATCTGACAAGATCACAACTGGAGGTAGTTTAGCTTCAGGCAATGTCCCAGATGCCTGAGGTGGATTAAATTGCATTATCTTTAGCTTAGTAGTCAGAAGTTGCTTGTGTGTTAGAGAACTGTGAAACATTTACCACATTCCTCTCTTTTTTGCTCTCTTTTTAATAAGCTTTACCGCAAAAGTTTATGGTCCAAAACCTGTAGTATTTGACCAGCTTTGGATATTACTGATTATAATCATGTCTACATGTGTACTTCAATGCACAGTAGACTATTTTACTGAGCATTAAAGCATCACGTGATGTTACACTAATGCACAGTAAAATAGTCTACTGTGCATTAAGCGTCACTAAAAGAGCATGCAAATGCATTACTGCACATTAGTACAGCCTAGTGCGCATTAATTTAGTGCCTCACAGTGGAGGTACTAAATTTAATGTGAATTAGGAAAGGCACATTAATGCATGTGTGGATATGCCAACTCTGAATTAAAATGTAAAATCAGCATGAAGTAAAACTTTAAATGGGAAATTGGACATAAAAACACAAATTCTATTCACACACCAGGTTGAACAATATCCAATTAAATAGATTTGCTTTTAAAAATACTGACTGAATGAAATCAAATACATTTATTTGAAACCCATCATTTTTTGCCTAACTTTACACCAAAAAACACCCCCAAACAATATATATTTCTGCACTTGTTATGATAAAATCAAATGCTTAATTTCAGCTTTAAAATTTGAAGCATTATTTTATAATGTAAAAACCTAATAAAAGTAAAAGCAATACACTCAAGATATAGTGATTTTACTTCACTGAAACAACATGCTTCAATAAAGGCAATCAGGACTCATAGCAGAGGTGATATCTTTTATTAGACCAACAAGATTTTTGGAAAAAAAACTCTTTAATTGCAAGCTTTTGGGCACAAACACCCTTCATCAGGCATTGAAAGAAAGATTGTAAAAATTCTCCTGGGTAGAAATGAAAGTTCATATTTCATAGGATTTCACAGAGGAGTCAATACTGCTACAAACTGGGTACCTGACATGCTTCAGTAAGGCATTTTCCAAAATGCAGGTCAGATCCTTCCTTCCTTCCTTTCTTATTTGATAACGTAGCAGGCTTGATTCAGGAGGAAAGGAAATTCCCTGCAGACTGGAGGTTTAAAGTTTCAGCTAGCCCTACAAGTACAATTACTATGTCTTTTTTTTGAGATCCTTTTGCAATGTAGACCTCAAGAGTCACATTCAGAAAGGAACTGCAAAGCTGAAGTAAGCAAGCCTTCAATATGTTCTCTGCTCATGCATGTACATGTAAGTCTTTTTTTTTATTGACTCAATTATAAACACTGCATATTACTTAGGCACAGACTGCAAGTCATCAGTCATCACTCAACTGAAAGACAATATATCAAGCAAGAACACAAGGCCTGGAAGCAGTTAGATTGACTGGTACTTTGGAATCAACTGTCGCTTAAAATAATAGCTATTGTGCTGAGTTTAAAGGAGAACAGCTATGAGCTTGGGATCTCTATAATCTCCCAAAAGAAACTCACTCATGTTTTATTTAAAGGTAGTGTGCAAGAAATTGAGGAGGGAAAGCTTTTTTAGATAAGGGGAAAAAAGAACGATCATACTGGGCCGGCCCAAAGGTCCATCTTGCACAGTATCCTGCCCATGACAGAGGCAAGTACCAAATACTACAGAAGAATATAAGAAACAGAGCATTTGCAGAGCAGACAATACCCTGCCCTACCTGCCCAGCCACCTCTAGTCACAGTTTAAAGATGCCCTGAACCTAGAGTTATCTCCCCATAAATGTTATTTTAAATAGGCCCAAATGCCCCGTGCTCTGTAAGTTTTTGATCCCATCGATAATCATGGCTTCCACAGTGATTTAGGGCACCAAGTTCCACTAGGTACTTACGTGTTGTGTGCCTGATAATTTCTTCAGGTTTCCTCTGGTTCTTATATTATGAGACATACTGAACAACAGCTCCCTCTTGACTCCTTATCCACTATTCATGCTTTTATGGCCCTTTTTTGGACAGGACAATCCCATTCACCAGTACAGGCTGGCGGTGACTGGCTGGGCAGCAGCTCTGCAGAAAAGGATGTGGGGGTGATAGTGGACAATAAACTGAATATGAGTCAAAAGTGTACGCTTGTTGCCAAGAAGGCTAATGACATCCTGGGCTGCAGCGGTAGGAGTGTTACCAGCAGATTGAGGGAAGTGATTCCTCCCCTCTGTTCAACACTGCTGAAGCCACATCTGGAGTCCCGTGTCCAGTTTTGGGCCCCCCACTACAGAAAGGATCTGAACACGTTGGAGAGAGTCCAGTGGAGGACAATGAAAATGGTTTGGGGGTCGGGGGACATGACTTGTGAGGAGAGGCTGAGTCTGCAGAAGCAAAGACCAAGGGGGATTGAATAGCAGCCTTCAACTCCTTGAATGGGGGTTGCAAAGAGGATGAAGTTGGATTGGTCTCACTGGGGGCAGATGACAGGACAAGGAGCAATGGGCTCAAGTTGCAGCAAGGGAAGTTTAGATTCAATATTAGGAAAAATTCTCTCACTAGGAGGGTGGTGAAGCACCGGAACAGGCTGCCCAGAGAGGATGTAGCATCTGCATCCTTGGAGGTTTTTAAGACCTGGGTAGACCTGGCTGGATGACATAGTTGGGGCTGGTTCTGCTTTAAGTCAGATGACCTCCTGAGGACCCTTCCAACCCTAATTTTCTATAATTCTATGATTCTATCATTTCCCTCTCCATCATGCCCTTTCCAAATAGATGAGTAGTTCTCATTTCAATCTCTCTTAGCAGGGAATCTGTTCCATTCCCCTGGTAACCTGTATTGCCCCTGTCTGCACCTCATGTACTTCTGCTATATCCTTCTTCAGAAGGGGCGATCATAATTGCACAGTGCTCAATATGGGGTGGACCATGAATGATCATGTAATAACAGAATAAGTTTTTCAACTTCATTCCTCATGACCTCTTACTTCCTGACTGACGCTGCTATACTGACCCAATGTTTGTAGAGAACTGTGCAGTGATTAAAAGATATCTTTCCTAAGCAGTCATGGATTATTATAGGCTCATCACTGCATATTTATAGAAAGTGTTATTTTGTTTCTATGTGCATACTTTTCATGTGTTAATTTCATTTGCTCATTTGTTGCCTACTCACTAGGTTCTGTGAAATCTTTGAGTAACTCTTCACCTTCAGCTTTGAATTTGAATGCCAGGAATAATTCTGTATTGTCTATAAATGTTGTGACTTCACTAGACCCGGAGGGATGTAGGCAGTGGACTCCCACAGGGCTCGGTCCCGGGGCCTGTACTGTTCAACATCTTTATCAGTCACTTGGATATGGGTGTGGAAAGTATGCTGTCTAAATTCGCTGACAACACCAAGTTGTGGAGTGAGGTGGGCACGCTGGAGGGGAGGGAAAGAATCCAGATAGATCTAGACAGGTTACAGAGGTGGGTGGATGAGAATAGGATGGAGTTCAACACAGACAAGTGCAAGGTGTGGCATCTGGGGAGAAGGAACCAACAACACACCTACAGGCTGGGAACACCTTTCTTGTCAATACGGCAGCAGAAAGAGATCTTGGAGTCGTTGTTGACATGAGCCACCAATGCAAGGACACGATCAGGAAGGCCAACCACACCTTGTCATGCATCCACAGATGCACCTCGAGCAGGTCGAAGGAGGTGATCCTCCCCCTCTGTGTGGCGCTGGTCAGGCCATGGCTGGAGTACTGCGTCCAGTTCTGGGCGCCGCACTTCAGGAGGGATGTGGACAGCATGGAGAGGGTCCAGAGGAGGCCACTCGCATGGTTAATGGGCAATGGGGCAGGACCTACGAGGAGAGGCTAAAGGGCCTGAATCTATTCATTCGTACACAAAAGAAGGCTGAGAGGGGATCTGATGGCCATCTATAAACTTACCAATGGGGGACCAGCGATAATTGGGGAAGGCTCTGTTCCCCCCAGGCACCACCCAGGGTTACTAGGAAGAACGGCCACAAATTGTTAGAGAGCAGGTTCAGGCTGGACATCAGGAGTCATTACTTTACATCCAGAGCTGCCAGGCTCTAGAATGGACTCCCATGTGAGGTGGTGCTCTCTCCTACCTTGGGGATCTTCAAGAGGAGCCTGGCCAGATATTTGGCTGGGGTGATATGACTGCAGCACTCATTCCTGCCTGGGGCAGGGGGTCGGACCTGATGATCTGTTTAGGCCCCTTCTGACCCTAAGTACTATGATACCCGGCAGGCAATGTCTTTGGATAGATGTGATATTTTTTATTAGACCAGCTAAATAGTTGGAAAAAAATGTTTTTTGTAAGCTTTTGGGCACAAACACCCTTCTTCATTCAGAAATGACCCCAAAATGGGAGTAAATTGTGAGCCTCCCTATTTACTCACTATTTACTCCCATTACTGGATCTTTTATGAATCAAATAGATCCTTGGGTAGATGCCACTCTTTAGCATCCTCCATTGCAAAAATGAACATTTAGTCCTACCCTTTATTCCAAATATTTAACTAGCTTTTAGTCCACAAAAGGACTTTCCCTCTCATCCTATGACAGCTTTGATAAGAGACCTTATCAAAAGATTATTTTTTTTTTGTCCCTCAGTCAAATCAGCCAAATCAATTCCTAATCCATGTGAATCACGAACCATATGTGGCCCTGCTACTTGCTAGCATCTTCCACCCTCATCCGGGGCTTCAGATACATCTAGGTGGGCATCCTATGTGCAGGCCCAAGCCCAGAGGCTTGGAGTTTAGATGCCCCCAGGTTTCACTTACCCTCATCTGTATGGCTGCAGGAGCAAGCTAGGGAGGAGTCTCCCATTTCCGTAAAGCTGGCATGTAGCTGAGATCCTCTCACTAGAAGTCGAAGTGGGAGGCTAACTATGAGGCTCTTGTAGGGAGTCCTGTCTGCAAGCAAACAAGGGTACAACCCTCCACTACACAGTGCCGTTTTAATGGCATTACTTTGTTCAGGGTACTACCCTATGCCACGTTTGTAGTTTTCCCCTGCCAGTAGGAAAACCACCTTGGTGGTCACGGTATTTCCCCCGTCAGGTAAGTATTTTGAAATTCAAGCAGGCTATATCAACTAGATCCCTCCCATTTACAGATTCATTGGTGCCTTCAAACAACTCTAACAGACAGGCAAGACTTGATTTGCTTTTTAGAAAACCATGTTGACTTTCCCCCAGCATATAATATTTATTCATGAAAAGCACAATTCTATTTTTCTTATACATTCTCCCAGTTTGCCAGGAGCTAAAGACAGACTTACCAGTCCATGGTTCTCTGGATCATATTTGAATATTGACATTACAAAGGCTACCATCGAGTCCTCTGGGACCAAAGATAATTTTCATAATAGCTGATACATTATTACTGCTAATTCTACTGTTTCATATGTGAGTCCCTTCCAAATTCTGGAGTGACTTGTTACTGATGGTTTATCTGTCTGCATTAAAACCTCCTTTATGGTCACATCAAACTGAGTTTATTCTTCAGATTTATCCACTAAGAGGGAATGGATCTGGTATGGGTATGTCCCTAAGACCCTCTGTAAGAAAGTCGAATGCAAAGAATCCCTGTTATCATTTCACCTTCCCATAGCATACCTTCCACACCTGATGTATCTAATGGCTCTAGCCACACTGACAGATGCCCTGTCTGAGATCTATTTAATGACAGGTATTGTGTAGAGTTAAAAAGCATCACTGTGTCAGGGATGGTGATATAAAAAGGAATTGAAGGCTTTTTTCAGAACTTTCTCTTCTCTGAGACCTGATATGCTTTAAATAAACTGACATGGAAAGTTGGTAGTTTTTGTCAAGGTGGCATATCGAGTTCAGGCTATGATAATACATTGTCAGCAAAGAGGTCACAGAGAGGGTATGAACAGCTTAACTATGGAGCGTGTCTAAAACCACAGACTGTGCTTCAGGCGGGAAAGGTAGACTAAATGAAATCAGTACTAAAGTTCCTTGTTGACTAAGAATGTCCTAAGTTGACATAACCATCAAGGAGCAAACAAGCCATTACTTTCTAGTCTCTAGATTGTTTACCTCCCCATAAGGATTTTTAGGCTGGAGATATGTCAAAGAATTTCATAAGTGTCAAACTAAAGGCTTTAGTAACTGTCTGCCTCCATGTACTATATTTATTTTGCCCTGATTTCCTCACCTGCTGGTTATAAACTTTAGCAAGAGTTAATATAGGCCCCTTCTAGTGTCAAAGGTCAAAGATGCTTTCATGCCATACAAAGGACTGACATGCACAGCAGTTTCCAACAGAAAATAACTGTTCCTCTATATGCTTTTTAGCTGAAACACAGAATAATCTAATATTTTATATTAAGGGGGAAAAAACATCATTGGATATCATCAATCATACATAATGACTGCAGTATTTCCAATAGAAACCCACAGTGCGCCATTTGAAAATTTACTACATTTGCACTCACTTCCATCTTCCAAGTCATCAGTAAGAATATAGGAAAAGGACTGGATCTGGGGCTGACTCTTAAAGACTCCCATTTATACCTCCTGGATCCTGCTTACACATTCAGACACTGAAGACTACTCTTTGAGCATGAATTTCCAATTAGTAATCACCTTACTTATGTGGTTAATATTTAATACTTTAATAACACCAACACCTTTATTTTTAACTTAGTTAATTTCTATTAAATTGTTTTTAACACAAAACAAACTTAAAACTTACCACAAGGCCTAATTAAAAAAAATAAAAAACAATAAAAAATGCTGGCTGTATTTTTGCTTGCTTTTAGAGCCTTTGTTTGAGAGATATGTAGTGGAAGGATTTCTGAATTGCTATAGCCCACTACAAGCCAATGAGGATTGTGATCGAAATCACTTAGGAATATTCAGAAATTCCCTTATTTATTGCTTGTGTTTAGAGCAAAGATTCTACCTATCTCACTGCTGACTGGTTTTTTGGATTTTATTGCGAGTGTCATGTTTGGTATTCAATCCTTTCTCCCAGAATCCACTCATTTCATGAGAATTGCAGTTTCCCATTAAAAAAAAAATAAAACCAATTTTTAAAAGTTCTAACCTTCCCAGTTGTAGAGAAGAGCTTGAAATCTTGTACTAACTACACTACAAAAATCAAGAAACAAGAGGTGAAACAAAGAATCCAATTTTGATTTTTTTTTTTAATACAATGATTTTGAAGCCACTCTCCTGATTTTAAGTGCATTGGGTTGGCAGTGTGTATTTTAACATCTTTAGAGCATTATAAATTACATCATCAAATAAATTATAACAATATATAATCGACTTCAGCGGTCAGTGTTAGAAGGCACTGAATGATACAACCATGATCTGAGGACCACAGATATAGATAGAAATCTTTCCAGCGATTTCAGTAGGATCTAAACCAGGTTCTACACATGCTCATGTATTACCTTCCCTACCGTGTCTTCACATGTACACACCCATAAGCCAAACTTTGAAAGTCTTACTTATCCCCCAGTACTACGTTGGCTGTTGGACCCTACATTAGCAGGGCTTTGGTGATAAGCGTTGCAGCTATTGGTGTAAAGGGAGGGGAAAGCTGAATATGTCTGAACAATAGCTGCTCTGACATGCAACAAAAGCATTTCTAAATGATGGCTCATAATGTATTATCTTAACTGAGCACCCAAAATAAACATATTGGAGGATGCTGGTGATGCACTAGAGGTTATTGAAAATGTAACCAATGCTCTACTGTGTCTGGAATCCAACTGGGGTTTCACATGGCAGTGAAGCATACAGCACATCCAAATAAAACTTTTCAGAAATGGTTGGGGAAGTGTTCTTATCCTGGTGGGGCACGCATGAATCATTTCATTTGGTCCCCTACCTCCACATCCTTGCAATTCTCCTATTGAGAGCCATTTCCCCAACAAAAACCATGTGCATCCCTCTTACGTAGCACATTTTGACAAATCAGTCTAGAATGTATCACTTGTTAGCCAATTTACATTTTAATAATAAAAAAATCACTTTGCTTAAAAATGCTGTTGATTTTAGTGTACTTGCAGCATGTGTGCCAAATATTTATGAGTAGTAACATTTTAATTATAGGCATACCAAGAGTTTCTTTCATTAAAATACGTCTTTCAAAATGAGTTATTTTACATAAATTCAAGAAAAAATAAACAAACCAGCAATCACATGGAAAATGTCTGAGAAAGCTGAACGTTTTGGGAAATCAAGAGGATGTGAAAACAGGAAATTAGATTAGAAACAGTTTTGAAACACTGTCTATAATGATTGCTACAGGCAACTAATGTAATGCAATTGTATTCTGTTCAATTAAATTGTGATCACCAACTGCCATTATCCTTTGTCTGGGTTTGAGAAGCTGGAAATTCATTTAGTGTATGGTAGTTACCTCTATGGGTTCCATCTTAGACCAAGGACTCATTTCTCTTACAAACGGCTTTTGACCTAAAGAGCATATAATCAAATTATTGATAGGGGTGTGCAAAGCAGGACCAATTTGATTTGGACTCAGATTTGTCCCAAATCAGGGACAGTGATTCAATTAGTTGATTCGGATCATTGTCCCTGATTTGATTCGGCTGAATCCAAATATAAAGATTCGACGATGATTCAAAGAACCCGTGATTCGGACCCAGACACAGCTTGAAAAGTTTTTTCTACATACCTCGAGGTAGCAGGTGTGGCTTCTGAATGTTACAATGCTGGGGTGCATGGAGCATCCCACAGGAGCACGGGGCTGGGGGGGAGGATGTGCTCGGTGGCGAACCCGGAAGTGGACTGGAAGTACTTCTAGTCCACTTCTGTGTCTGCCGGGGAGCTCTCTTCCCCCCTCCCCCTCCCGACTTAGTGATCCCTGGATCGGTGGTCGGCTGCAGGGGGAACCCAGGTGCCCCCCCAGACCAAATAGGCAACAGTTGCTAAGCCAAGGGGGGCATGGGGGCCCCTCCGTGTGCTTCTGGTCCACTTCTGGGTCTCCTGCCGAGCATTCTGGGGAGCCACCCGCATTTCTGTGGGACACTCCATGTGCCCTAGCACTGCAGCACTCATGAGCCTCTGTTACCTAGAGATACATAGAAAAAAATATTTAAAGCTGTCTCTATGTCCCAATCACCAAATCTTTCCATACTGATTCATAGAATCATAGAAGTAGGATTAGAAGGGACCTAGTAGATCTTCAAGTCTGACCCCCCACCTGGGCAGGGAAAAAACTGGCTCAAATGACTCCAGCCAGGTAGGCATCAAGCTTCCTCTTAAAGCCCCCCAGGGTAGAAGCCAGCACCACTTCCCTTGGAAGCTGGTTCCAGATCCTAGCCGCCCTGACAGTGAAGTAGTTCTTGCGGATGTCTAATCTAAACCTCCTCTCCAACAACTTGTGGCCGTTATTCCTTGTTATGCCGGGGGGCGCTAGGGGAAACAAGGTCTCTCCCAAACCCTTCTGGTCCCCCCTAGTGAGTTTATAGCCTGTCACCAGGTCCCCCCTCAGCCTTCTCTTGTGAAGGCTGAACAGGTTCAGATCCCACAGTCTCTCGCTGTAGGGTCTGCCCTGTAGACAATAATGATTCCAAAATCCCTTTCTGCCTCCGTGCTCTCAAGAAGGGAGTTTCCTATCTTATAAGTGTGCTGCTGGTTACTACTGCCCACGTGCAGCACACTGCACTTGTCAGTATTGAAACGCATCCTGTTTTTCCCAGCTCACCCCTGTGACCTATCCAGGTCTTGCTGCAGTCTTTCCCTCCCTGGTAGCATGCTCACCACAGCCCACATTTTGGTATCATCAGTGAATTTAAACAGGTTGTTTTCACCCCATCATCCAAATCGCTGATAAAGAAATTGAACGGTGCGGGCCCAAGAACCGAGTCCTGGGGAACTCCATTGCCCACTTCTCCCCAGGTTGAATATGACCCATCCACCACCACCCTCTGAGTATGACCCTTGAGCCAATCTGCAATCCATCTGACTGTGTAGGCATCAATGCCACAGTCGCCTAGTTTTTTAATGAGGATGGGA
>NW_017728949.1:55318615-55320638 GCF_001723895.1 Crocodylus porosus | reverse complement strand
TCCTCTGGCGCAACCACCAGATTGCCCAGAGAATCTTGCAGGGGCCCCACATTTCCTGGTGCTTTCTTCATCCTCCCTATATATTTGAAAAAGGACTTTTTATTATCTTTGATCTTGGATGCTAGTCCTAGCTCTATGTCCAACTTAGCTTTCCTGACAGCCCCCCTGTAGGCCCGAGCAGAAGAGGTATACTCCTCTTTGGTGACAGCACCCCCCTTCCACTGGGTGTACACCACTTTTTTGGCAATTAGGCATTCCCGGATGCCCTTGGTGAGCTTGGGGGGGGGGAGGTTGGGCACTCTTGTCACCCTTGCTTCTTTTTGGGATGGTCACCCATTGGGCCCTGAGTATCATCTCCTTAAGGAACAACAACTCATCCTGGGAGCCTGAGTTCCCCTGCCCTTGGGGACCCCAGGGCCTCTCCCACTAATGTCCTCAACTCATTGCAGTTGGGCCTCTAGAAGTCTAGGGCTACCACCTTGCTGCAGGCCCTTGACACCCTGCGCTGAATGGTGAATTCCAGCAAGCGATGATCACTATCACTCAGGTGGTCAAGGACCTGGAGGCCTCTACCAGGTTGTGGCCTGTGGCCAGGACCAGGTCCAACAGAGCATTTCCTCTGGTGGGACTATGCACCTCCTGAATTAAGTGGAGGTGCACAGATTCAGTGGGTTCTGATTTGATTCAGGGATATTAATGGGTCCTCTGATTCATGGGCCCTCTGATTCGATTCGATTCGGATTTGAAGACTCACCCACTGAATTGGGCCGAATCTCTACTGAATCAAATCAAGGACTGAAGCCTTGCACAGCCCTATTTATTAATATAATGAATGAATCTGTCCTGCTGATTGGATTGGTGACTTGCTTTTCTACTTTATATCAGGATCTTCTGCCTCCATCTAATCTCTTGTTTGTTCAACCTCATTGTCATCGGTGTAAACCATGAGTGAATTACATAGCTGACAATGGGACTGCATCAGAGTAAAACCCATGTACTTGAGGGAAAACAGCCCTTGTATACGATAGCTCAAAGCAAAATTTCACTACATCCTTTTCCTCTGCCTCTCTCAGACATTCATTATTTAACTAGTTAGGCAGAGTCCACAAAGAGGATCTTCAGCACAAAAGAAAAGAGTGGTTATATACAGAAATGGGTAAACTGGTTAGAAACAACAAAATCAGAGACCAAATTCTAAGGAGTCCCTGAATCACGAAGGCTATGAAAGAGCAAAACACAATGGCTACCAGCTGTTGAGGAGATTGGTGCAGGGGGAGTCTGGGTTCTGGGGCCCTGCACCTCTAGCTACTGACAGGCAAAACTCATGACATGGGTGTGTGACACTGTGGGTGTGTTAAGGTGCACCCTCACTCAACTGACACCAAGGTAGAAATCAGAGCAGTTCAAAAAATGCTGCCTTTTATGAATTTTTTTCATCCCTCCCCCAAAGCATTGGGATTGGAAGGGACCTCAGTCAATAATGAGAGTGCTCCTTCCCTGCTTCCCCCTCCCTCTTCTTACTTTAGTTTCTGTTTCCCTGCAGGCAAGCCCAGCTTGAGCTTCAAAACTCAAAATGTTTCAAAATTTTCAAAACATTCCAACTTGCCTTATTTCATTTCAAGGCTGTTTCAAAGCTCTCTGCTTCATTTCGATTTTGCAATTTCAAACTCAAAACGAATCAAAACAGCCTTGAAATGAAACTGCCAGCAAAATTTTGCACAGCCCTTAAGTACAGTATTGGAAGAGTCTCTGGGTAGAAGTTTCATAGTTTCATAGTTAGTAGTGTCAGAAGGGAACTGAGCAGATCATCACGTCCGACCCCGTGCCATGGCAGGAAAGAGTACTGGGATCAAACGACCCCAGCAAGGTGTTTGTCTAGCCTCCTCTTAAAGATCCCCAGGGTAGAAGCCAGCACCACTTCTCTTGGAAGCTGGTTCCAGACCCTAGCGGTGAAGTCACGCCTCTTGATGCCTAGCCTAAATCTACCCTCTGCCAGCTTGTGACTGTTATTTCTAGTCACTCC
>NW_017728949.1:55311441-55316965 GCF_001723895.1 Crocodylus porosus | reverse complement strand
GATAGCTAGAAAATTTCTAAATTTAAAATCTTAAATTTATTAACAGCCAGCTTAAACCCACTGTGCCAAGACCATCCTTTAGCTTCAACAGCTCTGGTCCCTCTAGCATTTCCCCTCCTGATGTGTAGGGAGCAGACATATCCCTTCTCAGCCTGTTTCACTTGGATAAACAAGCCAAGTGATTTTTGTCTCCTCTCCTAAGACAGGCTCTTCATTCCCCTGATCATACTAGTAGCCCTTCCTTGTGCCAGCTTCAGTTTGAATTCATCTCTCTCTTGACACAAGTTCTGCTTTGTATCCATGAAAAAGACAGTGACAATGAAAGCTTTGGCTCAAGAGGATCTTGGAAGAATAATTTTTCAGTAAGACATTAGGAGATTTCTTATTCTCTTCCCTGATATAAACAACAGATGTACTGCATCTAGGTCAGTACTAGGATGCAGGTATGTATTTAGTAAGATAATCAGGAGATCAACATTTCCAGTCACATGACTCACTGGCTGGCTACTAACCAGTGACTTAGTCTTTGATAACCTAAGGCAGGCTCCAACCAACCACTTACTTAGAAACAAAAGGCAGAAGTTGGAAAACTAGCAATGCCAGAGTCCTCCTGTTCCTTGCCTTGTGATCTCCAAGTGTCACAAAAGCCAATGAATAATTATGGCATCAACTATCAAGGGTCCTAAAGGGCAGCCCAGCCTGGGCTCATTGCCTACTTGGCCACACCTGCCTTGTGCCCTGACTGGCAGCCCTAACCCTGTTAATGATTCTAGCTGGCCACCATTAGGGCCTCCTGATTGGCTGCCTGGGGAGACCATATTCCCCTTGGATATTCCCCTTGGATCTGGTCATTCACTCTCTGGCTCTTGTTTGTCCATGCTTTCAATCCTGACTCCTGGTATACTCTTGACTCCAGCTCTGAACCTTGGCCCACCCTGTCTTGGCTTTGGCATTTGATCCCAGGTCTTCTGACTTTTGATGTACTCAGACTCTGGCTCCACTTCCTGGCTCATCCTGACTTCACTACTGGCTTCTGACTCCAGAACCTCAAGTCAGCTTGTGATTTGGACTCTGCCCCTGGATTTCCCTTTGGTCTCTGATTCCTGAGCCCTGACTTAGTCTGGGTCTGGCTCCTGCCCTTCCCCAATGGCCTAACCATTCATCCAGACCATCCACAACCCAGTCCCTACACAACAGCTCCTAGAAAAATAGCTCAAGGAGTTCCCAAACTGAAAGCCAGACTTATACAAGACTGCTTCCTCTCAGATACATTAGGTTACTCTCCAGCAGGCAAGTACTTCCACCTCCAATGAACTGTTGTTGGTGCTAAAAAGGCTTCCATGAAAACAAGGTGTACGAAAAATGTTGCAATGTGAACAGCAGGCACCTTATCAAAACCCAGTGCTCCTCTCATGTTTCAGAATGGACTTAGTGAGGGGCTGATTTAATCTGGAGAAAAGAAGATTGAGGAGGATTGAACTGCATCCTTCAGCTCCCTGCAGGGGGGCTGCAAAGAGGCTGGAGCTGGACTGTTCTCAGTGGGAGCAGATGACAGGACAAGGAGCAATGGGCTCAAGTTGCAGCAAGGGAAATTGGGGTTGGATATTAGGAAAAACTTTCTCAGGAGGAATAAAACCCTGGAACAGAGGTGATGGAATCTCCTTCCTTAGTGGTTTTTAAGCTTGGATAGACAAAGCCTTGGGTGGGATAATATTTGGGGATGGTCTGCTTTCAGCCGGGGGTTAGATTAGATGACCTCCTGGGGTCACTTCCAACCATCATTGTCTATGGTTTAATGAAGAAAGGAAATTATGAGAACAGAGTTGGTTAGACTAACTCTGGGACTGGCAGACAGCACGAGGTAGAAAGCTGGTTAAAGTGGGTACGGGGGATTTTTCACATATACCAGGAGAGCACAATGAGAACTAGATCCCTTGTTTGTTGATCATCTACTGAAAAGTATTAAGCACAGACCAGCTTTCATGGAACAGAATTAAATGCTCTGGCACCATGATGGCAAGCATGCTCTGAATTTTTAGACAGATTAAGGCTGTCCAACTGCCAAGTATACAGATGCACCATTAAAGGACACCACAACACATTCTTGCCTCCAGGGTATTGCGTGGACCATCACAGCTACAGCATTTCAACTGGCTAAAGCTCAGGATGCAGTAGAGCAGACACCACCAAACATTTCTCCAGAAGAGAACCAAACCTTGGGCCCTGACAACAATCACCTGCATTTGCACTCATTTTATACTTGCCACTTACCATCCAGCCACAGTGAAAGAAAGAGAAACAGGCCGAGTAAGTGAGTCAGGGTGGGAACAGATGTTGCCTTTTGTCACATTTGTGGCCCTATAGGAATTTGCATAGTGGCACAAAGTAAAAGCAAATAAATATCCATACCCTTGGTCATACCCGAAATGCCTAAATTGCCTTGACAAAATGCAACTGATTCTACTTTATTGCCGTGGATGTATATTTGCTTTACGGCAGAAGAGCACAGGCAGCTCACTGCATGTACTCTCCAGGCACCCCAGGAGCACCTGCCTGGCTTCCCTATTTCTGGAGATCCACCCCTAGTATCTCGGGGGTGGATCTTCTGTCAGAGAAGTCAGGGTGTATTTCCCGGTTTTCAAGGACATGCCTCAGAGATTTTGGGGCTCACATCTCAAGACACAGGGAACACATCACCTGTTGTCCTGCAGTATCAATGGGCAGTCCAAGTAAAGCCATGTGCTTCACACAGTGAAGCAGATCAGCTGTGCTGGACACACTCCATCACAGTTGATTTGCTTCATTGGCTTCCAAGAGCTACCTATAGCAGGAGTGTGAACCGTATGCCAACCCCAGCAACAGTTCAAAAACATATCTTCATTTTTGGTTCTTTGTTGAAGATCTGGTCTTTTATATAACTTCTTAAATATTTCATATATTTGTTTTCCACTACAGAACATTTTGATTTTTCTAAACATTTTTTTTCTGATAGAAAATAGTCAGTGAAGAATCCCCAACCACTCTTCAAATAAATAATATCTTTGAGTTTGCACAGCACCAAGAAAAACTTTTTCAGTGTCCGTCAAAAGGCAATGAATAGCCTGTGATGTATGTTTTCCTCCTGAATTTTCATTTCCTCTCTTCCATGAGTTTTTAATGCTAAATACATGTACAAAGAAAAGGAATTTAATGAATCCAACAGCTTGTATGCTCCTCTTTTACCATTCTCTGTATGGCAACATAATCCTCTGCTTTGTAATGTCACAGTTGGTGCTAGTCTACAGAAAAATGATTAATTTGTCAGAAACAGAGGATTAAACGTTTAAGCAGGGGCATCCATTGGTGAACTCTTTGGAAATAAAGTTCCAACTGCATGAAAAATATATGACATTTAGAGCTTTGTCCTCCAATCTGCATCAGCCTAAGAAATGCAAAAAGATGGGGACAGAATTCTGCTTTAATATCCTGCCAAAAGGGCATCCTTCTGGCTAGTTTGAATCTGTATCCATTGACTCTTATAGACCTGGTTCAGCCCTTCTGAGCAAATGGATGATGGTGGATTGAAAGGAGACTCCAGTAAAAAACGTTTCATGGCCTAATGGTGTTGTGTCAATGATAAAACACATTTGATAGAAGTTTGTGATACAGACATCATGTATAATCCCTGCTCAAAATAGGCCTGATCAGTCTAAAAAAAAAAGAGCATTAAGAATTGAGTTTGCAATCAGAGGAAGAAAGTTGTAGGTGGCAGCAAGACATGACAGCGTCATCACCTCCTATCAGGAAAAAAGCAATGTGCTGCCTTTATCTATATCTGGATCCCTACCCCCATCTCTGTTTACTTGGTTCTTCTCTCTCTTGTCTATAAGATGTCTTGACTACCCTGCAATTCAAGAGGTCTGTGAGATGTGTTGTTGGGAAGTCAGGTTTTAGCCGCCAAAGGTACATGTGCACTGGTACAGGCTGGGACCAACTGGCTAAACATCAGCTCTGCAGAAATGGACCTGGGGGTGACAGTGGACAAAAAGCTGGATATGAGCCAGCAGTTGGCCCTTGGTGCCAAGATGGCTACCAGCATCCTGGGCTGCATTAGCAGGAGTGCTGTCAGCAGATCGAGGGCAGTGATTCTTTCCCTCTATTCAGCACTGGGGAGGCCACATCTGGAGTCCTGTGCCCAGCTGTGGGCCCCCCACTACAGAAAGGATGGGGACAGGTTAGAGAGAGTCCAGCAGAAGGCAATGAAAATGGTTGGGGGCTGGGGGACACGACTGGTGAGGAGAGGCTGAGGGAACTGGGCTGATTTAATCTGAAGAAGAGAAGACTAAGGAGGGATTTGACAGCAGCTTTTAATTACCAGCAGAGGGATTGTAAAGAGGATGGAGCTGGACTGGTCTCAGTGGGGGCAGATGACAGGACAAGGAGAAATGGGCTCAAGTTGCAGCCAGGGAAGTTGAGGTTGGATATTGGAAAAAACTTTCTCACTAGGAGGGTGGTGGAGCACTGGGACAAGCTCCCCAGAAAGGTCGTGGAGTCTCCATTCTTGGAGGTTTGTAAGACCTGGGTAGACAAAGGCTTGGCTGGGATGGTGTAGTTGGACCTTGTCCTGCATTGAGCAGGGAGCTGGACCTCCTGAGGTCTCTTCCGACCCTCGTTGTCTATGATTCTGCGACTGGCTTGAGTGACAATTTGAACGCTTGGAGTGAGAATGAAGATGACTGGAAAACCCATTGCTGCCAGGGATTGACAGACCTTTGCCCAGGTTTTAATTGGTTAATGAAAGTAACGTGATTTGAGTGAATGAAAACCCAGTTTGGCACTCCTGATGTGTTTGAGTCAGTTGGCTCCTGACATAATTCAGCGTTGGTTCAATTGGTCTGTGCTCAGACGGTGTGGTTGGTTGTGTTGCTTGTGAGATCTGTGAGTTGTGCTTGGCTGTATTTGCTCCTGTGAGACTGTAGTATAAGTGGATTTGCAAGTCCCCAGAGAGGGCAAGAAGCAGCTCTACTTGAAGTTCAGTTTCTGGTGACCTTCCTGCCTTGCAACTTATTTGGATTTGCTGACCTCCTTGGCCTGTTCAACTGGTTTTGACCTTGGCTTAGTGTTGTTCTGCCCTGAATTGCTCTCTGGGTTGCTGTTTACTTACCTGGTGCTGTTTACCATCTGTTACTTGTTTGGGATTTGGTAAAGTATTACTGCATTGCTGTTTGCTTGTGTGTGTCACAACCTTTCTCCTTTCCTTGTTATCATTATTTTTATTCTTTTGTATCCCTTCTTGTTGCAATAAATCCCTTTGGGTTTGTACCCTTAATCTCATATCTTTGTGCTTTCTAATACACCAACAAAAGTCAGGCCATGATTCTAGCCAGTAGTGTTCAGGAAGCCAGCACTGCTGATCAGCCGGATTTAACTTAGCACCCTGCCCACTTAAGATTTCATAGATTTCATAGACATTAGGGCTGGAAGGGACCTTGGGAGATCATCGAGTCCAGCCCCCCGCCCAAAGGGCAGGAAGTCAGCTGGGGTC
>NW_017728949.1:55307618-55311430 GCF_001723895.1 Crocodylus porosus | reverse complement strand
TCTATACCCGTGGTCCAGTCATGGGTGGAGTCCCACCAGGTCTCCGTTATCCCAATGACGTCATATTTCTTTGCACTGAGCAGGAGATATATATAATATAAATGTAACCTAGTAGGACCCAGATCTTTGGATTTTGGCTCACTACAATAGCACATGCCTTATGCCAGGGGGCAGAGCTATAGCTCATACAGAAGATGCTTCACCTTCCTTACAATAAGAAAATGCTGGAGCAGCAGACTTTTGGAACAGCAAAGACCAGCCCTGTGCAATAATTTCAAAGCCCAGAAATCCATCTAGAACGGGATACCTTTTTGCTCCTGTATTAGATGTACCGACCTTTTAAATTATGGGTAACTTAGTGGGGAAAAGGGAGTCACTAAGCTCTGTCAGGTAAAGCAGAGAACAGGGAATGAGGAGATACAACCTGCATTTCAGATTTTGATGCTGACTTGCTGCATGATCATGAGCCAGTCACTGTAATTCAGTTCCCTGATGTAAAAAAAGCAACAGCAGCCATTATGCATCGCTGCAAAATGCATGGCCTCTTGGGATAAAAAGTGACATAAGGGTGATGAGTTATACAAAATTATGCCTTTACAGTGATCATACTTAGCTCATTCTCCCATATTCTGAGAGGTTCTCCACTTTAAAGTATTTCCATACACTCAAACTAGTAGAAGCTTGGAGGGGAAAAAAAAAAGGGGGGGGGTGGGGGAGGCTAAGAAAACTCTTTTTAAATGTGACCTCTATATTACAAGAGGTGGGGGCTAGGTATGTATGCAATTAATGCATCCGTTCTGCAGTGTGGTTCTCAAACTAGCCAAAACAGAGTAAAGAAGTAACAGAGTAAAGAAAAATCTACCCCTGTTTTCTGTCAATAATGATGAATTCAGCTGTAACAAAACCTTTATGCAACCAGTAGGACCGAGAGAAGATAATTTGCTTTTGTGTTCATTTGTGTTGTTCTTGTTTGCTGGAGCTTTTTAATGCCTGAATAGCCATTTAAAAGGTCAAAATAAGTTAATGTTTGCTCTTTTCCAGGCCCTTCCATTAATGGATAATCAAACATGAATGGCCCCCAGGTTTTACAATATTTCAGACCCAGGAATGGTTCTCCGAGGCAAAAAAATACCCGCAAAGAACAACCTGAAAGCAAACACTGTGATGTTGTGAGCAAGCTTCACCTGTAGTTCTTATGTTTTTCCAGGTCATTGGTCAATAATGGTAATTTTGGAGCTTGCTCATACTCCGCTGGTTGCATCCTTGGGCTCTCTCCTGGCATTTGTTTCATTGCTCCAGACCACAAAAATCCTCATGAAAAACATCAAGACCTAAATTCACATTCATACTGAGGGCCCCTAACCCCACTCTGGCAAACAGTCTCAACTGATATGAACTGGTGCAGCTCTGCTGATCTAGATGGGACTACACTGATTTACATCAGCTAAGTTTCGGGCCAGTGCCATCAAAAGAAATCTTAGAGGGCGTCACAACATTTACTCATCTGAATGACATAGGAAAAACTATATTTTGTGGGGTAAAATGAGGTGGGGCTTCTATCACATATGATCCTCTCCATGTAACTGCCCATGTGCATATTATTAAATGGAAGCTAAACCACGGCAATTTAGACTCCATTGAAAGGGTGTGTGTAAATCCTGTGGTTTAATTTCAATTTACTAGACCATAAAAACATGTGCATAGGTGGTAAAAACCTTGCCTCCCCCTTCTACCTCACAGTATAATTGTTTCTGTATAGACACAACACACAGGGGTGTAAAGTGCACCGTTATAAAGGAAGAACCTTGTCACTGTGGGGGAGGGGTTAAGCGTTGGAATAGGCTACCCAGAGGGGTTGCAACATCTCCAACCTTAGAAGTGTTTAAGAGCAGGTTAGACAGTCCCTGATTACTTAGACAGGGATGATCCAAGCTGGAGCACGGGGTTGGACGAGGTGACCTCCTGGACTCCCTTCTCGCCCTTTTCCCCCTCTAATTCTAAATGCAAATCAGGCCTTAAATATAGGCGTGTGCATCCGAGGGTGAAGACAGCCTTATCACACTTAATTAAGGGGACATCAAACTGAATTTATTTGGGTATGGATGTTGTTCTAAAAGTCAAAAGCTAGTGCTATATTCACCACCAGTGTAGTGGAGTGGAACTTTAATGGAGGCTGAGCTTTGCATGAATATGAACTGAGTTATGGTTTCAGATATAAAGCACAGTGACATTAGTTAAGTTCCACTTTGAGTTTTGGAAGGCATTTGAACTTTGCACCCAAAATGTAGACACCTTCTGAATATGACCCCGGGTAAAACTTAGCAGTGAAGGCATATATGCCCTCAATTAAATGAATGAAAGCTCCCCTCTTATACCCTTCAGCAAAGGCTTAGGGCTTCTTTCTAAAGTAGACTGTTCAAAAGCAGGGTATCTGTATGCTATCAAGTGTATGATTAAAGCCCGTTAAAGTCAAGAGAAACCAAGCACATGATTGAATTTAAAGCTTGTGTTTAAGTGCTTTGCAGAATTGAGATCTTGTACAGCTTGCATATTATGAACAACAATGACACTATGCTCAAATTCGCTTCACCCATCAATAATACACAAATCTATAGGCCAGCCTGCTACTAATTTATGGCTGCTGGCACCACTGATGCCTTAAATATTATACGGATTTACTTTTCTAATACTCTTGGAGTAAATATATGTCTAGTAGGGAATATTTTATCAGATGGACTTTTCAATGAAATATTTTATTTTTAAGGTGGGACAAATGGAAAGTAGCAAAAGAAATACGGTGATAATAAAATATGCAGTCAGCAAAAGCACTTTGATAGCAGTAGCAGCAGCTGCCCGGCTGATTCCTAGAGGAAAATAAATTGTGTTTATAAATAAATGCTATGAGGATAGCATTAATAGATTTATTTAATTGAAAGCTGTAAAGCTGGCGAGATTTTTATCTCCCACATTTTAGCATGTTTTGTTCCTGCAAAGGGGCAGAGGGGGGTGTAGGTGGGAATATGCAAAACATTTAGCATTAAACACATTTTTTAAAAAGCACTAGAATATCCAGCTTGCCTTCTGTCTACTATTTCAGATCTCAAATCTATGTTTCTGTATCGAAAGTCAATGGAGTTATACTTGGTTTACCACCCCAGGTAAATAAGAGCAGAATCTTGACCTTTCTTCCCACCAGGATCAATAAGCACCGGTAGTGGTGTCCCCCTGGATGAGAGTTGGAAGCACCAATGGCTGAATTCTGGGTGAGAAAACCAGACCACGGGACGCAGAAGACCAAAGCACTCAGTGCAGCTCAGGCACCGACCTACTGTTCCTTTCTTGCTTCTTCCACTCCATGTCTACCTAGACTATACACTTCTGAGAGAAAGGAAGTGTTGCCCCTATAAGGCTGCAAATCAACTAGCCCAGCAGACTCCCACTTCTGGTTGGTCTCTGTGGGTGCCACAGTAATACCCCTATCTTGTCACTGGATCTGATCATTAGGCCTGTGTGAAGCAACTAGTATTCGCTTCAGTTTGACCAATGGAAGTGAGTGACTTGATCTGGCGATTCGAATCACTGTCCCGATTCGTTATGGCCAAATCTGATTCAGAGATTTGGCTGCTGCCAAATCTCTGAACTGGCCAGGCCAGGCCCATCCCCTACCCCTCTTCCAGCCTGGCAGTAGCTGCCCCACCTGCCCCAATTCCTGTCACATATATATAAAAAAAAAGCCCCTGACTCACTGGATGCTGCTGGGTGGGGGAGATCATCACTGCCCACCACTGCCTCACGCTGCATGGGGGGCTCTG
>NW_017728949.1:55288921-55307182 GCF_001723895.1 Crocodylus porosus | reverse complement strand
ACTAGTTTGGAGTGGGGTCTTCCTGAATCATCAAAGCTCTCTGAATCTTTGCTGAAGGTTTGGAGAGCTTTGAATCAATTCAGACCTTTAAATTTGTCCCCTGATTGGATTCGGATTTGGAGATTCAGCGACCGAATCGGGCTGAATCTCCTCCAAATCGAATCACCACCCAAAGCCTTACACAGCCCTACTGATCATGTCTAGCAAAGCTTAGGTTCAAGTTATTTCTCTTTTCTTCATTTCATCCAGTTTTTCCTCATCTGAGGCCTCCACAGAATGTAAAATCTTGAACCTGATTTTTTTTTTTTTATGGGGCACATTTTGCGTCGGACTCCCTGCATGCTTCCTCAAAGGAAAATGAAAAATGTCTCCATCCCTTTAAGCATAACAGCAGTAGCTGTGGTCTGAGGACAGCATGGGCTCTGGGACCAGACTCTAGAAAACATGAGGGGAAGAGCAGGAAGGGAACAGGATCCTGAATCTACTTCCACCCACCCCCTCATATTCACACATCGACATGATAAGGGGCACATACGTGCCAGGTCAAATCACTATGGGAGAGAAGTCAACGTGTCTGCAGGCCTTCATTCTACATTTCCATACTCTGATGTGTTTAGCTGTCCTAAATTTGATTTAAATTCTGGTTTCAGATGCTTATTTAGGTAATGTTTTTATCCAGCCAAAGCTGGATAAACTAAGTTGTAACTTAAGATTAAGCATTGGTGGTTCAATGGTAAAATTCCTTTTTGCCATGCAGGGGACCCGGGTTCATATTCCCAGCTAATGCAGGTGCTCCAAGTCATTATTTTATAGTCTGTTCACCAGGGCAGCTCTTGGGGTAATAAGAAACAATGGTCACAAACTGACAGAGAGCAGATTTAGGCTAGATATCAGGAAATACTTCTTCATGGTAAGGGTGACCAAAATTTGGAATGGGCTTCCAAGAGAGGTGGTGCTCGCCCCTACCTTGGGTTTTCAAGAGAAGGCTGGACAGGCATCTGGCTGGGGTCATCTGACCCCAGCACTCTTTCCTGCCCAGGGCAGGGGGTCAGACTCAATGATCTTTTGAGGTCCCTTCTAACCCTAGCATCTATGAATCTATGAATCTTAACTTTTAGGGGTGTAGGTTGTAGCCAAATTGGTCTAAGGATACAGGCAGACAAGGTGCTTTGGGTAAATATGATATCTTTTATTAGACCAACTCAAATGATTAACTTAAGTTTATCATTTGCAACTCTAGATTAAAAAAAAAACAAAACATAATTACTCAGCAGCTGCATGAAATCTATAGTAGGACCATTTTTAATGGATATATTGTGTGGGAGTGTCCAGGTTTTGCCAAAAATAAAATATGCTTAATCTCTAAAAAGGAGTGAAAGCCTCTTCTGTCTCAGATCCACCATAAACCTACATCAGCCTTAAGGGGTGACACATGGACTAGAAATGTTATATGCATTCGTTCTGCAATGCTACTTAGCAAATATATACTGAATCCAGAAGAAAATGTTTTATCAGATGGTCAGCTTGGTAAAATATTTTACTTCTAAGAGGGGATGAACAACAGGCAGCAAAAGAAATACAGCTGCAATAAAAGGAGCAGGCAGTGAAAAGGCTGTGGTATAATCAGCATAAATGTCAACCCAAACAGAATAAATTTTGTTTATAAATAAATACTGTGAGAATCACATTAATATATTTAACTGAAAATGGGAAAGTGTAAGAGTGGTGAAAATAGTACTTCTGCATTAGCACGCTGTGTTTTCCAAAGGAAGATTTCAGAGGAGGTTTTTTCAAGTTCTGGACCATACAGTGGTGAGTTATAAAGGAGAATCAAGAATGACCAGGTGTTTAATGTTGCAGTTAACTGGGGAAGCAGCTGCATCTAATGACTTGGGCATCCACCTGCCAGTTATAGAGTTAGGGTACCTATACACACCGCGGGTTTTAATCCTCATTAAATTAAACAGTTTTATAACATTTAAACATGCTAATTTTGGAGCATCACATCAGTGTTTGCATGTGCTACACTTTTGAATGAATTAAGCCTTGAAATGTTCCACTGGTGTTTGCATGCACTAGGTTTTCGAACGAATTAAGCCCAGTCTATGACCAGCGCTGCAGAAAGATGGGATGGTCCAGTGCTGCCCCCCAGCCCTGTGCCCTGTGTCTGTGCCCGTGCCCATACCTATGCCACAGGGAGCTTGCAAACCGCACAAGGGGAAAAAAAACCAAAAACAGAAACAATTCAAAAGCCAAAGCGATTCAAAGGGGTGAACTACAAAAAAGTTGCATCCATCTAGTGGACAAAGAGGCTCATTACGCATTTTTGAGCGCTTTTGTGTTTGTATGCAGTGAATCCATGGACGCAACGCTTTAACTCTTGATGAGCCAAACTAAACTATGTCCAAGGAGTTTTACTTTAATGCACAAAAAAAGACTTAAACCATCTGGAAATCCCACCCATGCAAACAGATACGCAGTTGCAGTGCTTACAAGGCCCTTAAATTTCAAGTCTGCTTTTGTCTCCAAACTACTGTGTTGCTTTGGACAGGTCACATCTCTGGGTCTTTATTTCTTTCTCCCATTATTTGTCCTGCTTGTTTAAATAGTATGCTCTTAGGGGCACAGAGAGTCTCCCATGGTGCATGTACAGTACCTAGTACGCTGAAGCTTCAAATGCTACCATAATAGAAAAGGACACATTGTGAAGCTTTACACTGAAGCCAAAGTTCGAGAAATTTCATTTTTTGAAAAAAAGCTTCTGTGTGGTGACTTGGAATACCATTTCATAGTTGCTTCAGAACAGGTCTTTACCTTCTAGGAAACTGATAGTGGATGGAGGACATCATCTAGGGAGAATCTGTGAAGGAGAAGAGACATGTCATCAGGAAACCTTGGTCTCCGCTGTGCTTGAGAGCAGATGGGATGAACCTGGAGTGGTTTCATTGGGTGTAGACCAGAGGTTCCCAAACATCTTCTTATTGCCTACTCCCTTCCAGCTTTACCAGCTGTCCATGTACCCTTCCCAGCATACAGTTGCTATTTTAACCCCTTAAATGCCAATTATTATTGTACTGAACATTACATCTGTCACAATTTCTCCCGTGTACCCCGCAGAGATGCCTTGCGTCCCCTCAGGAGTACAGGTACCAGAGTCTGGGAACCCCGATTTAGAATATGAATAAAGGAACAGGTGGGTAAGTCATGCTTGGGGCACTGCTGGCTAGGATACACTGTAACTTCAAAATAAATGTGCCATTAGGTTTAAATCATTTAAAGGCACATGGGTATCTAATGCCCATTGATTTCTATGTGAGTATGAGTGGGAAAGGCGATTGACTTCAAACACAGATGAAATTCAAATGACATTTCTGGACCAAACTGAATGGAACAAGAAACAAGGGTATCACAGAGAGATTGGTGTGTGCATGTGGGAGGGGGCAACATGCCTGCACACTGTAAACATCTCCCTCTAACGTCTGTGTAAAAAACGAGGATGGTAAGAGAAAAAAAACAGAGTTAAGGGTTCCTGGGAAAACAAGGGAATATATGTTGTTATTAAAAGTTTCATTTCTGCTTCAAAATGTCATTGAGACGGGGAAATGCATCTCACCCGATTTCAAATGTATTTCAGCATGCAGTCCTATGAGAACAAATTAAGCTTTTTAAAAAACGTACGTTATAGTGACACCTTGAAGCTCCAATCAAATGGAAACCCTGGAGGGGGGAGCACCCTGCTCTTTAGGAAAGCTGCTTTTAGGTCCTTGCTTTTCTTCATGCTTCCTATATGACTGCAGACACATAACTTAGCCTTTTTCTGCCTCTGTCAAATGGGAATTGTACCAGATCTTTATTTCCCTGTAGATATTCCTAGGTAGTATACAGATGACTAGAGGCAGTTCCTGCCACAGCAACTTATATTCTAAACAGACCAGAGTAAGAACAAGATAAAACAAAACAGAAAAAGGAGAAAGACAGGGCCTGAGAGGGAAAGCAATGTTTTTCAGGGCACACAGCTGGGAAAAGGACCCCAGATCCTTGACCCGCCTCGTTCATTAGGCCATGCCACCTTCCCAAAAGTAGCTTGGGATTTGGGTTTGAGCAGACCCAAATACTGAAAAAGATGATCACCAAGAACTGCTAAACGCTCTGCGGGTGTTTTGGTCCAAACTATTGGAAGCCACCACATTTCCTTTGCCGGATACCTGGGCCAGTAACAGCACAGCCAGGAATGGTTTAAATTTGACCCAAGCCCCACAACAACACGGGCTCAGCAGCTGTGGGTCTGTGAAAGGATGCATTTTTCTTGGTTAGACATCCTAAATACACATGCTAGGGAGTCAAAAATCAGTGCTCCCTGCCACAGCACTCGGCGTTGGCCTCAGTGGCTTTACTTCAGCAGCTTTTCCCCATCACTCCATGTTGCCTGCCTCTGCAGAGAGGTGTGATAGGACAAAGGGAGAGAATAAGCTGGGAGCAACAAAAGAAGAAGACATACTGGCTCTGGTAGACTTTGCTTTCCATATTACCAGGTGCTTGGAAACTTTTAACAAAGCATTATTGACTTCACAGAATCCTAGTAAACGAGGGCTGAAGGGACGTCAGGAGGTCACATCTAGTCCAACCTCCTGCTCCAAGAAGGATCAACCCCAACTATATCATCCCAGCCAAGGCTTTTTCTAGCCAGGTCTTCAAAATCTCCTTATCTTTCTCTGTAAACCTGACCCATCGCCACTGCACACACACATGTATACATACATGTATCCACATGTATCCATACATACATGTATCCACACTCTTCCAACCACAGAAGGAAAAGAGGGGACATGCCAGGCAGCTAGTTAGTTGAGGCCACTGTGCTCAGACCTAAAGCACCTAATGCCACTGAATAAAAAATGTAGCATGCAGATTCTTAGCTGGTACGTGCTGCTCTCGAACGTACAGCTTCAGAGATTTTTTTTTTTTAATTCTATTTTATGCCCACCTCTCAAATCGAGGAGATCAAGATTGGAAGGAGCTATAAGAGTTTCTGTCCTCTTTCACTCGTTCGCTTTGCCTGGATTTTAGATATGCAATATATTACAGCAAAAAGGAGAGAAATTTTAAAAAACTGGTAAACAAGTTTCATTGTGTTTATGAACAACTCTGACAACTCAACTGCCATTTCCCTCTGAACCTGTGTGTGTGTGTGTGGGGGGTGGGGGTTGAAGTTTAACAGGATCAACAGTGGAATAAATAAGCGTTAAAATAATTAAGTCCATCAGGTTTTATATAGACCTGTCCTGTGGTTGCAAGGGGGATGCAGAGAAGTCCACAGAAAGTGAGCTGGAAGAAGCTAGGCCTGGCCGGGTCAGCATTAGAGGATAGTAATACTCTCCCCATTCCCCATGGGTGAGATGTACAAGGCACTTTGTTTCTTTGAAAGTGCTTTCCTGCCTTCCAGCACTTTGTTCCCGCAGCTAAATAAAAACAATTGGCTTTCAGAAGGCTATTGATCAATAGATCGTGGGTCACAGTTTCCAAAGAGTGCAAATGCGAGTGGCATGAAAACCACTGAAGCCTGCAGGGTGGTAAGTGGTGTTGAAGGGGCCGGTGTGCCCAGCCTGGGGCTGAGCAGGAAAAGCTGCAAGATGCCACCATAAGGCAACTGCTCACAGAGAGACCAAAAAGGTGACAGAGGTAGTTAGCCCCACTACCACAACAGAAATGCTTGCAGTTATACATCTGTTGGCTTAGACGAACGCGACTTTACTCTGTAGCCCATTATGAGAGTTACCTAATATCTGCATTGGGTAGTTCTCCATGAGTTTTTTGCATTCATATATACACTGAGTTAGTGGTCATCGCCCACCTGATATTTGGAAAGAGTCCAGACCTTAGAAATTGTGCAGCAGAATTAAAAACCATGAATCTAATCTACCATAACTAAACCGTTTTATTGTTTTAGATGTAATGCTGTAGTACTTGGGTGTATAATCCTGGCTGGCACTCTCAGCAGAGATGCCATTATTCAGAGGGTCCCTCCAAGTCAACGTGGAGATGCATTGGTAGAGTTAAATTCCTGGTCCTAGTGCTCAAGGAGCCCTCTTCACTTGAATGCAATGAGTTGTCAATTAGAGCCCCACTGACAAGTGGTACCTTTTTACCGACAGCTCTGCTTCTTCCCAGGTGCATTCCAAGTCCAACCTATTTTGTTAACTGCATTATGAACTGCATTTCCAAAAGTAGTAATCAATGGTGCCTGCCAGTCTTCAGACAGTCTAACAGGGACTGATTTTTCAAAGAACTGTGCACCCACCTTTTTAAAAAAACAGCCATAGAAAGGGTTGTGAGTTACTTTTGAAAATTCAGGAAAAAGGTTTTTCCTACTGATTTTGGATATCTTTTATTGAATCAGCTGTATAGTTAGGAGCCTTGCTTTCTCTGGTCCCTCAATGTTCCAATGCCATTACAAATATTTACAATTCTTTTTCACCTTAACCAGGTAGGGGTATGCGAAACAGGCCGTATTCGATTTGGATTTGGCCTGAATTGGGGATAGTGATTCAATTCATTGATTCAGATCACTGTCCTCGATTTGATTCGGCTGAATCTGAATCTGAAGATTCGATGCTGATTCGGAGAATCAGCGATTCAGCCTTAGACGCTGCTTTAAATGTTTTTCTGCATACCTCGAGATACCAGGTGTGGCTTGTGAATGCTGCAATGCTGGGGCAGAAGAAGCATCCCACAGGAGCACCGGGGAGCTGCCCACATGGTTGGCGGCAAACCTGGAAGTGTGCACTTTCAGGTCCACTGGGGACCGTGCAGGGGGCCCGCCCTTGTAGCATCCTGGCTTGGTGATCAGCCACCGGGGGACCCCAGGTGCCCCCCCCGGCCCAGGAGACACCAGTCGCTGAGCCAAGCGGGTGCAGGAAGGCCCCTCTGCATGCTCCCCAGAAGACCCAGAAGTGGACTGGAACTGATTATAGTCCATTTCCGGGTGTGCCGCTGAGCACAATGAGGAGTGCCCCATGCTCCCATGAGGCGCTCCATCTGCCCTGCCGTCTTATCATTCATGAGCCATGTCTGCATGTACCTTGAGGTATGTAGAAAAAGCATTTAAAGCTGTCTCTATGTCCAAATTGCTGAATCTTTCCAAATTGATTTGGAGGGTTCCAATTCGATTTGGAGAGATTAAAGAGGCCTCTGATTCGATTTGGATTGGGAGATTCGGCCACCGAATTGGGCCAAATCTCCACCGAATTGAATCAGGGACTGAAGCTTCACACAGCCCTGCCAGGTATATCTGTGAGAGACTGAAAAGGATTGTATTTTGGGTTACCAGTCACCTGCAGGAACTGCGCGTTCCAGAGGAAGAGCCAAATTTGGTACTTACTCAACCTATCCAAAGCCGCTGGCAAGAATGGGATTGCCCATGTGTTAATAAAGGAAAAATTTGGCCTGTAAAACCTGTATTACTATGGACAACATGCAAAGTAGACAGATCCTAGTGTGACTTTTAGGTCTGGGACAGGGCACATAAACCAGTTTGAGCCAAATCAGTTAAGTCTGATACTACATTCAATCAGGTTTATCTCAAACTGGCCTCAGCCATTTTCAGACTGGTTTATGTGCCCTGAATGTCTGTTCTGTTACAGGTTTAAACCAGTTTCTGATCACTTAAACCAGTTTATGTGCCTTACAGTCTACCTAAGCTAAGCCAATACTATGACAGGGATCTTCACAATCAGGCATGAAGCCCAAACTCTCTGCACTGATTCCTGGGAGAGTTTAATGACACGGGACTGGTACGTCACTCAAATGGCTTCTTTACTTCCATTTTCACAGGTGTTGCACTCAGCTCAAACATGGCATGGCTCACTGACAAGTTTTTTGGAACACCACTGCAGCAATACGACATGCCTTTAAATCCCAGTAAGAGCTGACATGGCTGACAGGTAGAAACAACCAGAACAAGCTAAACAAAACAAAACAACTCCCCCCAAAGCTGCTTAGGAAATGTATTAACTATGTTCCAAATATTTCAACAAGCCTTTAAATTCTTTATCAAAATTCTCCTTCTGAAGTTTAAGGATTTTAATTTTGTTTAACTTGGGAAAAGAAGATAGCACCACTTGACAAAACCTGTGGGGTGGGGGAGGAATTTATTAAAAGTCAACAGTTAAAATCACAGGAAATGTGGGTTGAAAGGTACCTCAGGAGGTGATATCTAGTCCAACCCCCTGCTCAAAGCAGGACCTGCTCCTAAAGAATTTAAAAAAAAAGGGCATTTTGCATCAGAAGGAACCATTCAAAGTGAAAAAAGGAAGAATCCACTTGCTGTATAAGCAAACCTTGTTGCTTGTAAAACAAGCCCATTTGATATGGTATTATGAGGTTATCAGAAATGCAAAACTTCCCAATACCATTTTTCAGAATCGTTCTTGTTTGCATAGTAACCCTTTCATATAAATATAAGCACCGATGGCTATTTCTTGACACACATAAGTCAGCTTGCAAAAGAAGCCCAAGTTTGGCTCTTCCCTGATCCAAGCACTGCTGTCATTTCAATTCCTTACTTCCATTGTCACTCTGCTGTCGATGCTGCTTTTCCGAACCTGCCTCAGTTGTGACTCAGCTACCTTGATGACATCTTGAGCCTACGTGGATGCTGGGATGATACTGATAATGGATTCTTCCTCCCCTCCACCGCTGCATGGTGAAGACAGAGAGCCACAGAAAAAATGTGACCGGTTAGAAGCTACACTACAGTAATCCTGCTCTAAGATGCTTTTTCCCCCCTTTTTGCATTCCACAGGTATATTTTTATTTCGAGATTCCTGCCCCCAAGAACACAGAGCCAAAAAGATAAATCATTGCCTAGTCCATATCAACGTTATAGCTACCGTCAGTCTAAAGTGAGCATGCTCCAATAATGATTATGGTATTTGTGCCCATTTCCTTCTGTGGCTGAATTTATTCCATCGTACCTACTAGGAAATGTTTGTTGTGTTCCTAGCACGTCTTTTATAGTGCTGCTTTACTAAAGAGCATCTGGTTGGTGTGCATTAGCACATTTCTATGGTCCTTGGCAGATCTAAGCTCTTTCTTTCCTATCTGTTGTAAAACAGGCTCCTTATTTCCTGCTCAGCTGTCTTGTTCCTGCTGAGTGTCAGGCCTTGTAGCAGAACAGGTTCATTATAAAAAAGCTGATCCTTTAAGGATCACACCTGGTTCTTACTGAGGGTGTACAACAGATACTCAGACTCTCTCCCACCCTCATATAACACATTTAAAAGTAGATAGATGTGAACTCACATCTTCTGAGAAGGAGAGGGAACAGTGGCACCCCTGTCACCTTGCAAGGGAGGAAATGTTATGGGGGTCTGATTCTGTCATGGCTCAGTGTCTGAAATCTGTTGCAATACCTTAGCATTCAAGAAACGTGGGATCCATTGGACCACTGTGGATTCGCTTCGTCTGAGGAGTTAATCTCCCTGGATGCTCTTAAGAAGACAAGTTCTTTGGGTAAATCTGATATCTTTTATCCCAGCTCAATAGCTGGAAACATTCTTCTTTGCAAGCTTTCGGGTATAAATACCCTTTGTCAGGCTGAGGAAGCATCTGCATCTTGGTGTGTGCTCTCTCCGGATGGAATGAGTAGGAAATCCATTCCTGGATGCTGCTAACGTTCCCCCATCTCATTGTGTGCTTGAAAAGACCCATCTGGAAACATAGCCGTGCTCTGATCTGCTTTTTAAAGTTTCAGTAGAAAAGGATTGTGTTTTCTTAAACAATGCAGCAAGGAGGCACCGTTGTAAGAAACTCTGCCCTTATAATCCATGAAACAAAACTCCACTTTGATCAAAACTCCCCTTCGATTGGCAAGAGGGCATTATGTATTGTTCAGATTTTAGGTTGGTCCTGCATGTAAGATGACTGCCCATTTACAGGTTCAATATCAGGTAAAATAGTCCCCCCCCCCAAATATAAGTGACAAAGTACAGATAGAGACCTTAAACTGCTTTTCCCCTTACAAAATCCCTCTAAAGAAGCAAAAGAAAGAAAGAAAGAAAGACCCAAAGGTCTATATTCACTAAAGATACACACATAAAAACGGCACTGAAAAAAAGTGCATTTTTTATTGCAGGCACAATAATACTGCAAGTATGGGATTCAAGACTGTATTATAAACTAACCTCCCCAAGATAGGTCAAGTGCAATTTTTATGGCTCTTTTGGAAGCAAAGAAAGGTAGGCTTCTCAGAATAACACAGCTTTACCCACTATGGATACTATTCTGTGTCAAGGGCCAGCCACATCCATGGGTTTATTCTCTTAAAAAAAGGCATGTTTCATTCTTTTAAAAGAATAATCCCTGTTCTTTTAAAGTCTAGGTCCTTTCTGAAGCCTGACCTTCTTTTCCCAGTTCCTGTTATCCTACAAGGGACATAAAAAGAGTTCTCTCCTCAGCCCGAGAAGCAAACGCTTGGGAAAATGGTGGCTTCAGAAGGGAGCAAACTTCCTCGATAATGTATTCCAGCTCTGTAATTTATTTTTTTCCCCCTACACTATGTTCATTAAATTGGTTTCCTGTGAAGTTACAGTGTGGCTTTAAAAGGCCTCCTTTGATATTCAAATGTTTACAGAGCGTTTGCTCCGACTTCACTGCTTGAAAGGCTGGAGCATCTCCTCCTGCATGTAGGTCATCTGTGCAGCCGTGGCCCCCACCCCTTGCATGCACATGCTAGCAAGTCCCTGGGTGATTAGATTTTGTTTTCTTTCTTTCTTTCTTTCTTTTTTTTTTTTTAATGCAACCAACCTTTGAAATTTACTTCTGAAGGCTATTCTGAATGGTAAAGTCCCAGCTGGATAGGGTTTTTTTTAAGGTTGTGACATCAGATTTATCTTTATTACACATTCTTACTTTGTTTGCTTTGCCTTCTCTTTGATAACTTGCTCTCTCTCTCTTGCTTTACCTCATGTGGCATTATGCTGCCTGCTACCATGGCCTTTTTTTTTTTTTTTTTTAATGTTTTGTAGCTAAATTATTTTATTGTATCCCCCTGTCCTGGTTATTACATCAAGCCTTTCATTGGCGAGAGAGGAAGGATGAAGGGAGAGAAAGATAAACAGCTGTCAGATCACTCCTTTCACTAACTCCACAGTAAGGTAGGAAAAACTTTATGTTTATCACAGGGCTTGGAGGATTTATTTTGGAATTTCATGAGGATTCAATTCATTTCAGAGAAAATAAATTTCTGCTCCAGACTCTGCATGGCTGAACTTAGTAGGAGCTTTGCTAGAGGTTTCAAGGGATCAGGTCATCACATGCAAAGTATCAGCCAGGGTCCAAGTGAATATCCCAAATTGCATGCCTGCAAGATAAGCCAGGGAGGAATTTGGGCTTGGTCACCCCAGGTAAGTGGGCTTTTGTCCAGCACAGATGAAAAGATGAACATGCTTTCATGATAGAGGTCATCTCATTTGATTGAAAGCCCAGGTGACATCAAAACAGGTTATCCTGGGGCATGATGCCCAGCTACAGGAGAGACCTGCACATCCCAGAGGACACTGAGCTAAGCTTAAAGCTCCGGAGTAACAAGGGAAGCGAGGCAGGGAAATGAAGGTGAAGTGTATTATTTTATCTGAAGCTGTTTCCTTCTCATCAAACAGTAATTTGGTTTAAAAATCCTGTGCCATTTGTTTTCACCCTCCCATGCCTCCAAAGAGCCAGAGTATAGACCAGGGGTCTGACATGCACAGTCCCACTTTGCTTGTTCCACATTTCAGAAACGATGCACTGTAAGGTCCCTAGAGTACTACCGAGCACATAGAAACCCCTAGTACCTAGGGCCCAGGGCTGGGAGACTCTGGGTACTTGCCCAGTGGCTACATGCCTCATATCCAGGATTTAGCAGTCATGGAGTAGGAATAAATGTGCTTCAGAACAGGGCTGGCAGGTGTCCATGGTGGTACATAGATATGCTCTTTACTGTCATGGCAAATTATGTGAGTGAGTCAAAATGCCTAAGAGAAAGTTAGGTGCTGTCAGGAGGTGGCAGCCAGCCCACCCATAGTTTGAGATTCCCTACCCAGGTCCATTCATCACTGGGCATGTCTGCACAAGATGCTTAGTGTGCATTGGCCTAATAACACTGTGCAGTAGCATAATGGCAAAAGCCGTGCTAATAGCCTCCTGCGCAGTGTTATTAAATAAGTGTCACTTAATAACCATGCACTGGCGATAATGCACAGTAACTGTAGGTATTGTGCATTTAGTTAGTCCTTTATTAAGGAAATAGTAAACTAAAAGCGCAGTATCTAAGGCACATTAATGAATGTGTAGACATGCTCAGCAATGTATGCTCCTGATAGAGATGTGACCAAGCCATCTTGGTCTTTTCTCTCTGCTCTCTCAGGGACAAGCACACATTTTCTTCACCACTTTTTGACGAGATCTCTCATCATGACTGCTAATTACAGAAAATATCTTCCTGACATTTCAACATAGAAACATGTACCTGCATCCCTGAATATTTACAGGCTGCATGTGCCCTTACCAATGTCTAACTATACATCCAAAAAAGAGGATTCTTTGGTATATATTTACTGGATTTACTGTATGCTTATATATTTATATATAATTTACTGTATACTACAATTCACCCTTTGTTTTCCATCGCTGAAGAAATTTTCTTGAATTGCCTGCAAAATAGCTATTTTAGTAAAGGGGAAAAAATATGTAAATCAGACATTCGCACAGGAACGAGGTTGCTATTCAGCCCTCAACTCACCAATGAATAGTGTCGGAAAAACTAATTTATCAGGAAATATTTCTTTACCCACATGGCATCACAAGAGTGTCTAGAACATTATTTCTCCTTGATTTGGCAAGGGGTCTGTCATTCCAGTTCATGTCAAACAGCAGAGTAATGTAAAATTGTATAGCTGTATCTTCCAATAGAAGAGTCAGGGTATCACAATAACATGCCGTTCTTTATGAAAGGATGGTAGGGGGTGGCCAGAAAGTTTCCTCTCTTGGGTTCACAGAACTGAAAGTGTTGAGGGCCCCTGGCCTTTACATATATGAGAGATATTAGTGCACATTTTGGAGGCTCATCTCCTCCTTATGTCAGTGCAAATCAGGAGCAACTCAATGAGCCAGCCCCTTCACAAGTGTGAATCAGTTCAACTTCACAGGAACAATACAACCACCCCAGCTGACACAAGATTAGCACCTGGCCAAGTGGGGAACAGGATGAGGTCCTTTTGGGAGAGGTAGTATGAATTAGCCTCTAGGGCACTGCACTTCATTCGACTCCTGACTGACAATGATGTGCTGCTTGAACCTGGCCTTATTATTTCCACCCCTCACCCTCTTCCTTGGTCTTTCTGGATGCTTTTCCAGGTAAAGAGCATCATCCACTAAGAGTTTATGCAGCCCCTAGCACAGAGTTCTAATGTCAGTCCTGGCGTGTTGTTCGTCTATTCTTCTTCCGCTGAACAACTGCAAACAAAAAATATATCATTGTGCTCCCCCAACTTAGCCGGCCTTTAAATATCGTTTATTTTAACAGAAATTCTACAACCGTAGGTTGCTCTTGAGTGCACACATGATGCAAATTAGTAATTAATCAAATGAATCCCCACAGTACCACTTTAACTTAATGCGATAAAGCAAATGATGGAAGGAAAAACAAATGCTTGTGAATTAGACAAAGCGGAGAGATTACATCAACCCAACATGCAAACAAAGGAAGCAATGTATGGCTTGGTTTTTGAGGGGGTCTTTTTTTGATTTATTATTCAAGCTATTAATACTAATGTATTCTGGAGAAGCAGTTAGGAAGCCAGTCTTCCATCTTGTTGTGCAGAAACTGAATATTGCATGATCCAGAAATAAATGGCCTGTTACAGATGCTATTTTGTCTCAAATGAAGTTATGCTGAAGAGCTATCTCTTATCCTTTCCTTCCTTACAATAGCATACTTAAAAGTTTCTGGGGGGAAAAAAATGCTTGCAGCCCAGTCTTTAGAGATAGAGTGACTTCAATTTCCATTTCCATTGGCAAGAATAATAATAATAAAAAAAGATGAAAAATGAGGTTTGAAAGGAGATAAAGCAGCATGGCTCAAGACAAGCAAACTGACAAATCCTGGGCTTAAGATTCATTGAGTAACTCCAAAGATTTTGACTTCATTTTTTTCACCTTATGAAGAAGACTAAAACTGGTCAGTAGTGAAGACAGAATATTAGACTAAATGGACTTGAAGTCCAGTATTTTTTAAGCCGAAGAGACTAAAATCTCCCCAGGATTGGGAAGTGGAAACCCAGCTGCATTATGGGAGATAGGAAAGGACTGTGAGTGTCCTGAAGCATAAAGGTTGGCCCAAGCCATATCACATTTGCTGCTTCCAGTTGTCAACACGTCTGGAAGTCAGCCACAGGGGAATAGCAAGAACTGATGTCTCCTGGCATGGAGAAGCTCAGTGCCTCTGCTTACAGTGGGCCTCATTTTAGCTTCACGCAGCGAGTGCTCAATATAAAGAATCACAGAAAAATACGGGTTGTGATTTTACATTGACCTCAGGAGGTCACATCTAGTCCAACCCCCTGCTCCAAGCAGGACCAGCCCCAATTACATCATCCCAGCCAAGGGGCTGGTCCTGCTTGGAGCTTTGTCTACCTGGGTCTCAAACACCTCCAAGGATGGAGAGTCCACCACCTCTCTGGGTAACCTGTCCCAGTGTTTTACTACCCTCCTTGTGACAACGTCTTTCCTCATATCCAACCTAAACTTCCCTTGCTACAACTTGAGCTCATTGCTCCTTGTTCTGCCTGCCATCTGCCCCCACTGAGACCAGCCCAGCTCCATCCTCTTTGCAGCCCCCCTGCAGGGAGGTGAGGGCTGCTATTTAATCCCCCCCTCATCTTCTCTTCTGTAGTCTAAATAAGCCCAGTACCCTCAGCCTTTCTTCATAAGTCATGTCCCCCAGCCTTGAAACTATTTTTGTTACCCTCTGCTGGACTCTTTCCAATTTGCCCACATCCATTCTGTAGTGGGGGCCCCTAAACTGGACACAGTACTTCTGGTGGGGCCTCAGCAATGCTGGATAGTGCAGGAATAGGCCTATTACCAGGGGTTTTAAACTGAGGTGTATGCTTTTCTGATCCCAGGAGAATGGGCAGTGCAGCGCTTCATTAGCTGTACCTTTGCAATTTTTCCACAAGTGCCGTGAGGCCAAGCACACAAGCAGGTCTCATAAAAAGGTTCCAGTGTACTAAGAACCAGATATTAAAGATAATGAGGACAGGTCACTCCACACCCCAGGACTTCAGCCCTTAACAATGCGGTAGCTTGTAGTGAATGAACTTGTGGCCTGCATCCTTTTTGCTTATGAGGGAGCAGATTGAGATGTTTAAAAAAAAAAACATTTGAAATCAGGGCAGTCGAGATCAAATGCTGTTTTTGGCTGGATTTGCATACAGCCTTTTAGCTCCAGCTGCAGAGGGAAGAAAGGAGCATTGTAAGGGTCCTAACATGCTCCTTCATCTCCCAGAGCATTTTCAAACCACCTTATCTTTGTGGGGTTTTAGTCTTTCTATACACAGAGCACCAGGGATGCCACTGCTCAATACAGTCAAAGCAATGACTGTCTGAATGGGATGCAGATAGAAGAAAATAGTTGTTGCAAAGGGCTGGTTTCCTGACTTAAATGAGGTCCCTATCTCTATGCTAAGCAAAGGAGGGATCTAGCTGAAGCAGGGATGAAGTTTTATCCTTTGTGCAAAATTTCCTCTCCTGGGTTCTCACTGCAATGGGGATAAACGATAGGAGAATAAATGATAGGGGGGGTAAATGGATAAATGGGGATAAATGGAGATAAACAATAGGAGGATAAATGGGGGATAAATGATAGGAGGAGAAATGGAGAAATAGGGATAAAGAGGGAAATGGGGATAAACGATAGGGGAATGTAGCCATTTTCTTGTCTATCGCCATGTAAATTCACCGCACCATGTTCATTGTTTCTGGCAAGCAAAGTAACAGTGCGTATGAAGGAGAGAAATCAGTTTGTCCCATGTAAACAGCATAACCTTTCCACTGATTTCCTCATGTACATGTTCACGTACACCTGACATTAACCCTGGCTTATTGCACCTGCTTCGCTGAGAAAACAGGGATTTACAAGCTGTGTCAATAACTGGCTCTCTTCATCTATCATCCCGTGGGCCCTTCTGCACAGGGAAGAGGTATCGCACTGCTGCTCGCCCGTGCTCACATGGTGGCTTGTTCTCCCACGAAAAAATCCTTGTTTCTGACTTTTGGGCTGTGCCCCATCACGGCCTTTCAAGTCTCTAGGTCCTCATGATGTCTGCTGCTGCTCATCCAGAAAAAGCATCACTGGGGAACATTTCTCCCCAGGCTTCCTAGATGGGAGACTGGCAGCTACCAGCCATGAGACTGGCTAAAGGCCTCGTTGCATGGTATACTTGGCATGTGTTTTATCCAAGGTTGTTGTAAGAATGACCATATTGTATTAAAAGTTAGGGTGTGTTCGGAGCACTTGAATGGCAATGCTTACTATGATTGCCCATTTCCCCCAGAAACTGACCGTTGCACTGGGCGCTGAAGCTCACATGTCTGCCAGTAAGGATGAGCAATCCCCAGGGAAGGAGGCCCAGGGAGTTGAGCCCAGGAGAGGATGCTGCACATGCCACTGGGTTTGTGGGGTGAGCCAGGTCTCTACCGCTGGCAGTCTTGACCTGGCTCCGGCTGGTGTGAGGACTAGGACCGACAAGGAGCTAACTGTCGGTCGCAACCACTGTGCCATGCCAGTCTTGAACCTGCTTGAAGTCTGCGAAGCAGTCCAACAGTAGCTGAACACATATTACTTAATGCAGTCTGGAGATACTCTTCCCAAGAAAGTCGTAATTTTCCTATTATTCGATGGCACTTAGCACATGTTTTACCTCTTGAACACATGAACGTTCAGTTTTAAGTGCAGTTAACACATCCTAAGCATAACATATGTCATGGCCCTAATGCTATCTTGATGTATTATAGACTCATCCAGCCTTTGCCTGAGTACATTAAAGCAACTTGTCTCTGCCTGCTAAAATAGAAATCTACTCAGCCTATTCCCAGTTTATTGCCAGCTCTTGTGACAAGTTCTCCCCCTTAACTCAAACCTCAGTTCCTGTCTGCTAGTCCTTCAAATATCACCAATTACTTGAAATATCACCAATGTATTAAATTAAAAAAAAAAAAATCCCTTTAACTCCAATGAACATTTTAATCAGGCATTGATTGAGTATCCATTAAACTAGCTTGCACCTAATTTGTCTTTCCAGGCAAAATAATCCAATTGTATTACAATTGCTTTTATTTTGCTTTTAAAAAGTGGTATTTTTCTTTAAGCCTGGTCACGTGATTATCTGAGACTCTCAACTTTCATAAAGAGTGGGAGTGTTTCTGCAGGGAACGATCTGCTACACGAACAAAAACTCGAAAAACCAGCAGGCAAAACAAAACTCCCAAATATATGTTTAAGTTATTCTTCATTGTTTATAAAAACTCATGATTTCCAAACCAATCTCACTCTTTTAGGGGGGCTGACTCATGATTTCTGAGGGCTTGGGACTGACAACACCAAAAGAACCTCTTTGTCCTTCATTTGCATTTATTTGGGTTCTTAGCAGACAGGGACTCGTGGAGGCTAATTGGATTCCAGGATTTGCGCCATAGACACTGCTTTCCGTTTCTACAACTGCTGTGGGCACCTCAACATTGCTTAAATATGGTCACATAAACAGCTGTAGGTTGTTTCGTCCCCTAATGAACTACCCAAGCACAGTGACCCAAGTGCACCTAGTACTTTAGGAAGTACCATTCGCTGGCTTATACACCGACTAGGGTCTTTCAAACAAGAGTCACCCTCCATTTCTCAAAATAAACCCACAAATGTAACCTGGGAGGGGAACAGGTTTGTGTGTGTATGCCCATTCCCTTGTAATGGTGAATACTCTTGGGTTGAGGCACACCAGGGCTCTCAGGACACTCTACATGTGCCCTTTCCTTGTCCCCTACCCATGCCATGGCCCTGCCTGGTCTGAACAAGCCCAGAGATTTTTTCAGATTTTAAAAAACTGCCCGGACGGAGATGGGAGGACTCAAAAAAAGGACACATCCAGGAAAACCTGGACGTATGATAACCCTATATATATAGGGGACCAGGAGCAACTGTCAAAGACGTGACAATTCTTTGTGTGTGTG
>NW_017728949.1:55283496-55288748 GCF_001723895.1 Crocodylus porosus | reverse complement strand
TATATATGTGTGTGTGTGTGTGTATATATACACACATACATACACAAACACACACATTATTTATATACACATATCTGTATATACACACATACATATATATATGTATATGTATGTATATATATATATATATGTATACACACACATGCATGTATAAGTATATACACATACACACACCCATCCATGTATATACAAAGAACCATCACTTCTTCAGCGGTTGCTCCTGGTCCTCTGGCTTCAACCCAAAGTGAGGATTTTGCATTAAATCCAATTAGGATTTATTTCAGCATTTTTTTTTTTTGGTGGAAAATATAAATTTGTTGAAGCTCCTAAGTGAAACAAAAAAGAAACTCCAGAGTAGTGAACTTTGCTTCATTAATGTTCCACAAAAAAGCCACTCTCGCGTTATCTAGTCTCTCAGTTGCTCCCCATACACCGTTCGAAGACTCAGCATTTACATCAATCATATTTCAAGAGGGGTCAGAGCTATCATTTAGCTCCACTTTACAGCTGAGGGCCAGAGATGGAAGTGGCATAGCCAGGGTCACATGGCAAATCAGTCGTGGAGGAAGGAACAGACTTCAGCTCTGCTGAGTCTCAATACAAACCTGCAGCAACGCATCTGTGTTACCTTTTTGACAGGCATCCTTCCACTCATGGAGTTATTACTGATCTCCAACAGCAATCCCCAGAGCCAAAAGTATATGAAACCTGGTCACACTGTGGCTATTTCAACTCCTCAGTAGTGGAAATGTCATGAGAAGCCAAATGACCCCTTGAAGTGAAAAGATCCTGGGAAATATAAACACCAAGCAAAACACCCAGTGTTCAGATGCATTCGGGTCTATCAACCTGATAAGATATCCTCTCTGTTCCCAAACACACAGCCACAAGCAACCGTAATCTCATTTAATGTCACTTGTCCCACTGCTGTTAGCAGACAGCTCGCCTGTAGGTACGGACTCTTCTCGCGGCTCACATTTTTAAAATGCAAGGTTGTGACATTGTTTACATAGTGAACGCTCATTTTGCTGAATAAGAACCAAACACACAATAAACATTAATGAAAGCCTGGAAAATGAGAACACAGAGGGGCAAGGCAACGTGCAACGAGAAGCGTAATCAGACAATGGACCAGAAAGCTGACCGGGAAAATCATCGCTGATCCTGCTACAAAGCCCAGGTCCAAACAAATGGGGGGCTCCAGGAGCTAAACTGGGGGGGCTGCCAGTTGTTGTGGAGATGCACGCACGCACACACACACACCCCCCCTACAAAAGAAACTGTTTGACTCTGTTAGGCTGAAACACGTTATAAGCAGGGTTCCTGGTTTTCTCTGATTAAAAAAAGAACCCCAATTTTCTGATTAAAATAGTAACCCCCAAACCCACGTTTCCATGATTAAAATGAAACACCACCAACATATAGATATACAGAAACAGTGGTGTTTCATTTTAATCATGGAAAAATGTGGATTTGGGGTTTGGCAGGTGAGGTTTTTTTGAGTGATAGCTTTTATTAGACCAGCTGAGTAGTTGGAAAAAAGGGCTTAGCAAGCTTTTTGGGAGCTTTCACAGTTCTTCAGGGATAGGGATTCTCTGCTGTTCTGAGACTCCAAGGAATGAAAGAAGCTAAAAATGTGGCAGGAAGTCAGTGAAACTGTAAATAGGTACAAATTCGAAAGAAAAAAGGTAAAGCATGGAAGGGACAGGGAAGAAAGCAAGGGGAAGGAGGGGGAAGCCCAAAGGGAGACAATTTTGGGTTGTTTTTTATCTGAAAATTGGGGACTTTTTTTTTTTTGAGTATCAGAGAAAACCAGAATCCCTGCTTATAAGTCAACCCATGAAACTGCATGGACAGACTCCAGAGCAGGAAGCTATGCAGTGCTACAGTAAAGGAGTACTGACTGCAATTAGTCTTGATGAAGAAGTGCACCTGCACCATGCATCTTTGATACAAGGTTACTTTTCAGGAAGATGCACTTATGCCAGCCTCCACGAGGTGGCCTCTTTCAGTAGCTATTTCTCTCTGCAGCAGTGAGACCACATCTGTAGCCATCTCTAAATCTATTCTGATCTTTGTTTTTTGCATTTTGGAAATGGACAGTGGGTAGGGAAGCATATAAAGAGCACAAAAGACAAAAGCCAGGCGTGTCTCAGTGTTCTTGGTGGTGGCTGATGACAGGACAAAGAGCAATGGGCTCGAGCTGCAGCAAAGGAAGTTGAGTTGGGATATTAGGAAAAAAACTTTCTCACTAGGAGGGCTGTAAAATACTGGAACAAGTTACCCAGGGAGGTGGTGGACTCTCCATCCTCAGAGATTTTTAAACCCCAGATAGATCAAGTTTTGGCTAGGATGATGTCATTGGGGCGGGCCCTGCTTGGAGCAGGGGGTTGGACTAGATGTGACCTCCTGAGGTCCCTTCCTCATTTTCTATGATTCAACCCCATAATGTATCACCCACCATTTAGGTTATGTTAGCCTATTCCCACTTTCCCTAAAATGATCAGACCCTCTCGATATACAATAGAAGACCATGTATTCCAATTGTATAACAGTATGCCAATTTATTCACTTCCGTTCGTGTTGAACGAGGATCTGGCTGACCATCCCACGGAAACAGCTTCACTGTTTTGACATGGGGACAGTTCCTCTCCCCTGGAAACAGGAGGGATCTAGCATCCTTATCTCTTCCTTAATGCTGTTCCCTGTGGAGAGGCACAAGTGTCCACCAACCCCGAGCCGACTGATCTCCGAGCTTCGTGACGATCTATCTGAACACAAGCTCTGTTCTGGGAAGCAGTTGTGATCCCTTCTCCTGCAAGTTCTTCCATGTTGGTGGAACGCAATAGGTCTCCATGCAGGTGCATGGATAAAGATTGAAAGATTAGGACCTAAGGGCTACACCCAGCACAGGATTTAGGCACCTACATGGTAGGCTGCAAGTGTCCAGGTGATTTAGGTGCTTGATTTAGCATGGGATGAAATCCTGAGCTCCATAATAGTCAGTGGAGGTCCCTAGGAGATGCATGGGGAGAGCTAGATGCCTTAGATTGAGGTCAGCCACTTGGAACTAAGCAACAAGAAAGGCTAAAGCCAGGGGTATGTCTGAGCCCACTTCTCCTTGGGACTTGATGCCTGACTCAGGGCTGCAGGAAGGAGCCTTCTTTCACTTCAGAGCCACAGCCCTTGAAGGTAAAATGTCTACACTTTCTTCTTCATGGAACAAATCCAAGCTCATTCTTTTAAAAGAGGAGACTTCAAAAAAACTCCCATATAGTTTTCCATAAAGATCCTAAGTTAAACAAACAGAGAATGAAGATAAGGCAACAAGAGGTTAAAAATACATTAAACTCTTTCATAGGAAGTTATATTTAGAGAGCACTGAAGACCAGCTTGGGTTGGGACTTTGCCTGGGACTGCAGGAAATAAGAAACAGTAAGAAAATATGACATAGTGATTGTGTCTCCATCCAGTACCATCCTGGATGAAAACAAGGAGGCACGAGGGTTGTACACCAGAGACATGAGGAAGAGAATATGTTTCCCTAAGACACAAAATCCTTCTTGATCCTTCCTGTGGAGCATGGAGCTCACCCTAACACAGGGTTGTCCTATTCAATCCCCAAAATTTAATGTAACATCTTAACTCTGCCCACTGCCAGCATGGACTATAATTATAGCAGCTTACAAAGTGTTTTGTGCTATGCCCTAGGATCTAATAGTTATAATTTTGCAGGTGTGAGCTACTGAAGAAAAAAACCCAACAATTGTCACTGAAGCTCTTGATCATCCTCTGGGGATCATCAGATTTGGGATTTATTCTCAAACCAGTGGGATTAAAATGGGATACTGAGAAAGCAGTAGATGCTTCCTCTGACTGATGCACATTTTTGTGTTGGTAATGCTTCATTAACTTTAAACAGAGCTTCTCCGAGTTTATCCCATTGCGAGCAGTAGGAAGTCTGTTAGCATGTCTCCCCCCAGACTCCGTTTTGTTCACCAAGCAGAACCTGGTCGACTTCAGTCTCACAGTACAATGCTGCAGTCAAATGCGAATGGATTGATTTAGTATCTCAGCTTCCCCCATACCCCTCTCCTCTCCCTTGCCCTTTACTTGCAAATACATTAACAATGGCTACTTACCGCTGGGTATTTTACAAGCATACACCACCAAACGTGATGTAGCAGAGTCTAAACACTCGAAGTCAGTGACAGTAGTTAATACACATTTTAAGTTAACTCCTAAGTTTTAAGGGAAAAGAATACCCTTGTGATTAAGGGTCTAGCTCGGTGATTCTCAGCTTGGGTGACATGACTTCTTGTAGTGCCTCAAGATCCTTTCAAGGGTGCTGGGAGGCACCAAACAAAGTCAGCAATGTTGAGCAGGGAAACGAGACACCAGGTAAACCCAGAGATTTCAACTAGGAATTCATCCTGTTAAAAGCATGCCAAGCTGTTGTGGTCTTTCTGAATTCTTTGCAATGAAAGAATTTCTCTCTTTATTTCTATAGTCGAAAAATGAGTAAAGAGGGCTGATATTTTTCCAAGGGGTGCCTTGAAGTGGACTAAGACTGCCTTGAGTCTAAAAAAAGCTGAGAATTACTGCTCTAGCTTATAATACAGGAGACCTGGATTCAAGTCTTGGCTCTACCACAGAGTCTCCTAACCTTGGTCAAATTATTCAGTCACAGTTCCCCATCTCTAAACCTCTCTTTCTTCATCTTGCCTATTCAGACCACCAGCTCGAGTGCAGATGACATCTCTAGTAACTAGTCCAATGCAGATGGTCTTTGCTACCATAATAGAAAAAGCAAAGAAGTGAGGCACCAGGAAAAAAAAAAGTTGTATTTATATTCAGTGTATGTATGTGTGTACAAGCACCTCCTCGCTGCCCCTGTGCCCTGCCTCAGCCCTCGTGCTTAGATGCAATTCTGCAGTGCCACCAGGCACCTGGCCACCTTCACAAACATCCCCTCCACCCCCCACCCAACAGCCCCAGGACCTGGCCCTCCAACCCTCGCTCCTCATAGACTTACCTGCTTGAAGCTGCTGGGGCTACAGATGCATGTGATACCCCTGCCTCCAATCACCCTCCCACCAGTGGGGCAGAGGAAAATCACAAACTTTGGTTTAGGTTTTAAAAAAGCTGCCTGGACAGAGATAGGAGGACTCACAAAGAGGACATGTCCAGGAAAACCTGGATGTATGGTAACCCTATAATATTTTATACAGATACAGATAGACACCCCCTCC
>NW_017728949.1:55279968-55283485 GCF_001723895.1 Crocodylus porosus | reverse complement strand
ACCACTCTCTTTGGACACCTGGCTCCCCTCCGCCCCGGGACCTCAGCGCTTCTCCAACTATCCTCCTTAGCTCGTTGAAATCTGCCCTCCTAAAATCTAGGGCCGCTGCCTTACTGCAGGCCTTTGCCACCTTGCGCTGGATGGTGAATTCCAGCAGGGGATGATTGCTGTCGCCCAGGTAATCGAGCACCCGCAGCCCCCTCACCCGGTCATCACCTGTGGCCAGCACTAGGTCCAACAAGGCGTCCCCCCTGGTGGGGCTGTGTTATTTGGGTGAATGTGATATCTTTTATTAGACCAACTAAAAAGTTGGTAAAATTGTTCTTTGCAAGATTTTGGGCACAGACACCTTTTTCAGGCACAAGGGAAGCCTGCTGGTGATCCTCCTTGGGTTAAACAGAAGCTTAAGCCAACATGCAAAATGCAGGTCTGTGAAAATGTAAATGCATGGCAGGAAAGATGTATCCAATTACCTGTGTGTGCACACGTCTCACAAGACCACCACTCTCTCTCCAATCTCTCAGTTGTAATCCTCAAAGGGTATTTACAAAACACCTTTCATAGATAAGCCTATGAACTTCATAAAAAGATGCAAAAAATCACAGACTAAATATAGACATTGGAAGCCACAAGGTTCAGCAATATCATAAGTTTCAAGCAACAGATGAACTTTCTCTTGACCCATGGTAGACATTTATTTAATCATCTTTATGACCATGTCACAATCTACTCAAAGTCTAGCAGACTGTCTATATACAACGTTAGTCATAGATGAGGCATCCCAGGGCCAAATTCATTGCCAAAATCAGTGAAGTGACATCATACATTAATTTACACCACGCCCTTTCCCCACCACCACCATGCCCTCCATTTTCCGGTAAGAGAAGCCATAGTGCTTGGGTTAACAGTCCATCAGTCCAATACCAACAGAGTGCCAGGCATCAGACAAAACAAATGGTAATGCTATACTGTCTCCATTTCAGTTCATTTTTTCCATGAGATAAAAGCTTAATCCTTCTCAGAAGCCATATAGTGAAGGGTCTTATGTTAATGTGTCCAGTGGCTTATTTTAGCTCTAGATGTACAAAGCAGACCTGTCAGAAACTAATGGGAGGGAAACAAGACCAACAAGGCCTTGTCTAAGCTATTTATCTGATCCCCATTCCTACTGTATGATCACTTCATGATCCTTGGCACATGCACTTATCCTCTCAGCAGCTTCATGTTTTTTCTACGTACTTTGAGGTACCAGGTGTGGCTCGTGAATGCTGAGATGGTGGGGCGGATGGCGCGTCCCCATACAAACACGGGAGGCCCCCCGCATGCCTGGTGGTGGACCCCCTCCAAACCCCCCAGCTTGGCTATCAGCTTCGGGGGACCCCAGGTGTCACCCCAGACCCAGGAGGCACCAATCACAGAGCTGGGGAGTGGGGGGGGAGGGATCCCCCCATGCACTCAACAGCAGACCCAGAACTGGACCAGAAGTGCTTCTGGTCCACTTCTGGGACTGCCGCTGAGCATGCAGGGAACTGCACCCCCCCCCATGCTCCCGTGGGACGCTTCATGCACCCCACCATCTCAGCATTCATGAGCCGCCTGGTACCTTGAGGTACGTAGAAAAAACATTTAAAGCTGTGTTTATGGCCAAATTGTCAAATCTCTCCAAACTGAATCAGAGGCTTCCGATTCGATCTGAAGAGATTAAAGGGTCTCCTGGTTTGATTTGGATTTGGAGGTTGGGTCGCTGAATCAGGCCGAATCTCCTCTGAATCAAATCAGTGACCAAAGCTTCACACAGCCCTAGTGTGTTTGTGTGTTTCACTGTCCTCTATGTGTGTGTGTGTGTGTGTGTGTGTGTGTGTATGTGCATGTTGCACTGCCCTTTGTGTATGTGTGCCACTTCCCTGTTTCCCAACTTCACCTCAGAGGTATGCAATACAAGCATCTGAAGTAGCAGCAAACTAGCGTTGTTCCATTTGCTAACAAACTTTGGTACATTATGTTGAAAGAAATAGGCTATATCGAGCCATGTTACGGATGAAAAGCCACCCAGAGCATTTTAAATAGGCCAATACCATCTTAGGAGAGATTAAGACTATCTTTTCTGCACATGAGGAAGACTCTAAATGACATGGTAGGTAACCCCAAGTGTTCCCATATCTGGCAATTTCTTTTTATGTTTAATTAAGGTCACAGTTTCCAGGGAAAAAGTGTGTGCAACATAAGCAAACAAAAATAAACAGCCACATGAAAGCAGAGTTTTTTAAGACTAAGTTTCTAGCTCTTTTGCTAAGGGTGAAATCTTGAAAGTTGTAAGGCATGTGTAGGTTGGGCTCAAAAACTGGAAATCAAATGAGGGAAAGAAACTTAAAAAAAATCGACAAGATTAAGCTACATTCATTATTTTATTTTATTTTATTTTATTTTATTTTATGTAGTTATTTTGGACTGACATTTCATTTGGTTATCTGGAGTTTGATTTGGAGCCAGATCATCTGATTTAGCATTTATGGTGACAGGGAATCAAAGTTTGGCTTTCTCCTCTGCACAACTCTTTCTGTTCCTACAATATTCGTAAATAAGAATCTGATCCAAAGTCAGTGGACCCTACCACCAACTTCATTGGGTCTAGGATGCAATCCTAAGTATTTATGGTTATAAACACTTGGTGGCATCTGTAGCTCCCTGTTGCAAAGGACTCTTGCAGCTGTTTACCACTCGGAAGAATTTAAGAGTACGATAATTGGAGTGCACAGCATCATCTCATTTACATAAAAATATGATGATGTAGGCAAATTAAAGACACCAACCATGTTATTTTGCAGAAGGAGTGAATTTATCAGAGTGTTCAAAATAAATTCTCAGTTTGGATTCCAGCAGAAGGCACTAATTGAAGTAAATAACAACCTTAACATTTGCTAATTTTGAAAGAGTTTGCAACATCTTTATTCTCATAAAAGGAAAAAAAAACCCACCAGCACCTATATTATTTTAGCTTGAATAAATACAGCAGTGGAAGCAATATATATATATATTTATTTATTTAATTAATTATTTATAATTACAAGAATTTTCTGGTGAATTTGTTTTTTGTTTTTATAAAAAGCAACAAAGTATTGACCTCTGATCCTTTTCTAGGGTGACAACAAGAAAAAAAGACAGATCCCTCACTTATCTAGACTGTGCTAATCACTTGGATTTATACGGACTCAGAATGCTCAAGGCAACCAACAAAGAACAATGGAAACGTTCGGCTCCAGAGACTCATATGGAGTTTAGGTTTGTAACTGTTATGGAAAATGTCAAGAATATGGATTAAACCAGTTTTAAAGGTTTTGACCCCAACTTGCTGTATGGCCCATGTTCTACCCTACTAGACTGCTACTACAGAAGGGTAACAATGGTATCAAGATATAATTTGGGTTTCTTCAGCATCTGGAGCTTCATAGTTTCATAGTTTCATAGTAGCTAGAGTCGGAAGGGACCTAGGTAGATCATCTAGTCCAACCCCCTGCCT
>NW_017728949.1:55277979-55279957 GCF_001723895.1 Crocodylus porosus | reverse complement strand
TCCTGTCCTTCCTGTATAGCCTATAGCCCTTGACACTCACCGCCCAGTCATGCGATGAGTCCCACCACGTTTCTGTGATCCCTACTATGTCAGGGCTGGTGACAGCTAGGAGGAGGGCAAGTTCCTCCTGCTTCTGCTGGAGCTTGATCTGCATTAAGTGAAGATACCCACAGAGATTACATCATACTGGTTGTCCTCTTCTTGCACTGTTTATCTATTCACTGTGTTCTGGAGTGGAAGTTATTTTGACCTAGATAAGGCCTTAAGAGGATCATTTGCAAAGCCACAAAAACCTTAAGCTTTTAATTCCCATTGGCTCATAATGTCATTTGGGCACTTACCCACACTCCACAGCTTTGAAGATCTTCCTCTACATATTTTGGCTTCTGCTGAACATTTAAACTTCCAACTAGCACTGCAATAGCTATGCATTTGTGAACAGTGCAGATACTCAATTTGTGAACAGTGGAGATACTCAATCTACTTGCACACACAGCTCCCATCCTGAAAGTACCAGGTTGCTCCTCAGATGTTCCAGAACAGAAACTTCATCTTCCCCTGGACTCAAATAGGAAGCAGGAGGCTGGCAAAGGTATAATGAACCTTAACTCTGCAAATAGTTCCTAAACCTTAGTTCGCCAAAGCCCAAATAAGTTAATCCTCCTGTAACATGTGGTAAATCTCATCTTTCTTCTAAAATTTTGCATTAGGAGGTACTGTTTCAGAAGGTCTACAGGAGTGTAATGGAATGGGGTGATTCTTGAGTGTCCTATTGGATTGATATTTCATTTATATACATGAACGTCATTTATTTAAATAGCATTTCTTTACGTCTATATTTTAGCTCTTGCATAGCGCCGAGTACTGTGGGTTTGTGGTCTCAAACATGACTACTGGATGTCTCAATTTTTACGTGCCCAATTGCAAGTAGCACAACTTAAAAAAATGTCCTAAACACAGTCTCTGAAAAAAATGAGACTCTTTCAAGGAGAGATCCAAATCAGAAATCATTAGAAATCAATACACCCCAAATTACTCACTGGGCCTAAATATTTAGGCCACAGATGGAGGCTTCATTAGATGAAACATATAAACAGTGTTTAAATATGAATGTTGCAGTATTATCTGTGTCCCAATTGGAGTCAAATAAGCAAATGAAAAGAAGCATTTCTCCCACAAGCAGCACAAATATAATTTAAACTCTATATTCATAACATTGCTCTAGTAACTTCTTTTTTAAAACAACTCCTTTTGCCTAGTGCATTGAGCAGATATTTATCTCACTCTATCAGTTAAGATTAAAGACTCATGCTACCTAGTAATCCAATTACCCAACATGATAAAAGCAAACCTATCTTTGGTCAGTGCCCACAGAGTTTGAGAATCCATCACAGTAGAAAATGAAAACCAATTAATTGTGTGTTTTGGTTTAGTCTTCTTACACATCATTACTTCTTTCATATTTAATGCACTTGCTTGACACTACTTTTAGGGGAGATTTCCTAGACTTAAGAAGATTTGTTGTATTTGCAACCAAATTTTTAGCTGTAAAACTGGGTACAATCAGATTTAGAATACTCCAGCTGAGGCTAGCGGAACAGCTACATACATAAAGCTTGCACAAACAGCACTAATGTGAGGTCTTGGGATGACTGTTTCAAGGGGGTTACACACCAACGAGAGCATTATAATGGGGAGATACAAGAGGTAATCATGGCATAAGACTTACAGTCCCTACAACTCTTAGTCTAAGTACAGACAGTCAAAAAGCCTGAGGCTGAATCAATTCAATCTTTGCAGGTTAGTCTAAGCTGCATAGATTACATCATTAAATTCACAATTCAAAAAGGATGTGGAGAAGTCAGGAAAACAGATCTTATGACGACAGGCTGAGAGCCATGGGACTCTTTAGCCTGGAAAAGTGCAGGCTCAGGGGTGATCTGGTGGCCACCTATAAGTTTATCAGGGGTGACCACCA
>NW_017728949.1:55243239-55277354 GCF_001723895.1 Crocodylus porosus | reverse complement strand
AAGGGCAGGAAGTCAGCTGGGGTCATAGGATCCCAGCAAGATAAGCATCCAATTTGCTCTTGACTGGACCATAGCCTAGAGTTCACTGGCAATTTTCCAGCAAAACTAGCTTTTCATCTGAAAGCAGGTATTTCTTGAAATAAAAACAAGAATGGATTCGTAGTAACTAGAGATTTAATCCAGAAAGATTTCTCAGGGCCAGAATGATCACACCCAGAGACGGACATGATGCCATCCTAATAGTCTAGAGGCCAGGTGCCTACTTGGCACCTGGAAGACCCTTTTTGAAGTCTCAGCTCTGCCTGATTCAGACCAAAGATTTCAGCCTCAGTTGAATGCCTGAACCACTGGGTTACTGACTATGCTGGGATGGTTAGAGGTCTCTTTTTTTACCAAAAAGTGTCTTCAGAAGGGTTGGATTTTGCTTTTATTCCATGTAATAATTCCACATCATTTTAACCTTGAAATAAAAAAATCGCAAGACTAGAATACTATCTCCCTCCCAACTCTACAACCGATCAGGGAAAGCACAGTGGAAGTTCTTTTGAGTATTTACAACTAGCACCCAGAGCAGGATTAATAAGTATATTGCAAAATAAGACTGCCGTGCAGTGGCACAGACAAGACAGGGGTTTTTTCCCCTCCATTTTCCAATTTCTTATTCTATTTACAGTCATACTCCACATTGTTTACCTTCTGTTTGCTTTGGCAGTGTCATGAATACTGAGAGTATGACAAGAGCATGTTCCTATTTATTTTACCTATGCAAACATGCCTTTATTTTATTTATTTATTTTTTTTGCAGGATCCTGCAAAGCAGCTGGGCGAGTGAACACGAATTCCAAAGTTAATCAACCACAGAGACATGTCTAGCAACAGGGTTCAAGGCTTCCAAGTTCCCTGCTACAGAGCTTGGATTAGAAGGGATCAGGTGAAAAAAGGTCTTGGGCAGTTAGAAGTCTCATATTAGAGCTTCCTCTTATGGACTAGGGGACTTATTGGGTATTTCTGCTTAAATGTATCCATGTGGTTATACAGTTGTGTGCTTCAGTTTACCTATAAAGCTAATATTCAGTGGAAGAAAGGGTTTGAAGAGACAGCAAAGCCAGAATTGCTGGCAAGATGACAGAAAAAATATTCATCTATAGCTTTGTTGACACTTCAGAGAGAGGGGAAATGCAGGTTACACCCACGGGCACACAAAAGTTATACTTGTCACATGATTGCCTCCCTGACAATGCTTTACAGCCATGCTGTGACACACATGTATGGCTTCCGAGTGCTTTAAAAGTTGCTGATTGCATGACAAATTAACCTGCATCTAATGAGGATGAGATGAAAAGTGGGGCACCTTAGGGAAATGGTGTTCCCTAGGATTACTTTCCTAGCTGTGGTGCTCTCTGCAGGAAGGGAGGGTGGAGCAAGGAGGAAAAGTGGGATCTGCCTGGCCTGAGCTGGGGGGGAGGGCAGGTGGATTAGAGCCCCTTGCCTTATGCCCCCCTCAATACTTCTCTTTCAGTTCATGCCAGGCAAACCCCAGCCCACAGCTCCCCCTCCTCCCTCCCTGCAGAGTGCACCAGAACCGGGGGGGCTGCATCATCCCAGCCCCAATCCTATAACAGGCAGGCAGGATAAATCCCTCCCCCTTCCCCACTGACCAAACAGGTTGGTTTGGGTGCGGGGGGTCTCTTTATATGATAGTGCTTTATGCAAAGTGCCATGAGTTAGAGCAGGGACCTGCAGATCTGTCAGTGCCCCGAGAGGTATCCAGAAACACTCAATGGAATCGACATGACAATGGGCGCAGCTGGGAGGAACAAAGAACATGCTGTCTGGAGGGAAGAGAGAAGGGAAACCAGCATAGGAGCTTTGGGGGTTTGTGAGCTGAAAAGACCAAAGAAAGAAGAGCAGAATCCACTTGTGGGGGCTGCTAAAGGGTGTGTGGGCTGGAATGGAGACAAGAGGATGAGCTCTTCTAGCTCTGGGGTCTTTGTCCCCGTATATATATTTTTATTTTATATTTTTATTTATTTTATATATATACACACAGCTTCATGCTTTGTAGCGTGGAATTTGGGTTGCTTTTGTTCTCCCCAACAAGAGGTAAAGTCCTCCCAGGAGCTGAACTACAAGCTTACCCCCAGAGAACTGGAAGGCTGGCATCTCAGAGTAGGAAAAAAAACAGCATTTCCTGGTCTGCTCTTGACACTCTCAGAGACCAGACAAGGCTGAAGTGGTACAGAGCAAACACGTCTCTGCAGGGAGTCTGAAACACTTCCCCAAAGCTCTGGACTCTTAAAGTCCAATATCCCCAGAAATCTGCCAGGACAACGGGCAGGAAACCAGAACTTGCTTGTGTTGTATCAGGACTCTGTCGAAACTGAAATACTTCTGTAAAACACTTTGGGTTTGTCAAGCTGGCATTTTCAAACAAATACCCATTGTGTTGGAAAATTCCCAATTATCTCTAGTCGTTGCCTAGCGCTCATCAGGGGGCCATTGAATAGGAAATAGACAACAGGTGCTCCACATTTCTGACTGCAAGGGATGCACGAGTCAAAGCCCAAGCTGTGCAGTTTCATGTCTAGGTGCACCGAACAGCAGCAATCAAAGGCTGGGGTCACAAACGCACAGTCCACTGAGTTGAAGCGCAAACCTGACAATTGGCAACAGAAGCCTGCAGCCTCCAGAGAGCAGAGGTGGCCATTCGATCCTTAAGGAAGAGTCTGGCCTCTCTGAACTATTGAGCTCCTGGGGCATTGTGTCAAATTGCTGCAAAGACAGGAGGCTGAAACCCCGTGGTAACATTGCGAATGCCATCGCTGTTGCAAAAGCCCACAGTGCACTTTCAGGTGGAGTTTTAGACTCAAAGACAGAGACGGAGAGAGAGTCTTGAGCTGTTAAATGCCTGATCCAAAGCCTGAGAGAAACAAATAAAAAACTCTCATATACCCACTACCCTAATTTTATTAATCTTAATACAAGCTGACTGCAAAGCTCAGTATGATCCAGAGAGTTTTGTTTGCCTTCCTCTGTGATTATTTTGACCTAATTTCTTAGTGCAAAAAAGGTTTCCACCTGCTACTAATACTACCAGGAAAACATGCACTATTTTACCTAATTTGAAAATAGTGAGGATTGTAGCTCTTTCATTTTAAGGAATGAAAATCCATGGTAAAACTTACATTTGATTGCGGTTCTTAGTGCTTACTGTATTTAAAGAAGTAGCAACAAAAAGTCAGGCTAAAAAAGGTGTAAAGGGAATATTCATTCCAGTCATTAAAAGCATGTTGGGGGGGGGGGGAGTCACGTGCAGACTCAGGGGTGGCAGGAGGGATGCAATTTAGCTTTTCCCTCAAAGTTTTTCAAAAAAGTTGTGCTAATTCAAATTAGAGATTTGTTCACTGTTGATGAAGTGTTAAGTGTAAATGAAATTCTGTGCTCATCAAAATAGGCACTGGTCATTATAATTCCAAGTGGATACTTATGAAATGAGTGATAAAAATGGTGAAAATGCGATCAAGGGAGACAAATCAGGTAGGACAAAGATTAATTCAAGTAGTTTCAAACTAAATACTATGCAAAGAGAAGTCTAAATGTTTAAAGTGAATATTTAGGCATTAAGGTCCTATATTGTGCATGGCAGGTGTGCAAGAGAGCTGGAATGTGAAGGACAACAAGATGACAAATTGGAAGATACATTCTGTCCCAAAGATTTGTAAGAGTCCATGGCTTTCATAAATCAATAATTGATACATTTTCCCTTTTTCATTTAATGAGGTTCTCACATCAAGATTGTAAAAGCATTAGCATAGTAAACTAGCATGACAGCCATGACGTATTTCCATAGTGAAAGTGAAGCTCTTGGATAAGCCCATGGACATAAACTAGAAGGAGATTATGGAGCAAGAAAAGCCTTAATTAATATTCCTCATGAACTCCCCATCTCCTTTTCTTTGTGCTGTCATTACTACCATAAAGTCCACATTTCAGATTTCAGCTGGCTCCTTCATTCCCTTTTTCATTTGGCTTACTTAACCATTTAAAGCTTCAAACCGTTCAAAGGATGTGCAGCAAAGTCAATAGTTTCCAGATATTCAAGGTAGCATGCTATCTGTCCATTCCAACCTTTCTCATATGGAAACAGAGGGGTATGGTTTTTCCAAAGCACCCAAGCAAGACAGAGGCACATGACCCATTGAACAATGTAATCTATCCACTGTAAAACTGGCAAGTCAGTCAGCAATGCAGAAGTCCTCAATTTTAGGAAAACTGACTCTGACAAGCTCAGGAGGCTTGCTGGCAAGGCTGTAAGGAACCAAGACCCAAAGGGGAAGGGAGTTCAGGATGAGTGGTTACTCCTTAAGGGAGCAATCCCAAAAGCACAAGCAATGTCTATCCCATCTCAGAGGAAAGGCAGCAAAAGGGCACAGCAGCCCCCTTGGCTCTGCAGGGAACTTGTGGACCTTCTGTATCTAAAAAGAAAGACCTATAAAGGATGGAAGACTGGATCCACCTCAAAGGAGGAGTAATTCTGCACTGGTCCACACCTGTAGGGAGTGAACCAGGAAAGCCAAGGCTGCAACTGAATTCCAACTGGCTACACTTACCAAAGACAATAAAAAGCTATATTGAGCTATATGGGGAGCCCAAGGAAAAGCAAGGGTAACATTGGACCCCTGCTAAACCATATGGGTCAACTGACAACGAACTTCCAGGAAAAAGCCAACCTGCTTAATGCGTATTTCACATCGTTTTTTCACCAGTCCCAAGGGATGGCCCTGCTCAATATGGTATAGGACGGCCAGGGTGAGGGACAATTGTTACCCTTCATCCATGTTGACCATGTGAAGGAGCACCTTGAGAGGCTGGACACCTTCAAGTCAGCTAGCCCAGACAGTTTACACCCCAGGTACTTAAGGAGCTGGCAGGCATCACAGCTCTGCCACTGGCATGGATCTTCAAGAACTCATGGCACTCAGATGAAGTGCCCAAAGATTGGAAGAAGGCCAATGTGGTGCCTATCTTCAAGAAAGGTAGGGAAGTCAATCTGGGGAACTACAGGCCTATCAGCCTGACCTCTCTTCTGGGGGAGATCTTGGAAAAAATTATCAAAGAGACTATTCTTGACAAACTGGCTGATGGCAACATCCTGAGGGATAGTCAGCATGGGTGTGCTGCAGGCAGGTCTTGCCTGACCAATCTCATCCCTCTCTATGACCAGGTGACATATCACCTGGATAAGGGAGAAGAGATTGACGTCAAAAACTTGACTTTAAAAAAGCCTTTGATCTGGTGTCTCATGATCTCCTGGAAAAATTGGTCAACTTCAGCCTCGGCTACATCACAGTCCAGTGGCTGGGGAAGAGGCTCTGAGGTTGGCCCCAAAGAGTGGTAATCAACAGAAGTAAATCACCGTGGTGTGCTGTGACCAGCGGGGCCCCCCAGGGCTCTGTTCTTGGGCCTATGCTCTTTAAAATTGGTATTAATAATGTGGATATTGGTATCAGAAGTGGATTGGCCAAGTTCGCAGATGACACCAAACTTTAGGGTGAAGCATCCACACCTGAGGACAGGATGGTGATCCAGGATGACCTAGACAGGCTTGGAAAATGGGCAGATGAAAACCTGGTGGAGTTCAAATTGCAAGGTACTCCACCGTAGGGAAAAAGAACGGTAGCATGCTTATAGGCTTGGCAGTGCTACTCTTTCTAGCAGAATGCGTGAAAGGGACTTGGGGGTGGTCATGACTGTCCACAAGATGAATATGAGCCACCAATGTAATGTCATAGCTAGTAAAGTGAACAAAACTGGCTTGCATCCATATATGCTTCTCAAGCAAATCTCAGGATGTCATCCTCCCGCTGTACTCAGCCTTGGTCAGGCTGCAGCTGAAGTACTGCATCCAATTCTGGGCTCCACAGTTTAGAAAGGATGTGGATAAGATTGAGAGAGTCCAGAGGAGAGCCATGCTTATGATCAGAAGTCAGGAAAACAAACACTATGATGAGAAGCTGAGAGCCATGGGACTCCTCACCCTGGAGAAATACAGCCTTAGGAGGGAACTGGTGGCTGCCTATAAGTATATGAGGGGTGTACATCAGGATCTAAGGGAATAATTGTTCACTAGAGCACCCCAAGGGATGACAAGGTCCAACAGTCACAAACTCCTCCAAGACCATTTCAGGCTGGACATAAGGGAGAACTTCTTTACTGCCCAAGCCCCCAATGCCTGGAACAGACTGCCTCCAGCGGTGGTGCAAGCACCTACTCTGGACTTCTTCAAGAGACATTTAACCATTTATCTTGCTGGGATCCTTAGACCCCAGCTTATTTCCTGCCCCTAGGGCAGGGGGCTGAATAACTGAGCTCTGAAAGTCACACTGTTCAAGCAACCCAGGCAGCATTTCTCCAATCAATACAGTGAAAGAAATGGTAGGCAGTCCAACCCCATTCTTCTGGTAATCCAGACATTAAAGACAGAGTTGCTTTTATTGCCATGCCCTGAAGAAACACACAAGGGCTGCCTAGAAATGTTCACTTGCACCCACCTCCACACAGAGCATGACGTGCAGCTACTTCATGGAACAGAACAAAGTTTCCACCATGAATGGTTATGAAAGTACTTGTTAGGTTTGGGTGGATGTGGGACAGCTCTTCTATCTTGGCAATATGGGCACTCAATGGAGGATCTGCTTTTGGTTCTTAATGGGCTTCCAAGTTATTAGTAGTAAATGATAAGCCACATGAAAAATGGAAACTAAGCAAGAAACAGATGCAGAAAAATGTGTGTGAGTGTGTGAGTGTGTGTGTGTGTGTGTGTGTGCACACACCTGCATGTAAGGTGTGGGAAAATAAGTTGCCACCTACCAGGGCTCCTTAAGCAACACATTATTAAGAAATTAAGACATTTCTTACCATTAAGAAATCAGATTTTATACTGAGATGAAGAAGAGGTACAGAGCTACAGCTGCAAGGGCCTTAAAGGGCCCATGTGGAAGCAGCAGCAGCTGTCTCCTCCTGCCAGCTCCTGTGGGAGATGGCAGTGATGTAGGAGCAGGCAGCAGGAGCTTGTCACAGGATAAATGTCGTTCTGTGTGGCCGTGAGGTAGGTCTGGGCCTTCTTCCCTGGGCAGAGCCAGAGCTGGTGCAGGGTGATGAGGTGTGGGAGCTTGCAAGCAGGCATGGAAATACCCTCTAGATGCAGTCTGGAGTCTCTAGAGACTCTGCAGGGGGATCAGCCAGGGTTTCCCATGCTGCTGAATGGTGAAGAAAAGTCCACGAGGGCTGATCGTGCAGCAGGAGACATTGAAGTTAGATATTAAGAAAAAACTTCTTACTAGGAGGGTAGTAAAGCACTGGAAAAGTTACCCAGAGAGGTGGTGGAACGTACATCCTTAAATAGTTTAAAACGTGGCTAGACAAAGCCTTGGCTGGAATGAACTATTAGGGACTGATCCTGTTTGGAGAAGGCAGTTGTACTAGATGTGACTTCCTCAGGTCCCATCCAACCCTCATTGTCTATGATTCTATAAGCCAAATCCAGTTATCTGTTTCAATAAGTGAAGAAGTAAAGGGTACTTAAAAATGGTACTCTCTGTGAGGAGTTAACTTTTCTAATATTCAGGATGTGTCTTGTTTTCCTTAACCTGATTATATATGAAATTCTCAGGTTACATTAAAGAATAATGTTTATCCTTCCTGACTGGAGAGAGGCAAAATTAAACACTGGGGTAATTCCTGTAAAAGTCTGTAAGACCAGGAACAGAAATTACACATAAACCAATATAAGTGATTGGAGCCCAATTCGTCTGTAACACAACAGAAATTCAGTGCACATAAATCACTTTCAAAATGGCCTAAACCAGTTTAAGATAAACCTGGCTGGATGTAGTATCAGATTTCACTGATGTAGGTTAAACTGGTTTATTGAACTTGTGTCCCAGATCCCCTGCAGATTTAAGTTAACTCATACTCCCACAGCAGCCCAGGATGCTTTGCACCTCCCACACAGGGTGGGTGGGCTAGCCTTGGGCCAATCTGCCTGCTTCATCTGAGCAGGAAGGCATGCTCTAGCACCCCCCAGCTTCTGCCCTGGGACACTACAGGCAGGTGGCTGTATTTCCAGAATCAAAAGTGAATGTCTGTTCACTTGCTTATCAGTTCGATATATGCAACATAGACTATCCTGTGAAGATTGAATTGATTCAGCCTTGGGCTTTTTGACTCTCTGTACTTAGCCTTTCTGTTTCAAAGGCACCCAAGTCACTGAAGAGTCTGAATCACAGTGAAAGTCCATGGGCCTTAACTTGTGAAAATGGAATTTCAGCCTCTGAGTTACTTAGTTGCCTTTTAACAATTTTACCACATCAGTTCAGAATTACAGAAGAGCCAAAGGCAAAGCTTTACTTTTTAAAAATCCATGAACTTAAACTAGAACACTTGGGGTTGGTGATAGTCAGTAATTACCCCGTATAAAATGCATATAAAATTTGATCAGCAGTGTGCCTGGCAAATCCTAATCTGGTAGCCTTTTACAATCGCTTGTTGAGGTGAGGATGATTTTACAAATTATGGAGCAATAGAACAATCAGGTCCAGAACATTTGCAGGAAGTTCACTCTTCACTCTTGTTCAATCCTTTTCTTACCAGTCAAAAACATTTCAGCTTTCAATAATATTCAGCTGACACCCCTTATAGATTTCTTTTTCTTGCTGTTCACATCCCAGAGAAAGAACTGATGTGAATGTATTGTAAGAAACCTAATCCTTTTTTTTTTACACGTCTAAAATATCAAGGGTGAATTAGCTTCAAAGGTTAAAGGAAAAAACTGCTAATCTCACCTTTGTAATATTTCTTCAAATACTTACTGGACTTTCCCTCCCTCTTTTTAATGTAAGCTGGTTAGGTGCATGCTTAGCCACAGACTAAGCACAAGAGAAATTACAAGAATCAACTGACAGCTACTGTAGTTATAGTTGTTGAATTGAATCCTCAGGGCATGATTTAATATTCACATACACAAAAGTACATTTAAATAATGTTAAGGTTGGGTTGTGCCACAAGCCAACAAATGCCTAGCAATTCAGTGTTAAGGATGACACTTCATCACTGACGTCTGCAGCACAGAGAGAGAAAATTTGTGTAAATTAAGGACATAATTTCTGCCTCTCTTTTGAATTCTTCAGGGTTTGTTGGCTTGTTAAGACAATAATGGCTTTTTAAGCACAGCATTTTGTATATTAAATGCAAAGAAAATCCCCTGCATTCAGACAATAGTGAGTTTACAAACCTGAAATAAAAATAAATCAAAACATGGAAATGCTGAGGTCCCTATAGAACCACTAAATCAGTCACATTGCAGCTCTGACTCTTTCTGGTGATGCACATACCTCAAACCTGCCAAATCCAAATGTGGAATGTGATGCGTGACAAAGACTTCAAATGAGCGAAACAAAAATATTATCCATACAGGAAACATAAAGCTCTGCAGAATTGATTCCTTCTGCTGAAATAGCTCAGTGTAAACCCTCATTTCTGGATTCTTTATTTCCAACGCAAATAAATATGCTTCAATGAGCATCAGAGAGCAGAAAACTTTTTTTGGGGGGTGTGGAATTTAGTTAACTTTGTGATTCAGATGAGTTTTGTCCCTTGAAATGAGATGTTTAAAAGGCATTTATTTTAAAAAAACTGAGGAGAGAATAAAAAAAATAGTTGGCTTCCCAAGTGGACAAGTATTAATGTGTAGTGTGATTGTGGGGCTGGATTGATAAACAATATTTTATGTTATGTTTTCAGAAAAGAGGAAGAAAAAGTGCTAAATATAAACAAGGCAAACAAATTCACTCTTTATGATGATAGAGACTTTGATTGCTGGCTTCTTAAAATGAATTTCAGTTGTTCATTATATAGAAAGAAATAGAAACTGCTAAAGGAGAGGAAGTTGAAAGGTAGGGAGAGCTAAAGCAATATCAATGAGAACATATAGCTCCATAGATTAAGGTTATCCCCATATGATATGAAGCCTCAAAATAAATAACTTAAAAGGATTTCTTTAAAGAAAATACATACCCCTAGATACTAGGATACCCCAGTTATCTTCTCTCTTACTATCAAACAATTCCACATTATATTAAACCAGCCAACATCTCACACAGACATGTGTTTGCCTACAACATCATTTTTGTTTTGTCATTTTTGTGCTATTAAAGATCACAAGGTGAGAAATTCATGTTCTGCTGCATATTTGAAACACGTGATGTATTTGTTACTAGGGAAAAGACTTGTCCCAGCCCAGCAGCGTAAGTAGATGCATTCAGATAAGCTTCTCGTGTATTTTAATACACCTCTGAATTGTTACCATTCACTCAATTATGGTGTAAGCTCAAATAATGAGTGTAGTCATATCAGGTACTGAAGGAGAGAAGGGGATCTGTGCCATCTCCCAGGAATTAAGATAAAGCATAAGAGGATAAGAATACACACCAACAGGAAGAGAGTAGAAAGCTGCAAGCAGTTAAAATGGCCACCTTAGGGCTGCAGCTGCTTCTCTCTTCCATATTTAAAGGGCCAACCTTGGGGCGGGGGGGGGAATAATTATTTCAAAGTACAGCCTCTCATTAAAGATCTTTTAAGTTAGTTCATTAGTTAAAGATTACAAAAGACCAGTACCGCTCACTAGCACAAAATTATAAGCTGCATTTTGAATAAAGGATTTGCTTTTAATACTTATGAGCAGGTTCTTCAAGGCTTTTCAAATAATAGGATCCACCCCTGAGGTGGGGGGGTGCTCCTTTGTGCCACGTTCACACAGACATGGACTTTGGGTTCTCCAGGGACAATTAGCAGTGGGACACCTTGCACCACTGCAAGTTGTCCCCAGGGAATGCCTGTACCAGGAGCTCTCTGATGCACAGCAGGTTACCCTGGGTGGGGTAGGGGAGGTTGAGGCCAGCACTGAGCTGGCCCCAGAAGCCTTCCTTGGGGTCCTGGGGGCCTCCTGGGGCTGCAGCAGTAGTGATCCTGCCACTCAGAGCCTGACTGGATGCAGTTTTGAGTGGCATTCGCTGCCCCTGCATGTGCCGCTCCCTTTTTTTATTAATTTTTTGCATGGATTTTTTTTGACCCCTGGATAACCAGGGGTCCAAAAAACCCAACAACCCCACTGGTCCCTTGCAGCATGGAGAACAGCTGAACATGTGGCACTACAGATGTGCCTGTGGCACTACATACTGCACGGTCACTTTGGTCTGGACACAGCTCCGGTTCCTAACATCATAGAGTCATAGAAGTAGGGTTGGAAGGGACCTTGTAGATCTTCAAGTCCGACCCCCTGCCTGGGCAGGAGAAAAGATGGGCTCAAATGACTCCTGCCAGGTAGGCATCAAGCCTCTTCTTAAAGACTCCCAGGGTAGGAGCCTGCACCACTTCCCTTGGAAGTTGGTTCCAGATCCTAGCCGCCCTGACTGTGAAGTAGTTCTAACATAATTCCCCTTGTAAAGCCACTTTGCTATAATTTTCTGGGGGAAAAAAAGCTGGGGGTTCTATATTGTGTTAGATTTGCTAGTTTCTCCATGATAAATAATGAGTATCCAATTATGGTTTGTAGCAAGTTTATTGCCAACAATTTCAATAAAGTTTAGCTAAAAAATAATTAAATTAATACACGTGTAGAACTAGAAACTGATAGAACCAATTCTGAAATGTCACAGGATTTTTACCTTGTCGATTTCAATTTAAAATGTTTGTGTTGTTGTTAGACTTTTATTTTATATTATTTTCTTTAAATAAATTGTCATTGTCTTTAGCAATGATTACAACTGAAAGGATAATATCCAGTTTTTGTTTTTACTACTGCCTTATTATGTATATTTTTTGCTTTGTTTCTCTTTACCTGTTCAAAATTTGGAAACGTATGGATCTGCTCATGGTGGCAAAGTAAAGCTTTCATATAAACATTCACAGGAGCAAGATAAAACCTTTGAAAAGTTTTGAGTATCAAATGGAAAAAATACATCTTTAACTCTACCAATCCTGAGGAAGTGCTGATAAATAACAAAGTGGCAAAAGAAAGGCAGAACAACTCAAACAATAGACATCATTCAGCGAGGAAAAAAAATATACAAACCATTAAAACCCAAATCCACAACATTTACATTTCAATAGGCAAAGGTGTCATTTTGAATTTTGAGCACACCCTGAAACATACCATAGAAACTGAAAACTGTTTCTGACTTAAGACCAGAATTTATATTTAAAAAAACAGAAAAGTTTGAATAATAATATTTTTTTTAAAAATCACCCAAATCTACAAATGAATATTTGCAACAAAATTGCACTTTACATTAGGCAGGTCTGACATATCTTTCCCTGTCCAAATAACATGCAAGGTAAGTCCTTATAATAAATTATAAAGTTAGTTAAAATTATGGATAGATGTACAAAGAGTACAAATTAGATTAAAATAAGTTCTTGACTCTTATTTATTTATTTTTGGTTTGCTTCTTGCCAACAAAATGTTTGTTTTCATGAGAAAACACTTGTGGGTAGAAACCTCCAGTCTACCATTTGAATGTTGACCTCACTTCAACAGTGCAAACATAAACAGATATTGCATGAGAAACTTATGGGTAGTTAAATTATGAATATTATATCTAGTACGCAATAACAGCCAGCTGGAAGATCAATCTGTTTGGCTGATATGTATCTCCAATGCCAATTAGCTGATTAGCAAAGGATTCATATTGTAGCTGGTCAATTATCTCAGATCTGGGCCAAGAGCACAGAGAGAAAAATTCACTGGCAAAGCACCTACAGCATAGGCCAGATTTCCAGATAAACTTGGTTCCTCTTTGGGAGCCAAATGGCAGGTATAATTAGTCCAAGGATTTCTGCCGGTTGGGTTTTGAAAGAGCTCATTCATGGAGCAAAGGGAGATGGTTTGTAGGAAGAAATGGAGATGATGTCGCCATTTCTTAATTCCACTTTTGCACTTCACCAAATAAAAAAAAATATACACCTAGTAAAATAACTCAAAACAATCAAATGAAAACTTTGTCCTCATCCTTCTGGTTATCTTCAATGTCTCTTTGTCTATCTTGCTTGTACCTTGCTCCAAACCTACAAATACTTAGATATGTGCTTTATGATGCCTCCTATGAACAGTCCCATCACAATTTGGAGGATCAGGGCCCTAAATTGTCAGCTTTCCTGGAAGAGGGGCTTTGCCTAAGCAACACATTTCAAAAGCAACTAAATGATTTACCTCAATTGTTGCAGCTCCAAAGGGGAGTTTAAAGAGGTCTAGGGTTCCAGAAAGTGCTATGCCCCTTTGCCTTCCTAATACCTATGTGAGCTTAGATGCTTCATCAAACTGGATAAGGCACATCATTTCTTGTAGCCTACTGCACACAAGGGATCAATGTGACTAGCTTCACCTCCATCCTCCTTTGGGTTCCCCAGCCCAAATGACCACGAAATTATTTAATGTTGCATCCAGTAGCATCAGCCTCCAGCTCAAGTCCAGAGGAAGGCATGGATTCGTAGCCAGATGCAGTGCCCTTGCAAAGTGGGAGGGGGAATGGGGCGACCACCCCAAACACCAAAGCGAAGGGGCACCAACAGGTGCTTCCCAGCTGGGTGGGGAGTGGGACAGAGCCACAAATGGCTTGTCTGGGGTGCCGGTGGGGAGGGGCATCTGTTGCTGTGGCACTCCTGGGCAAGCATGGGAAGCCATGTGCCACCCAAATATATGCATACGGTGAGGGTGGGTGGCTGCTGTGGGCTTTGACCCCATCACCAAACTTCATTGCTACAGCAGTGGCCAGATGCTTTAATTGTTCCCTTTCCCCTATGGAACAATGAGAATATTCGTGGGCTTCCTGAATCTTTAGGATTGCCATTCTGATTTTAAGAATTGTGCTGGGACCTCTACAAAGCACACGTGAAATTGGATTAACAAGTGAGTAACAGCAAGATGTCAGTGGGGAGTCCTTATTACCAAATGCAGGTGTTTCCAAGGGTGGCTGGCAGGGATTGCTACTGGCCAAATTAGTTTTTACATTTTCACTGATAATTTGAACAGCAATATAAGATTACCACTAATACAATTTGCAGTTGATATACAGATTGGCTGGATGGCAAAGAAAAATAAGGATGGGCAGTCATCCAAAGGGACCTGGATCACTGGGTACGCTAGGTCTGTTCAGACCAAATGGATTTTAATTCAGCAAAAAGCAGAAATACATCTTACCTACCAATAGGTGACTGTATCTTGGAAAACAACGACTGCAATGGATTTCAGGTTCATTGTGGACAAGCACCTGAACATGAACTTCTGGTTTCATGGTGTTACAAAGAGGAATATTAAAATCCTTGGAGGTATATACAGCAGCAGTAGAGAGATGATGTTACCTATGCATAGAGTAGTGAAATATAGTGTCCAGTTGTACAGTTGAAAAATTGGGCAGTGGGATAGAGGAACAAAAGCATGACAAAGTCTGGTTCCTTCCTTGTTGTGTCCTCGTGACAAGGTATTTAGCAAAATGTGCACATTCATTGGATTCTGACAGGGCTGTGCCATGAACACGTCTGCTATGGCCTCAAACTTGTGACTTCTGGGGTGTCAACAGTGCACCTGAGCACCTCTGCCAACCTTGTCTGCACAAAGTCTGCTGATAATCCAATTGTTTTAGCTTAACTATTCAAAGACTGAAATTGTAGCATATAAGCAACCTTCTGTGCAGAGACAATGTGGTAGTAAGGATTCTCCAATCCAGGAGACAAAGGTAAAACAAAAAAGAATGGCTGGAAGCTGAAGCCAGACCAATTTAAATTAGAAATAAGGCAAACATCTTTAAGAGTGAGGGTGTTTAACCACTGGATGATACTACCAAGTGATGTAGGGAATTCTCTATCTCCAGGTGACTTCAGCATGACTGAATGTCATGTTGGAAGAAGGGCTTTGGTCAAACACAAGTTAGTGAAGGGCTAACTGGATGAATTGTAATCGGTTGAGATATACAGCAGGTCAGTCGATACAAAATGAGGTTTCTTTCAGGCCTGAAATATTATGAACCTACCATACCTCTGAGAAGCAGGATACCTCCCCAACCAAGGGGAGAAGCTGGACCGGGAATTTTCAGGCCAGCTTGCAGAGGAACTTAAGGTGAAGGATGCAGTTGTCATGGGTGTTTTAAATTACCCAGACATCTGCTGGGAGGAACAGTCATCCAGGTTGGACCGTTCCAGGAGATTCCTGGCTGTGATACAGGACCTCCACTTAATTCAGGAGCTGCACAGTCCCACCAGAGGAAATGTCCTATTGGATCTGGTCCTGGCCACAGGCGATGACCTGGTAAGGGGCCTCCAGCTTTTTGACCACCTGGGCGATAGCAATCATCACTTGCTGGAATTCACCATCCAGCGCAGGGTGTCAAGGGCCTGCAGCAAGGCAGTAGTCCTAGACTTCAAGAGGTCCAACTTCAATAAGTTGAAGAGATTAGTGGGAGAGGCCCTGGGGTTCCCAAGGGCAGGGGAGCTCAGTGCCCAAGATGAGTGGTTGTTCCTTAAGGAGATGACACTCAGGGCCCAAGGGGTGACTATCCCAAAAAGAAGCAAGGGGGGCACAAGTGCCTGAAAGCCCCCCTGGCTCACCAAGGGTGTACAGGAATACCTGATTGCCAAAAAAGGAGGTGTACAACTGGTAGAAGGGGGTCGCTATCTCCAAAGAGGAGTATACCTCCTCTGCTCAGGCCTGTAGGGGGGCTGTCAGGAAAGCTAAGGCGGATATAGAGCTAGGACTAGCGTCCAAGATCAAGGATAATAAAAAGTCCTTTTTCAAATATATAGGGAGGATGAAGAAGGCACCGGGAAATCTGGGACCCTGCAAGATCCTCTGGACAATCTGGTGGTTGCGCCAGAGGAGAAAGCAGACCTCTTAACCAAGCCTTCACCTCTGTTTTCTTGGGCAGGGACTGGGACTTCCCCACTGTGGTGCAAGATGGACTCGAGGGGAATGCCTCCAGACCTCAGGCTGGGGAGGACCAGATTAGAGAGCTTCTGGAGGGGCTGGACATGTTCAAATCAGCGGGTCCAGATGCTCTCTACCCCAGGGTGTTGAGGGAGCTAGCAGGGGTTATTGCAGGGCCCTTGGCACGGCTTTACGAGCACTCGTGGTGCTGGGGCCAGGTGCCGGATGATTGGAAGATAGCCAACGTGGCCCCCATCATTAAAAAAGGGAGGAGGGAGAACCCGGGCAACTATTAGACCATTAGTCTTATATCATTCCTAAGGAAACTCTTTGAGAAGATCATCATGGAGCACATCTGCAATGGGCCGGCCTCAGGGATGATGCTCAAGGGCAACCAGCACATTTTTATTAGAGGCAGGTCATGTCAGACCAACCTGATTGCCTTTTATGATCAGGTCACAAAAGCTCTATGTCCACCTTAGCTTTCCTGACAGGCCCCCTACAGGCCCGAGCAGAGGAAGCACCCCCCTTCCACCAGGTGTATGCTGCCTTTTTGGCAATCGGGCATTTCCATGCACCCTTGGTGAGCTAGGGGGGCTTTCAGGCACTCCTGCTCCCCTTGCTTTTTTTTGAGATGGTCATCCCTTGGGCCCTGAGTATCGTCTTCTACCGACTTCTGTAATCTTCAAGGAGTGGCTGCATTTCAGTGGAGGATAAAGCAGTCCTAGCCATGATTCTCAGTTCTTCTTAGTGTGGGAAGGAAGTGAGATAGAAGGAGATTTTGCTTTAAGCAACACTTGGACTGCTGGCATTCTGGTGCTGTTGTGGTTTGGTGGATCCTTGCCATAGGTTGGGGCTGCCTCAGACCTTCTCTACTCATAGTGCATCCCTTGGCCCTTTCTGAGTTAGAGAATAATTGGAGCATAAGATGTTTGGACTGTGGTCTCCTCCAGCCCTCCTTCTTACTCTTCCCATAGTCCTTCTTCAACTCACCTCCTGCATGGCCAACAGCTAGAGAAGGATCAATGTTTATAACAGCAAGGGAAGTCCCCAGGGTCAGATATTCTCAGGGAATTATTTTTGTTATCTTCATGCTGATACTGAAGCTTTTACATTATGAATAACAGGGGCTCTTTAGAAATGGAGAAATATTCACAAAGAATACAACCAGAGATGGACTTCAGAAAACCAATGACATTTTGTACAAGCGGCAGATCTGCCCTGATATAATTTGCAATCACTTCATGAAGTGCTGTGGGATTTGGGGTTGAAAGGTGCTCAGGAATGTCAATCACTATTATTATAATTATCACACCCATGCTTTATATGTTATTTATTGCAAATATTTACTCAATCTCCTATCTCAGATTAATGTAAGCCACTCAAAGCAAATCTGGTTTTTATGGCAGCATTAGCTGGTGAAGTTTTGAAACAAAAACTCCAAAAAGCTTTGCCAAGTTTTTTCAAACAAGGAGAGAGAAAGAAAAGTTTTAATAAGATGATTGATCCTGCAGCTGTCAAGTTGTATTATTACCAGTCAACTAGACACTTCTGGGAGCACAGATGTTGATCTAATATATTTATTTCATTGCTGATCTAATTTAATATGTTAGATATCTTCGTGGTAGGCAGTAAGTTTTCTTCCAGTTCTGCCAGGAAAAAAATGATCTTAGCTGCAGAGCACTACCGTCAAAATGTTTTAAATGAGCTGGGGAAGAATTTTAGCTGGGGTACGCTGAAATCAGTGGAGTTATTCAGCTTTACATCAGCTGAAACCACGACTGATGTAACTGGGAGAATTGTTTCATTGCTGACAATTAGTGTCACCTAATTTTCCTTCTAAAGTTACTCTTCCATTGTTATTGTTAGTATTCTTATAATATCTGGTAGGGCTAAATGAAATTGCAACCCAGTTCCAGTTGTGCCAGATACTGTGTAAAACAGTTTAAAAAAGACCTCGACCTAGGGATTGGCAATAGAAACATTAGGTCAAGGGCAGAGCTAGACAATAGAATTACAAGAGACTGAATTTTTTCATCAATTTGTTCTGCTGTGTAGCTTTACTTCTCTTTGCCTCTCTCCATCTTTAGTGTGGAAAACCAATCAGGAGATCTGAATTTTTGGATTTGCTTGAAATAAACTCATTGAGCAACCTTGGGTGAGTCACTTAATTATTGCTATGTCTGGACTGCCTTTACTGTACCACATGTTGAACACCAGTACACTATTGTATAGCATGTCTGAGCCAGAGCCTGAGGCAGTCTTGGATATTCATCATAAAGCAACTGCACAAAGTTTTGGCAAGTATCATGGGGAAGGAATGAGCAGATGTGGCTTGTTTTCTGGTTAAGATGACAGGATTCCTATGGAGGAGGTGCAGATATACCATATTGATTGTTTGATATCTATAAAAGTCTGTATTGCAAAAGAATGAGCACATGTTTGTTCTCCTCTTGAATATCTGCCACTCTCTCTTCATATGCTATGTTGGTAATGGCACTTACAACTGTCAGTACAGACATATTCAAAGAAAAAGCAATATGGGTCCAAGTCTAAAAAGCTGCCATTCTGATTTGGGAGCAGATTACCTCTTCTATTCACAAGGTGCACAGGAACATAAGAATAAGGCAAAATAAAATAATTGGGGAAAAACAAAAGGTCTGGGAGGGACCTCAAGAGGTCATCAAGTCCAACTCCCTGCCCAAAGCAGGAACATCCCCATCTAAGCCATCCTAACCAAGCATTTGATTAGATGGAAAGAAATCTATCATTACAGAATTGCCAAGTATCCATACATGTAAAAAAACAAGGCTAAAAATGCCAATCCATAATGTCTATTAAAAAAATTAAGCTGTCCATAAAAAAATAAAACACAAAGCAAACAGAGCTTGGTTGAAGATACCTGTTCAGAGGCATAGAGTGAAGGACAGACAGAGCAGAGAAGCACTACCCAGTATTAGAGCAGGAGCACAACATCCTGAGGGGAAGCATTCTTTTAGGGCTTAGTACCCAGTAGCCCCTTCTCACCCAGCCATATGCTGCTGCTGCATCCCTGCCTGTAACACTACTGGATTGCAGGTAGGCAGTCAGTATTCTTTCTTTGGGGGTCTGTGCCAGGATAGGGGGTGCGGGACAGGACCAGTAGGATTAAGGTTGTGGGATGGGAAGTATTGTGCAGGGTGTGATTAGGAGCATTGGGGTGTGGGTGTGAGGGCAAATAGAGGACCGCCCAGGTTGTGGGCAGCAGGACAGAATCATTGCTGCTGTCAAGCAGTGTTGCATACCCAAGAACGTTTTTTTCTACTGAAGATCTGCCAGCTTTTTACTGACAACGAAAGTTTTTTTACAATTGTTAGTAAACCCTAAATCTGACCCCCAGCCCTTGTCCACAGCCTGGCAGAAGGGTTATATTGACATGATGTAAAACACATTTGGTTCACAGGAAAAAAGTCTGTAGAATGTTAGTAAAAAAAAAAAAGTCTTGAGGGGAGAGCCCTGATCATTACTGATAGCTTCATACTTAACAACATAGGATGCAAGAAGCTGATTTCTTATAACCAGTGCTTTTGGCAACACAAAGTGGCCACAAAACAGGTGTCCCTCTTTAATTCAAAGCACACTGTGGCTGTGTCTACACAAGCAGCGGGCTGGACAGTTGTTACTGTGCAGCTATTTAGTAGTTGCATAACCAAGTATTAAATGGCTACACAGTAACCAGTATTTTTTTTTTCTGATGCTACAGTGCAGCAGCTCATTGCACCTTGTGTAGATTGCCTTGTAAGGAGAAACACAAGAGCTAGCAAAATGTCTGATCTTTGGTTCCTGATTTACAACAGAGAAACAAGAAAACTGCGCTGTCATGGATAAATATGCAAATGTTTCCTTTGCATCAGCCCCAAAAGATGAGGTGACTGACAGATTTATCACATTCCAATGGGATATTTTATTTTAGCTTTCAACTAACTTTCCACACTGCCCTTCCTTCTCCCTATGGTCAAAGATATGCTTTATGCACAGTAGCTCTGGCTTCATGTAATCATTTTCAATAGGGGCATCATTCAAGCAATCGCTAAAGAAATCTAATTAGTAGCCTGGCTGCAAGGTACTTTCAGAAAGGGGACATGGGGAAAATTCCTGTTTTACACAAAATGAAGTCAAGAGACTTCTGTAAAACTGCTAACATTAGAATGGCTCCAATGTTCCAGCATCAGAGTGGGGCACGCTGTCTGTCTGAGTTTAGAGAGAGGCTGTTATGCACATCCAGAATTAACAGGACTTTCTTTCTGAACTGGAACAGAAGGTGAGAAATAAAAAAACTCTTTGAGATATAAGGACATGAACAAATTAGGATGAGTTAAGGGGCTTATCACATGTCATGAGGGGATTTGATAGCAGCCTTCAACTCCCTGCAGGGGGGCTGCAAAGAGGATGGAGCTGGACTCTTTTCAGTGGAGGCAGGTGACAGAAAAAAGCAATGGGCTCAAGTTGCAGCAAGGGAAGTTTAGGAAGTTTATTAGCAACAATTTTCTCACTAGGAGGGTGGTGAAGCACTGGAACAGGTTACATAGAGGGGTGGTGGAGTCTCCATCCTTGGAGGTTTTCAAGACCTGGCTAGACAAAGCCCTGGCTGAGAAGATGTAGTTAGGAATAGTCCTGCTTTGAGCAGGGGATTGGACTGAATGAATCCCTGAGGTCCCTTCCAACCCTAATTTTCTATGTTTTCTACGATATATATTGGATGTAAAATCAGGGCCCAATCCTCAGCTATAATGAACTGGTCTGTTCACTTCAGCAGAGCTACATAAATTTACAACTCAGAAGTTGGCTCTAAAAGTATCAAGCAGGTGACTTATGAGGAGAGGCTGGGGGAATTGGGCTTTCTTAGTTTGGAGGAGAGGAGACTGAGGGGGATTGAATAGCAGCTTTCACCTCTCTGCAGGGGGGCTGCAAAGAGGATGAGCTGGACTGTTGTCAGTGGGGGCAGATGGCAGGACAAGGAGCAATGGGCTCAAGTTGCAACAGGGGAAATTGAGGTTGGATATTAGGATAAAGTTTTCATGAGGAGGGTAGTAAAGCCCTGGAACTGGTTACCCAGGGAGTTGGTGGAGTCTCCATCCTTGGAGGTGTTTAAGACCTAGCTCAATAAAGCATTGGCTGGGATGAGGTGGTTGGGGCTGGTCCTGCTTGGAGCCGGGGGTTGGACTAGATGTGACCTCCTGAGGTCCCTTCCCACCTTAATGTTCTACGACTCTGTGATTCTGTGATATGTGAGAACTCGTGCACACTTGCATGGAACTGTAGAAATAACCATAGTCAAAAGAAACAAATGTTAAAGGACCCAGATCAAGATCCAGTGAGATCTCACATATGATGGAATAAATCCACAGAAACGCCAATGACTTTCCATGGGGATGAAGAATGATTTTGTAGTTAAAAAAGAGAGGAAGACAACAGAGATCTGGGTTTTAATATCAGATTCCCCCAAAACTCTCTCAGAGGCAGTCACTGACCTCTCTCTTCCTTTATCTTCCCCTTAACTGTGGCAGAAAACACATCAAGATGATGGGAGACTTAATACATTCATTCTTGAAATATTGTTGAAAAAAATGTCTATTTATATAGGAAAAACACACGTCTATGACGAATATCAAAAATGGTCCTTAGAGACACTGATGTATTTATGTTTCTTCTGACAGTGAGGCAGGAAAGCTCTCTCATATCACTCCGTATATCATGGAGGCTTCCCATGGAAATTCACCTAGCCTCTCCATTTGTCCCATCACTCTGCTCCAAAGCCTTGAGAGCTGTCAGGCCCAAACCTGCACATCAATTCATCTTCAAAAGACCCAAGCCCATGCAGTGCACAAGCTCTGTCCATGTGACTCCATCCTCCAGCTCTTCCCTGGAATTTAGATTTCAGCCATCAGCTGCACGCTAAAACTTCTCAAGAAAATGTCATTTCATGCCCTGCTAATTCTCTCTCCGCCAGGGAGATGCTTAAGGTCTAGACACTCCCAATCTGTGTAACAAAGGGGAAACAGTACTGACTAGCGTGCATATTTTATCACCTGCAACAATGCCAGTGCTGGATCTGAAAAGATATCCAAATCATTTTGCTAAATACAGTGGGGGAGCCCAATTTTCATTCCACTTACATAACATCAACACTGATGTAATTACTGTGTCTTCCAGGGTGCTAACTCAGTCCTTCCAATCAGACCGGAGGCTGGCTCGGCTATGTCGCATTTCAGTACAAGCACTCTGGTTTCAGAGGGTCACTGTGCTCTTCGAGATAGGCATCTTGCTGAGATTTACAGCAATTTGCTTAACAGTTTTGCTTCTCATACGAGCTGTTTGCTTCTTGCATTTTTTAAGGAATCAGTGTGCCCGGACACTGAGCACACAGCACTGCTCATTGTGGGAAGATGCCCCCATGGGCCCAAAGGCAATGTGCAAACAGCATGACGAAGCCTTTATGATTTCAAATGACAAAGGTCCAGAGGTATTTCAGAACTACTCCCACACTGATTTTTAATGGGACCAGGCTGCCGAAACAGAGGTGAAGATCAGGTCCCAAGTGTGGCACCCTGTTGACAGGGGCCAGCTCTTAATGTCCTCCACAGATCCGGGGGATGTGATGCTTCTCAGTGCTGCAGTCAGTGTTTGAAGGCTTCAGAAACATGCTTCTATTTGCACAACAGTCTCAGTGACATGGGGCAGGGCTCTTATGACCTGGTGCAAACTAGGTGAGACAACAGGAAGTGCAGGGGCCACTTGACCCGGCATTACTACAGGTACAGGAATGCAAGGTCCGATGGTCAAAAACTCCTCCAAGACCATTTTAGGCTGGACATAAGGGAAAATGTCTTTACTGTCCAAGCTCCCAAGGCCTGGAACAGATTGCTGCCGGAGGTGGTGCAAGCACTGACTCTGGACACCTTCAAGAAACGTCTGGACACTTATCTGGCTGGGATCCTTTGACCCTAGTTGACTTCCTGCCCCTTGGGCAGGGGGCTGAGCCCGACGATCTTATGAGGTCCCTTCCAGCCCAGATGACTATGAAATCTATATCTGCTTATGGGCACAGATGCGCAGTGCAGCTCCTACAGAGCAATTCACCCTGATTTTCTTCTTTAATAAGGAGCAGACACATGACCAACTCTCCTAAATTACTTGCCCAACAGTAGGTGCTCTTACACTTTCTGCTCATCAGACAACAAAGGAAACAAGGTTCAGTAAAGACAAGGGCAAAGTCTTGACCTTAAGATGGAGCAATCCCATGCGCCAGTGCAGGCTGGGATCTTACTAGCTGGGCAGCAGCTCTGCAGAAAAGGACTGGGGGTTACAGTGGACAATAAGCTGAATATGAGCCAACACTGTGCACTTATTGCCAAGAAGGCTAACAGCATCCTGGGCTGCATTGGAAGGTCAAGAGAAATGATTCTTCCCCTCTGTTCAGTACCGGTGAGTTCACACCTGGAGTCCTGTGTCCACTTTTGGGCCCCGCAACTACAGAAAGGATGTGGACAAATTAGAAATAGTCCAGCAGAAGGCAATGAAAGTCATTTGAGGGCTGGGACATGTGACTTGTGAGTAGAAGCTGAAGGAACTGGACTTAGTCTATAGAAGAGGAGACAGAGAGGGGATTTGATCGGACCCTTCAACTCCCTGAAAGTGGGCTCCAAAGAGGATGGAGCTGAACTGTTTTCAGTGGTGGCAGATGACCAAAAAAGGAGCAATGGGCTCAAGTTGCAGCAAGGGAAGTTTAGGTTACAGTTTAGGAAAAACTGCCTCACTAGGAGGGCAGTAAAGCACTGGAATAGGTTACCCAGAAAGGTGGTGGACTCTCCATCCTTGGAGGTTTTTAAGACCTGGCTAGACAAAACCTTGACTGGGATGATGTAGTTGGGGCTGGTCCTGTTTGAGCAACAGGGTTGAACTAGATGTGACCTCCTGAGGTCCCTTCAACCCTCGTTTTCTATGATTGAATGTTTCTGTGACTATGAAATCGCTTGTACTGTGCTGCCAACCCTTGGATGAACTGGACTAGTGGAGTAGACACGCAGCTGGTACACTAATACAATTTACATGGATGTACAGTTTCTCCTTTAGTTCTGAGATGTAACTTTACCCTGGGCTGGAATGATATGCATGTCATAAAGCTGGGTGTCCACACCACTTTTGACTACAGGCTAAAGTCAATTCACCCTATAGTACACACAGTGTGCATCTACACCTTGTATATAACTGATTCAGAAGATGCCAGTAGACGGATTTTGGGGGGCTCTAGAACGTGCCGTGCACTCAGGAAATAGCTTCCTTGAGCAGCTTTTTTTCTAAAGTCTTGGTGGCAGCTCCATGGAGGGTTTTTTTGTTTGTCTGTTGTTGGGTTTTTTTGGGTGTTTTGTTTTTTTTTTTCTGGGGGGGTATTTTAATAAAAGAATTTTAAAATACTGTTTCACTTGCACTTTAATAAAAAAGAGCATCCAAAAGAAAAGAGAAAATCTTTCAAACAATCTGAACAAGAAGAAATTAAGAAAAGACAACATGCCTAACTTTGAAATCAATAAACTTTCAAGGTTATAGTTTTCTTTGCCTAATGTTTTCTTGCTTTCCCCAAAGATGAAGACTCTAGGAATTTATCGGTCCCCTGATACGCTGACGAAGCTCCTGAATGTTACAGAAGGCAGCCGTGGAGGTTAAAGACCGAGGTTGCCGGTGTCAACAATGTTTTGACTTAGTGCTACTGATGCATTAAATACCAAAGTAAATTTAAAAACGAGCACTTTACCCGCATGGCGACTTGATTTTATTGCTTGATGTTTTGGGTCAGGGAGCAAAGTCAGTAGGGGGCCAAAAATATTTTTTAAAAATCCTGAGCACATGCAGTGTAAGGAGATTTGATAGCCTCTAACCTGTGTTTATCACGTGTCCAGCAAAAAACAGGAGATATTTGCAAGGAAGCCATCCTACATTACCACCGATAATGTACCTGGGGACAAAGCTTGCAAGCTGGCTATGCAAATTATTGCTTCAAGGTAGATGACAAGCAGATATTTCTCTTTTCATGGGGGGAAAAAAAAGATATTGAGAAGTGCCTCTGCTCAGGATCTAATCCTTTCTGCTTACCGCAAGCCTGCTGTTCAGGCCAGGTGCCCAGCCATCACAAATGCACGTCACACCACTGAACCTGGCTAAATCCTCCATTTCTATCAGGTGAGGATTTCGTTCTTGGTGCACATTTGATACTGTTTCCTTAGTCAAGATATGGTCAAGTCCTCATCTTCATTTCTTATTAAAAGCTAATTTATTTTAAGCACTCAGAAAACTTTTCAAAGAGGGAGAGAAGGGAATGCAGAGCGACTATAAAACCTGGGGCAGGTCTGTGATGGAGCAGTTCAGTGGAACAGAGAGAAGAGAAAAAAGAGAAAACTTTGTGCCATGGTGCCAGCCTTATTAACAAACAGTTTGAGAGCATGCTGCCCGAGGTAGATGGCTTCTGGTTAAATGTGCTTGGCAATGGCAGTGATTAACATTCCTAGTGACTACAGATGATGGAGAGAAAGACAGATAATCTCATTTGGAGCCTCCAAGTATTGCTGCTTTTCATCTTATTTGTCTACGGGGTCCGAAGGAAGTGTCATATCACCATGCAGTTTGAGGAATTTCAGTCCAATTAAAGGATGAATCAACGGTGTTGTCTTTGTTGACCTTGGAGATAATGCTAAGAATACAGCTTTGGTTTTTTAAAATTATTTTTTCTTGCTATTAAATGTAAAAAAACATTTTAAAGAGGTTTTTTGTTTTTTTTTAGAGAGGGGGGGTGGAACTAAGTGTGTGGACAAATTAAATGTAAGTATCAATATAACTGGCATTACATTGGTGTGAAAGAAGAGAGATCAGACCACAAAGCCCTACCCTAGAAAAGCAGGTTTCAAGTACACTGTTTTAGGTTTCACCTCTATGCTTCCACGCCATGACAGCAGTTTGCTAAAAGCCTATTCCCTCGCTATCTAAAAGCAATGCCGAATGATAGCCGTGGGATGCATGAGCCAGCCTGAGATGTTTAATGTCTGCCCAATCCTGCTCTCACTGCCATTGACATTAGTATACAAAACCGATGGATACCAGAGAATGTGCCCATCTCTTCATGCCCTTATGTCTACTATGCTGTACCCAAAGAGGACAAGGAAATGAACTCAGACCAGGGATGTGCTGCAAAGCTGGGGCAGTGCCTACACACTCATGTTGCAGAGGGACTAGCAGAGGGGGAGACCCAATCTCAGCCTATTTCTTCCATCCCTCCCCTTGCTACAGAATGGAAAGTGTGCATTTACATACTTAACCAACAGTGGAGGATTCCTGCACTGGGTGGCACAGTTTGGGATGGAGATGCAGCTGTGCCCACCACCTCCTAGCCACCAGCATAACATAAAAAGTGTTTTGCGTGTTGCACTATCCCGCGCACTAGGCTCTGGGAGAATATAGCTGACTCAATGGAATAAAAAGACACCTAATGTCCCCATACCGGGGCTCTCTCTGTCACTGCAAGCAGTACAGCATGCAGCAAAATGGAAATCTAGGTCCATCACAATGCAAACACCCAATACGTCAACCATAAACCAAAGGGTTTCTACATGCCATTGTTATCATCTCATTTCACGTGCAACACTTAGCATGACGTTGTCAGAGCAGCTACTAAATACCTTACAAACTACCATAAATATAGTATCACCATATCGCCTTCCCCTGTCTGTGGCCATCAGGGTAGGCAAACATTGCAGCTGCTTAATAGCTCCTAGAAACAATGGGTTAAGGGCAAACAGTGAAAATAATACAGTATCCAGCTAAAGCTGCCACCGAGATGGAGTTTGAGATATGGCAGGAAGAATCCAATCACGCAAATTAATAAATTGCCAGGAAAGTAATGCAAACACTCCCACTAGCACCATAAAAAATCATTTGGAAGCGTATACATCAGCACAATTGCCACTGAATGGGGAACCAATGCAATTGTCACATGGCTGTAAAATTTATCCTGTGAATGCTGCACCACTGCACACAGCAGACAGATGTTTTGGTGTGGTTAATTCACAGGCATGCGTGACAGAATGCCCCATTCCCGTTCCCATATTTGACTGTGCCCAGCCCGCTGAAAACCTGTTGGGAGATCCCTGGGGAAAGACTGCATGTTTGCTGTGCTATGAGAGGTTTCAGCAGCACAGAGACTTGTGCAAGGTGTGGGCACCTGGTTTGGGAAACTTGGTTAAATAAAATTCCCCTTTTAAAACCTTCCCTGTTTTGGCATATACATAGGAGTGTACCTGGGAGCACATACAGTGAGAGACAGAAACAATGTGTGGGCAGGTGGGTATGTGGTTTGGGGTCTGGGGCACATGACTTGTGAGGAGAGGCTGAGGGAACTGGGCTGATTGAGTCTGAAGAAGAGAAGACCGAGGGGGATTGAAGAGCAGCCTCCAGCTCCCTGCAGGGGGGCTGCAAAGAGGATGGAGCTGGGCTGGTCTCAGTGTGGGCAGATGGCAGGACAAGGAGCTGCAGCAAGGGACGCTGAAAAAGGAAAAAATTCTCTCATGAGGAGGGTGATGAAGCACTGCAACAGGTTACCTAGGAAGGTTGTGGGATCTCCATCCTTAGAGTTTTTTAATACCTATAAAGACAAAGCCTTGTCTGGGATGATCTAGCTGGGGCTGGTCCCGCTTTGAGCAGGGATTTGGACTAGATGTGACCTCCCTTAATTTTCTATGTTTCTATGAGTCTTTGATTTGTAAAATAGTTCATGTAGTCAACATCAACTTAGTCATCCTCAGACATCTCAAGGCTTAGAACTAATTCACACACACACACAATACACACATACTCCCGCTGTCTGCCACTACCATCACCCTGTTCTGCAAAATAAACTTGTGGTTATGGAAGCCCCCATGTAATAACTGTTATAAAACAAGGATACTCCAGGTCTTAAAAACCCGTGACTATCCCAGGTCTCCAGTCTGCTGCTTTACATAGGTACCTTGTATACCCAAAGTATTTTCTCTGTCCACTGTAGTCTAAAAGGTCAGTAGCAACTTCTTTAAATAAACCAATTAACTGCAGTTGCTGGGAAATTTTCCAGCCCCACCATGTCATTGAAAGTTGCTAGTTCACAGAGCCCAAAAGCCCTGGGATTTGGGCCAAAAGAACCCTACTGGATTCTGTGTGGCTTAGCGCTTTGGACAGGGACTCTGGATGCTTTGGGACCCTTGACCTTAGAGAAACCTGCTGAGTGCAGGGTTTGCCCTGAGCACACGGGCACTATTCAGTGAAATTGACATTTTTGTCAATTTCACTGCTGGTATTAATATGTGAACTGACAAAAGTAATTTCATTAAGCAGTTGCAGAGTCCAGAAGGATTAGGCTGTCTGGCAGTAAAGCGGGGGCAGGGGGGGTGGTTTTAGTCCAATTCAGACCACAACCAAATTTCAAACCAATCAATCGATGTTCTGTGAACCCAGTTTTCAGCCCACTCCACTGCTAACATCCATTGCTGACTATATATTAATATTTTCTCTCCTCTTGTATATCTCCATTGCTCTGCAGCAAGTTAACTTTTGTACCTATCTGCTTTTTCAATCCTTCAGTAACTGATGCTTGAAAGGAAACTTTTTGCTAGTAATAGCTAAGATAAATAATGAGCATGTCTAAACATACATTTACTCTGGCTTAAATTTACTGCACAGTTGTCCATGGTCCCTCAAAGTCAGGGTGAGCAGAGGGTATCCTAAAAAGGACAGCTCAGTCACGGATGCAGCTGCTGAAGGACACCCCCGTCCTGACACAGGTGCCCGATGACCATTGCGCATCCGCCGCCTGTGTGCAGATTCTTGGCTGGGGGTCTCCAGGTATCACAACCAGGCCCCCGTTGCCAATCCTCCATTGCCACAGGGCTTTTGCACCTGATGGAAGCCTGCACATGGCATATTTAGCATGGGGACTTTGGTGTGCAGTCAGGTCCACGTGGTCTTGGTGGTTGGTGGCCAGGTTCAGTGGCACAGTGGACCACAACAACTGGGGCCACTTTTCTGCTGCAGCCTTCTTCCACCTTCACAGCCCAGCCATTGGGGCTGCAGCCCTCCTCCGCCTGCTCCACCATTGAGGACTTCTTGGATCATTCTTTGTCTGGAACCTCCCCCTCGACCTCACCGCCATGGGTGGCCCTACCAGGAGTGCAAGCTCCTGATGGCATTGCTCTTGGGGTCACTGGAACATGCAAACCTGTCCACCACGGCAAGGTGATGATCCTTGGAGATCCTCAGACTGCACAGTAAGTAGAAATAGGCCGGCATCTACACATGGCATTAAAGTGCATTAAGGCGCATTAAGGCTTTGTGTGGACTGACTTGGGACTAAAGCTAGTCCCAAGTCTGTCCACACACACAGTGTTATTGCACAGTGAGATGCCTACAAGTGCTTTACTGTGTGGTAACTAATTAGGTGTAAGTTTGGCACCTGCCTGATGCAGGTATCAATCTATGCTGAACTCAGTGTATATTGCTGTATTTACTGTGCAGTACAGGTGTGCACGTAGACACATCCTGGTATTGTGCAGTAATTTCAGTTACTTTGCAGTAAATGCACATATGTATACATGGCCAATATGAACAAGAAGACTAGCTACAGCTAAAGCATCCCTAGTCTGTATCCCAGCATGCTCACTGCATGCACTTTCAGTAAAACTTTACCCAGCACAAAGGAAAAAGGAACAGGAAAACTGAAGGGGAAAAATGATGTTGCATGTGATGAGCTTACAAGAGCTGTACAGAGTAAAAATTTGCACAAGGAATTTTCCATGAGTGAGGGGTAGGAGATTGCAGAGGGGAATAAGCCAGAGGATCCAATTCTCTCTTTTTTCTGCTCTCTTCTCTCCCATTAATACCCCTGAGTGACAGGCACATTGTACTTGCAGACAGAGACTCCCATCCCAGGGCTCAGCTCTGCAAAATTTTCTCTGAAGCATCCTGCCTCCATGGGGGAACCAGGGAGCTAAGCCTACTCCTGCTGCAGAGAGAGGTGAAGGAAACATGAGTACTTAGACACTGTCCCAACTTAGCAGGTGATATATAACCTGAATCCATAACATCAGTGATATATAACCTGAATACTAGGAAGAGCTGGAGAGGGGTAGCGTTACTAAGGGAGGGGGGAAATGGGGCAAGCAGCCCATCTCAGTACTAATATGCTCTCATCCCATAGCTACATCCCTCTGAACAAACAGACCAGACTAAATGATGTACATTGAAGTCGCTCCACCAAAGGCAATAAATCTATGCTGATTACTACCAAGAAAAAATCCTTCCCAATAATATCTTAAGCTTCACTACACCCCTCTGAGTGAGGAAAATATGTAGTAATTATAGTAGCAGCAATAATATTTGAGAGATAGGGAGATGGAGTATAAAAAGAAACCTGTGACAAAGATCCTAAAAAAGGCCTCTAGGGACCTAACCTCTATTAAAGCATCTAACTTCTGCTGGAATCTGGATTAGGTGTCTCAGTATATAAGAGATTTACAAAAGGTCACACAGTAAGAGGTTGGGAGAGTCAGGCACTGAATCTAGGATTCCTGAACTACAGGAGAGTGGTTTAAACCAAAGATGATACTTCCTACATCACGGCCACCTTAACAGCTACCCCAACTGAATCTAGAGTAGACCAGAGCCTCTTAATCGCATTTGTTCTTAGCCCTGCACGCAGCAGAGAACCAGCAATGTAAAACACATGCTATTCTGTTTCCAAGACTAGATAGATAGATAGATGCTATGCAGAACATCTTGTGTATTCTGTTTATTTCAAAAACAGAATATACATATACATACTTACATACATACATATATATACACATACCTATATATATACACACATATATACATACATGCATACGTATACACACACACACATTTATACATGTATACAAATACATGCATACATTCATACATTATATATGGACATACCTATATACATATACATACACACACATATATGCACATACATACACACACACATATATACACACATATATACATACATACATATACATAGGTATGTGTATATATATGGATGGATGGATGTATATGTATATTCTGTTTTTAAAATAAACAGAATACACAAGATGTTCTGCATAGCCCCATATATATAGCCCGTTTGTGCCAATGCAAATTGTCAGATGCTTTTAGAAATCATGGTAGATTATCATCCTAGAGTGTGGTTGGTTAGATTATTTGCCCTGCCCCTTCCCCCCACAATCCCTAGCTCATTTGTATTCAGCTGTATGTCCTGAGTTGCCAGGTTTCAAAGCAGTGAGTTGGAAAGAGAAGGATGTAGTCTTGCATTTGAGAACATCTGGATGCAAGTCCACTGATCTGTTGTATATAAATAGTAATGAAGTCATTCGTTTTAATTATTCAAAATGTCATTAGCTTAATTAGGTATCTGTGTCCCAAAGCTTTTGAATGGCAAAATTTTAACTAAGTACAAATAAATAAGCAAGCAAGCAAACTCTTTCTACCTAAGGGCAATTCTCTCATTTACCCAAATCAATACATATTGATTTATGGGCTGATGCATTATATCAGCTACAACCAATCCCTTGGCTTTATTGCCTAGATTTACTAGTTTGCCTCTGCAAAGGTATACGCTCTATTTAAATATGTGCCGAAGGCAACAGAAATGCTGATTTAGCATGCAGTCCCGGCTGCTTTCCCACTCAGTGGTTGAGATTGTATCTTCCTTTTAGAGATTTCTATAACTTGGTTCAGACGACACATGAATGAGTTTAAAAGATGTGAGTTTATATAGCACAGAGGTAACACACAGCGAACCCTGGTGTGTTCCCAGAGAGGCCAAAATATGGTCAGGTGACTCACTGTAATCTACAGTGTTATCTCTTAGCAATAGCACTAATGAGTAACTCCCGCTTTTATAGCACCTACCATCTCTGAATCTTAAAGCTCATGACAAATAATCGTGCATAAAACCCATGAACAAGCAAAACCTCCCTTTTTGTACAGAAAGAAATGGAGTCACAGACAACCCACAGGAAACCTGTGTCTGAACAATAATAGGCGAAGCGGAGGACAATATTAACCAATGAATTTTAGAGAGAGCTCAGGAAAAGACAACAACTGGAAAATTAAGAAAAACTCAGCGAGGGAAATGTTGGAACAGTCAAAATAGGGGATCGGGTGTTGTCCAGTATTTCAGCCAGAGAAGCAAAAGGGCTGAGCTTTTTCACTCTCCTCCTCGGCTGGTGTAAATCAGCATTATATATCAAGGAGCTATGATGACGTGAGCAGGTGAGGATCTGCCCTGCTGGCAGGGATTGGTGACAGACTGGCTGCATGGGCGCCTTTTTAGCTGCCTCGTTTTTCCTGGATGCCGCAGCTGCCCTGTGCTAAAAACCCCCTCAAATCCAGCAATAACTTTCACTAACTTGACTCTAATTGAACTGTCGTGCGTGTAACCATTTTAGAGAAATGGTGATTCCTGCAATCAGCTGAGAGGAAAGAGGCTGGGGAAAATAAGCTACAGACACAGATAAGGAGATTTTATTCAGCTTTATTTGACAAGTTTTATTACACTGAGAAAACATAACGTATCTAATCTCTTTGCAGCTGTTGCAGCCCTTCAGCCTTTATTACTTAAATCCTATTAGATATAAAATTGTTTCTATTTGTCAATGGCATGATACCTTTTATTATTAGTAGTATTATCTTCATCATCAGAGAGCCTTGGGAGTGTGGCCATGATCATAACTTTTTGTAAAAGGAACCAGAAATTAAAGTGACCTTCTGAGGTTTGTCTGATTCAACATCCTACATTTTTCCAAGACTGGAGACCTATGCGTGTTTAATGTATGCACAGTGATGGTCAGAAAAATGCAGGCCTTCCGTTTCTTTCAGCTAATTAGGAATCACACCCACTGATCAAGAAGGCTGTCTTATATATTTAATTATATTTATTGCAGTCACTCCTGTGCTAAAATTGTATTAGGGTTTGTACCTGTAAAAGAGAAAAGCAAAAATATGAACACTGAAATGTGTCGAGCCTGTTGGCTGTAGTCGTGTTGGTCTAAGGACATAGGCAGACAAGGTTCTTCGGGTAGATGTGATCTCTTTTATTAGACCAACAAAATAGTTGGAAAAACTGTTGTGCCTCAAAGTTTGCAAGGAACCTTTTTCCCAACTCTTTAGTTGGTCTAATAAAAATGTCACATGTACCCAAAGAACCCTATTGAACATTGAAATGGGCTTTCCAGCTGGGGTGTTTAGTTCTCCCATACTCCTCCGTAACTGGGTCCTTGGTTGGGTAACAGCCCCTATAATCCATTACCGTCTTCGTTTTTGGAGTGGAGAGCGTGTCAAAGAAATCCCTACCATGGAGCATGCTGGGAAAATGGAGTCTGATCTATAAAGGAGGGTTGGGCACATGAGACAGTCTGACCCAGCAGTTCTTAATCTTTTTGGACTTGGGGCACCCTTCACTAGACTCAAGGCACCGCTCAATGGACTTGCTGCACCCCTTATTCGACTCGCTGAGGGGGCTGGACTCAAACTTTCGAGGGCCCTTCCAGCCTTAATTTCTATGATTCTATGAAAACCTTTGTTAATTGAGTGGCACCCAATTTCAAACACTAGTTTATATATTACAATGCTTACCGCCTTGCAGAGCATTTATCCACATAGATTATCTGCTTATCTCATCACACCTGGTTTATCTCTTCACACCACACATCACCCTTCAAAGGAGCCGGCAGATCGCTGGTTGAGAATCACTGGTCTAATCACAGCTCCGGCGAGGTATCATGACTACATTTCCAAATGCATTATATATTCTATTCATGCCAAAATATTTCATTTTCTGAGTGTTTAATTATATCTTGCTGGGATCCTATGGCCCCTGCTGACTTCCTGCCTCTTGGGCAGGGGGCTGGACTCGATGATTTTGCAAGATCCCTTCCAGCCCTAATGTGTATGAAATCTATGAGATTACCTGTTTTCTGAGTGTTTAATTTCTAATACAAAAATATCAGCTTTCAAACTTCAGCCTTCTAGTTAGAAGCTGTTTTAATAGAATGCTTTTGGCCCA
>NW_017728949.1:55241006-55243139 GCF_001723895.1 Crocodylus porosus | reverse complement strand
GCTGGTTGAGAATCACTGGTCTAATCACAGCTCCGGCGAGGTATCATGACTACATTTCCAAATGCATTATATATTCTATTCATGCCAAAATATTTTTCGAAAATGTCTGAAAAATTCAAAAGGAAAAAGAAAATCTGGAGGAGCTGACTTCCTGCCTCTTGGGCAGGGGGCTGGACTCGATAATCTTCAGATGTCCCTTTCAGCCCTAATGTCTATGAAATCTATGAAATATTTTGTTTTCTGAGTGTTTAATTTCTAATACAAAAATATCAGCTTTCAAACTTCAGCCTTCTAGTTAGAAGCTGTTTTAATAGAATGCTTTTGGCCCAGCCTCAAAATTGAAAATAAACCAGAAAGACAAAGAGGCAGGGGAAGGAGGGGTCAAAGTGAAGCTGCCCTCCCAAGATTATACAACAGACTCGGGGGGGGGGCAGTCCCTTGACTTCCCTCGACTTCTCACTTGCGTTAACCTCTGCTCCATAGGACTTCTCCTGCAGCAGCATGTTAATCCCATCACAAAGGCTGGTAGTGAACTGAAAGGAATGAAGACTCAACTTTCCCTGAACAACGGCACCATAAAAGTTTAACCTAACCCTTGATCCACATCCTTGCATAACAATAAGGACAGGAGTGGGTTCTTTTTTCCCTTCCCTTCTGTTCCCTATTGTTTTTATTGATGCTGCAATCTCTCTTGCTTTTTATTAGTTTAATTTTCTTCATGTAACATTGGTTTTATGGAACAGTTTCATCCCTGTTGCATTGCCAGTGGGGAGAAAGCAAGTCTTTCGTACCTTCAAGAAATAAATAAAACATTAATACCTTTGTAAAAAATCTTCATGCATGGATATTACAGGCCATTTCTCTAGCAGATTTCCTTGTGCTCTATATGGCTTTTATTCAGTAGACTGCCTCAGCAAATGCTGGGCTGTAAGCAGGAGAGTGATGACTCGGGAATGACTCATACATTTAGGGCTAAGAAGATATTACTCATTGTGGTATTGTATACTGCATCTTTCAGTCTGTGAAAGGGCAGCAGAAGCCCATGCTTTGTTATTCTGTTGCTTTTATAAGATACACCAAGCACCCCCCCACCTCAGCCATACACCTTGTCTCAGAGTGATCACTGAACACTGCCTTTATGATGCCTCCTGTTCCCTGTGAAGCCAACAGAGAATGGATAGCAATTCAAGCCCTCATCATCAAGACTGATGTTGTGCTCTAACTTCTGTATGCAGCCCCAAGGTGGAACTCAGCAGGCAAAGCTCTGGCACCAGGCTGTCACCCTCTGCCCAGACCAAGCCCATTGATTTTTCAAGCTTCATTTTACCCTGCTTACTGAGATAGGCATTTTGGCACCAGCATTTGCAAGCGCTATTTCAAGTGCTTCATTGAACAGCTTTTGGATGATTTTTCCCACTGCAATTCTGCATAGATGTCTCCATCTTTTAAATACAGTATAAGGCGCACAAGTGAAAAAGTTGTATGAAAAAACTATAATCATAAGAAAATGGTTATCCTTAGTAAAACACTGGGTTTATGAAAATGACCATCAATGCAGCTTCCTTGAATCCAATACTTTTCTATTCACTCACTCCTTCCTAGGCCTACAGAGGTAATGAATAAGAAGAAAATCTCAGGATGACTCTGAGTCAGCAAAGCATTTAAGTATATGCTTAATTTTAAATGCAAGCTAACTAGGATGGACATCAATTGAGACTCTTCCATAGAATCATAGAAAATGAGGGTTGAAGGGACCTCAGGAGGTCACATCTAATCCAATCTCCTGCTCAAAACAGGACCAGCCCCAGCTAGGTAATGCTTAAAGTTAAAAAATACTTAAGTACTGGACTGCATCAAACCCAAGTGCTCCAACATAGAATCATAGAAGTCGGGTCAGAAGGGACCTTGTAGATCATCAAGCCTGACCCCCCGCCTGGGCAGGAGAAAAAGACTGGACTCAAACGAGTCCAGCCAGGTAGGCATCAAGCCTCTTCTTAAAGATCCCCAGGGTAGGAGCCAGCACCACTTCCCTTGGAAGTTGGTTCCAGCTCCTAGCCGCCCTGACTGTGAAGTAGTTCTTGCGGATGTCTAATCTAAATCTACTCTCTAATAACTTGTGTCCATTGTTCTTTG
>NW_017728949.1:55210820-55230798 GCF_001723895.1 Crocodylus porosus | reverse complement strand
GAGTTCCTCCTGTTTATTCCCCATACTGCGAGCATTGGTATATAGGCATTTAAGGCCTTGCAAGACTGTGTGTGCCACCCCCCATTTAGGGAGACTGTCTGGAACCAATGTTTCTTACCTTAGCACTCCTTGCCTTTGTCACCTGTCCTGCTTGGATGGCGTCTCCTCGTCTTCCTGCGGCCCCCTCCCCTGGCGAAGCTAGTTTAAAGCTCGCCATACGAGATCCTCCAGCCTGGAAGAGAAGACACGCTTGCCTTTAGGAGAGAGATGAAGCCCATCCCACCTTTGTTAGCCTCATTCACATGCTCATACATGCTGCCCTGCCTCTCATAGGGGCCTCTTGCATACCACTCATCACTGGGCCACTCTCTACTGCCTTTCCTCTCCTCCAGCAACCCTCTGGGACTTTGGGCTTAGCTACTCTTCTTCGTGGCACTACAGTGAAGCTCCTTCAAGGTTACCTACTCTGCATGGTATAACCTTGTCCTGACACTGGGATGCTTCTGTCCTAAGCCCCTCACCAGGCAACTGATTTCCCACACACACTTGGGGTTGGCCCATGTACTGCCCTTCAAGCCACTCAAGCAGCCCTACTCGGTACACCCCTGGTGCAGCCCTTCAGGACACCCTCAGCAGCCTTACTCTGCACCTCCACATTCTCAGTCCTTCGGGCGTCCCTTATTATGCCCTACTCTAAGTGGGCCCTCACACTACATCCAACAAGCTACCCCCTCAGGGGACTCTGGGATCTTACATCCCTACTGGGCTCAAGTGTCTCACTATTAATGCACCTGGCCCACCCTGCTCCCACTACTCACACAATTACCCACCACATGGTGGGGGCTGGGGTTAAGGTGCCCCTACCCACCTTACACCAGGGAGGTGATCGGTTCTGGCATTTGAGACTGCCCCACCATACGCAGTCCCACCAGGCCTCCCTACCCTGGCAGGGTGCAGTTCTAGATCATGCCCAGGACCAGGAGCCTCCAAACCATCCGCATAGCTCCTGCCCGTACCTCCAAGATGTTCCTGGGCCATAGTTCAGCAGCTGATGTTTTTCTCTTGGCAGCTGGCTGCAAACTGCTGCCTCACCCTATAAGAACTGAGTCCTAAAATGGCCACCCTAATTAGGCACCTGCTGGTAGCCTTCCTCCAGCCCTTAAAGTGGCCAGCACCCAAAGGTGCACTGCCACAAGGTGACAGCTGAGCAGGGGAAGTTGGGGAAGTGCAATGCTGGACATCGAGGCCTTCATTCTGTCTAGCTCTCTGGGAAGCACTCTCCCAGTTTGATCGTGCTCTAACTGACCTGGAGGAGATCTAAAAATGATCTGGCATTTGAGTACATAATTTTACAGCCATGTAAAGCCAATGCAAATGACAATGGATTCAGTGTTTAAATTTAGGACCTCTTTCACCTTTGTGACCTACTTTGCGAATCATCTAATCTGTGGGTGGTTCACGATCAAGCTATTTAACAAAAAAAAATCAGTTTTTTTCTTTCTTTTTTTTTTTCTGATTGAAGTCATTGGTGCCATCAGGCACTCTGTTATAACGGTTTCATAGAGTAATATAAAAGCTCACACAGTAATTATTTGTGTGGGTTCATAGCTGTTTGATTTCTATATCCTGGTCCTCCTTTGTGATTCTGTTACTCTATACTCAGGCTAAGTCTTACAGAGGAGAAGGGTGAAGGGTGCAGGGGGAGAGAAAGGGAATGAATAAAAGATTTTTCTTCATACAGAAGCTCCTGCAATTGGTTTTCAGTGGAAAATATATACAGGGCTACCCCATTAGCCTTCTTTTGGCTTAACTTTGACAGTGACATTTTATAATTGCCCAGGACAGACCCTGAATATCAACATACAATGAAGAGATCAATCAATAATTTATTGCAACAAGCTTGCACAAGATATATACATGAATTATGAATGGTTGTTTTTTAAAAAGGCAGTGCTCAACAGAACTTGATTTTTCTTTAACTCTATTTCCTTGGTTTTAGATTTAAACCAGAAGAATCTGCATACAAGTAACAGATGTTGCCAGAACACTAATTAGGCATGAAAAAGATAATGTTACTATATGGAAACCGTAGCACTGTTTTTAGAATAAACCAAACGTAGGGCATCAAAATAGCCTAATTAAATTAGAATGATTTAATAACAAATTATCTTATTAATCTCTAAGGGACTTCAACATAGAAAATGAGAATTATCTAAGGCCAGGATTTCCAGAGTAACTACTCATTTTTGGTACCTTCGTCTTTAGGTAAGACATGTTAGACAGGTCTGGCATTTAAAAAAGCCCTGCATCCCAGGAAAAATCCAGGCTTTACAAAGTGCTTCGGAATCAAGTTTTTTTTTATTATTATTATGACAGAGAACATGGTAAATATTTTCACTGACTATGCTATAGAGGGAGGGTAGTCGAGATGCCTCACCATGGTTCCAGACTGAGTCATTGGATGCGTCTGGACACGGTGTCGCCCACATCTATTCCTTGTATACTAATGGTAGCAGAAACAGGCATTCCTTAACTGGGCTACCCTGATGGGCCATATAAGCCGTAAGGTTTGTACCTAAAAGTTCCAGCTGGAATTAGGACCCAACATGCCAACCCGTACTGGGACTAATCATAAGATCTTTGGGGCAGAAACTAGCTTTATGAGGCAAGGGAGAGCGAGGAGAAATGGAGGCACTGAGAGGCAAAGCAACATATGTCTTTCCAGATCTGCAGCACGCAGAGTGGATGTGTGGTAGATCTGCGAAGAGAACCACGTTTCCTGATCTCCAACTCAGTATCCTTTCTCCCGCATCATATCAGGTCCCAGCGTAGCAGTCTATTAATAAGCAGCAGCTGGATGTTAGATGCTGTTTGAATTTCCCCCAATTAATCAAATCCGCCCACTGACACAATTTCACGACAACTAAAACGAGTCCCTGTGCAATTTCTAGTGACATGAGTTGCAAAGTTCCCTGCTGACTTCGACAGGAGTGTAGGTGTGGCCTGAATGAAAGCAGTGGGAAGCATGCCATCAAATCAAGAGAAGACGGGCTTCATGAGGTTATTGTGCCGCATGGTTCAGTTCTGTCCTGTGGTTCAAAAGAAACACGATGCACGGATTCGGGTTCTGGGGAACACACCTGCTGTTTATTCTATAAGCATCTGCCTAGGACTAGGCTCACCGGTTCATTTTTGTCCTATTCAAATATAAGGGAACTGCTGGGGAACTCCCTTCTCGTCAGCACAGAGGCAGAAAAGGCTCTTGGAGTCATTTTTCATTCCAAGATGAACATGGGCCGCCAATATGAGGATATGGTCAGTAGGGCTAACCGCGCCTTGTCCTGCATCCACAGATGCATCTCGAGCAGGTCCAGGGAGGTGATCCTCCCCCTCTATGCGGCACTGGTCAGGCCGCAGCCAGAGGACTGCATCCAGTTCTGGGTGCCGCACTTCAGGAGGGATGTGGACAGCATGGAGAGGGTCCAGAGGAGGGCCACTCATATGGCTGTGGGGCAGCAGGGCAGGCCCTATGAGGGGAGGCTACAGGACCTGAACCTGTTCAGCCTCCACAAGAGAAGTCTGAGGGGATCTGGTGGCTGTCTATAAACTTACCAAGGGGGACCAGCAGGCAATAGGAGAGTCCCTGTTCCCCCAAGCACTGCCGGGAGTAACAAGGAATAACAGCCATAAGTTGACTGAGCGTAGATTCAGGCTGGAGATCAGGAGGCACTACTTCACTCTCAGGGCAGCTAGGATCTGGAACCAACTTCCAAGGGAAGTGGTGCTCCTACTACTGTGGGGGTCTTCAAAAGGAGGATAGACAATCACCTAGCCAGGGTCATCTGACCCTAGCATCCTTTCCTGCCCATGGCAGGGGGTCAGACTTGATGATCTGCTCAGGTCCCTTCCAACCCTACCTACCATGAAACTATGAAACTAGGACTTTCTACTTGGTATCTTTTATAGAATCACAGACAATGAGGGTGAGAAGGGACCTCAGGAGGTCACGTCTAGTCCAATGCTCTGGTCAAAGTAGGATCAGCCCCATCTGCCCCCTTGCCCAATTGAACGACACGTTTGGAGAAAGCCTGGCTTACCTAAAATTCTCTGTTTCTCAGTGGACTATATCTGAATTTGGCCAGCTTTCTTGTAGAACCCTTATATCCTCCTCACAGCTGGAAATTTGACATCCTGGCAAGTCAGTATGATCTCTCTTGCACTAATTACCCCCTTAGTCAATTGTGGGGTCATTATGACTACCCATCAAAGGGTTTAGAGAACGGCTTGTTACTGCTGCGCACTTAATCACACTCTCCAAATGAGTAGTTTCATCAACATGTCAGCAAAGGCATGGTGGAATAAATTAGTGATGCATTAACAAATACAGATATCTGGAACAATAGCTGTACTGACAGCCATGTAATAGATGCCCCATGCCAATTTTTCTGGTATTTCACAATTCTCTTAAGAACCAACCTGAATCTCATCTCTCCTACATCCGTGTAATAGATCTTAGTTATTTATATGGTCCGTCAGAACTTGACAAATCACATCACTACAAATGGGAAGCAAAGGCAGAGAGACTGAAGACTATATTCTTGAATAAGCAATGTGGAGAGGAGTGATATAAAATAGGTATGATATATTTTATGCATAATTAATATATATTACTATGAATGCATGTGCAATTAGCCAATTTTATGGGCAAGTCCACTCTAATTACGTGCAGCTTAGACATGAACTTGCCAATATACTGTATGCAAGCTGTGGCCATGTTTGTTTGAAAATGTGATGGTGACTTAAAGTTATGCAAAAAGTATAGAGTAACTCTTGATTCATACCTTCAGGGTCAATGTTACCAGCACTTTCAGCAATGAATGGATTATTTAAAAGCAAGTTTGGGCAACAAGACTGTAAAAGCTAGTGCTACTGAGAAAATGGTAAGCATCATTTTTGTAAATAAATCATGAAAGAAACTTCTGCTGGAAGTGTGCGGTTTGTCATTGGAAAACTGAAAACAATTTTTTCCTTTTTTCTAAACTAGACATATTTAAAAATGTTTGGTTGTCATCAGCAAAAAGGTAAAAACATCTTTGACCAGACATAATATAAAAATGCTTTCTGGGCATGTATAAGCAGATGAAAAAACATTGTATTGTATTGCTTCTCAGGTATAGCTGACAAAGTTAAGCATTTTGGAATTCAAAAATGGGGTATGGGAATGTAATTCCCATGGACGGGCATGGCTAGGAGACACACCTGCTCAGAATAAGGTTGAGTACACTGCTGTCAGAATGCAAATGCCCTTTCTGTTTTAAGACAAATTGGATCACCAGATACGGAAACATATTGGATAATGCCACTATGAATAAGAGTCAGAAATGCAACATGACTTCTGATCCTCCATCTATATTTAATAGTATTAATTCATTATGCATTCCATTAAAAAATTGTAAGGTACCCTTTTAAGACTTTGAATTGGTTATATGAAAGTTAAGGTTGTATAAAAATACCTAACTCATCCCCATCCTGTGCTTAAGCCTTTTGATACTTGATCCTTGGAAAATACTCACTTCTTTAGAATTAACTTGATTTATATCATCTGACAATCTGTCCTATATTCCCCCCCCCCGCTCCAATTACATGATATTATAATTCATTCATGTGTACTTACAGTATTTTATTAACATTTTCTCAGCAAACATTACTGCTTGCTTTTTGGAACAAACATAGGTTTTCTTCACAGCAAAATAGGATTTTTGGCTGTTGGACAGCTTGCCTCCTTGCCAGTTCTTCACAACAAGAACAGAAACAACAAAAATGTCATGAGTGGTTGGGCAGTGAAGCGAAGGCTGGTGGCAGCGGACGTGGCAGACCCACCTCCCACCTCAGACTCAAGCCAAGTCATTCCAGGCCATGGGGCCGTACCCAGACTCCTGGAGGCCCCAGGCAAACTTTTAGTATTGAGCCCTCCTTCACCAGAGAGAATGATTTTTTGGTTGCAAAAGTCTTTGTTGCAACTGTGGTATCAATGTCTTTAAACAGTCCGTTCTCAACTGATAACATTGCCGGCCCTATATGCACAATATTAAAACTTTTTTTTTTTCATTTTCAGGCCTACTTTCTGTCCAGGCTCTGGGCAGCCACCTGGTTTGCCCATACCTGTGTCTAGACCTGCCAGGCCACCACCAGAAAACACAGCAGATATCTAACCCCTCAAAAGACAACACTTTAAAAAGATCAAAGAGAAATGGCTGCAAAGACACAATTAACAGTCAGCTATGGGAAGGCAGGTATAAAAGCAAGAATTGCATGAGCGAGAAATGATACTCTAAGGACACATCTGAAAACTGGAGAGGTGCGAAAACAGCGAGCGTGCAATAGGCAACCGGGTTGTAGGAGATGCTTGCTTTTATTGACTCTTTCATTATTAATGAAATCAATGCCAGCAGTGTTGAAGTCAATGGAGCTATACCAGTTTGCACCAGTTAAGAACCTGCCCCAACCTCTTTGCCAGCGAGGAGCCCGTTTTCGACTCCCGTATTTGGCATCAAGCATTGAGAAGATTCTCCCATGAGAAGAAACCTGTTTGATCATCAGGGACAGGAGTGCAGTGGGCATTTCCTGACCACCCAGCTTCTCCTTTTCGAGCTTCATGCTTTGAATGTTAAACAAGACTTTAATATTTCACACCTGCCTGCTGACAAAGCAATGCGGCTGTCATATCAGTTTGCATCCTCTCGTACTCTACACGGGTTTCAGAGCATTTGCTCTAGAGGCTGCGGATCCCAATACAACCTCGAGATTGGCAGTAACTGAAAGCTATTGTTAGATGACAACTATTTTGAAATGTTTGGAGATAATGCACTACTTTTTGGCAAAGGAGTTCCCAGGCATCAAAAATCTACTGCACGACTGACATCTTAACAAGACAAAGCAATAAAAAAGATGTGGAGTGCTCTCAGTTCTGTTCAAAAGTAGGGGCACATGATGGGAGGGATGGGAAAAAGGAAGGAAATGTATTGCTGGCATATAAACAGAGAACCTCATTATTATCATTTGGGCTTTTTTTCATGACTCTTAGAATCCGTCTCAGCATAAAGATTACAAGTGGTTTATTCAGACAATACCATTAAGAACTCGATCTCCACCAGGTCAGATGCCTGCTTGGAAAATAACCTTTCTGTGTGCTTAGTACAAATGACACGAGTGCCCTCATTGATACGTGGCAAATATTCAGATTGGTGCTTCCTATACACTGAACTTCAAAAAGTGCCAAAACCTGTCACAAATTGCATAGACAGCAATCACTCCATGCTGCAGGCAAAGGCAGTCACTTCTGGTGTGTAATGCACCAGCTGTTTACACAGTGACGCTGCATGAGTTTAGGCTAGACATTGAAGGATACAATATGATATCAAACTCCAGTTTTTTAAATAAAATGGCAAAATCTGCAGACATTGGTGCAAAATATATTTTAGATAACCAGTTCTGTCTAAACCATATGGCCAATAAAGCCTATGATTCCCCAAGGGTGTGTTCTCTGAGAGGAGATAATGATTGCAAACTGCCAAGCCCATCCGCGGCTACACTCTGCTGTACTTCTAGGTCAGTCCTTGGACTCTGTGTGCATTTCAAGGGATCTGCACTTCAAACCCCCCAGCAGTCAAGCAAATAGTATTTAAAGTCTCTGAATAGTTCCCTTATCCTTTCTTATCCCTCAAATTCCCATTTAAATAATCTAATTCCCTCACTTGGCAACAATAGGAAGTGTCCAACTCTTCTAGTTGCTAGAAAGCTTCCCAGTTACAAATATATCATTGAACAGTATCTCCGTGTTACCAAACAGACTCTCTGTTCTGCATCTTATCTGTCATCGGTTCAGTCGTAAAATGTTCATTCCACTTCCTGAAGATGGTAGAGTTGTCTTCTTTCCTTTCTGGGACTCCTTATCCACCAGAATTAGGTGAGCTAATTATTTAACTAGGATGGCTGCAGTCTTCCTTGTTACTCTAAGGTAACTAAGCTGAAGACAGAAAAAGATCATGGCATCCAGCTTCTTCTTCAGTTCCTGCATGAATCTTAATGTTAATATGTGACATAACCACCTAGCAATGATGAGTCTGGGAACTACAAACATGCAAATTTGCCTTTTCCTTTCCAGCTTTCTTCATACATTAGAGTAAGTTCAGAGCCCAATAAATGAAAAAGAGTGATAGAAATAGGACATCTCCCGTGCTGGATATTATTATAGGAACAGAATGCCCTGGGGGAGGAGGGTAGAAGGAAGTCATTTACTTTCTCTGAAATAATCTGAGGTTAAAATCAGAAGGGAAGTTTTTATTTTATTGCCTTAAGGGATTGCACCTTGCTCTTTATTTAATCTAAACATACAAGTATTTTGCAAGTAAACCTCAGACAGGCAGAAAACACAAATAAGTACCTGTTTCCAAAGACACGCAAAAAGGAGATAAGACTATATAGCTCTGACACAGGTATTTAATTACAAACTAATTAAGGTCCCAGTCCTGAAATTACCTCTGCACAGTCCATTCTTTTCCCCTGCACCAGCCACCCATGACTGCCACCAGGCTCTGGGTGTCACTAATTCCTACGTTTCTTCTCCAGTGGCTTTTACTATGTCCACGTTCTCCACCTTTGCCTTTTGGATTAGGGCCCACAACGTGTGGCTCATTTCTGGGGTGGATCATGATAATCCACCAGGTCTGTGCCAAATGCAAAAACAGAGCAAAGGCTCCAGCTCATTCAAAACTTACTCTGCTTCTTCCTTAGTTCAGGCCTGTGTTCGTCTACCTTCACTTGCCCTCTGCCTACTTCCATTGCTAGTTGAAGGCCTCAGTCCTAGTCTGCAAAGCAATTAATGGTTCAGGTCCCAGCTGACGTCGAAAGCGTGCATCTAAGAATAGCCAACACTGTTGTGCTCTGTTGAGATAAAGCAAGTCTCAGAGCCCAGAACAGAGCGCATACAAGCTATGGAAAACGCTTCCTATTAAGAAGATCTGATTGCGGCATCAAACGCCGAAGGACACTAAATGGATAGAGCATCCAATCACCTTCAGGAAACAACAGTCAACAGATCACTCCCAAACTGATACCCTCAAGCTTTGCAATGCCTCCCTCTCCCCTAGCAAAATTTATTGTAACAGAAAGCAGAGATTGCAGGACGCTCTTACAAGGCTGTTTTGTACGGCAGGTGCTTAGAGACCATGATAGGCAGCAGTACAAAATTCCCATTAATCCATCAGAGGCAAAAATGTAATTCTGTTAAAAGAAAGGTTGGGTAATAAGGTGAACTGAGAATGTGACAAAGAAAATTCCAAGCCCTTTTGATCTTTTAAACAACATTTTCATCATTAGCCACATGAACTAGCTCAAATACATATTTACTACTGCATGCTGCTGAATCTATCCACTCACCTTCACCTCAGGGCTTAGTAAACCCCAGCAATACCAATATTGGCTCCATGTAAAAATAATAATAAACGTGCATCGTATTGGCATTACCTATCAACTAGTAGCATTATACTGATGTGTGTCTAGGCACAATTTCAGTTTGGGGTCCAAAAGCTTGCAGATTGTTAATGTGATACTTTCCTATCTCATGGAAGTGTTCCTGCTCACCGTTCAGAAAAACAAGCAATAGCGCAGATTGGTGGTATGAGCCACATAGTAACGGATACAGCATGTGCTGCAAATATTGCATATCTGCTGAGGACTGTTTTGGAGACATCCAGCGTTTAAAACAAAAACGCCGCTTGCTTTCAAGCAGCAGCTAAGTTTGAAGGAGCTCTGATGTAGCTGAGGACATGTCCTCTCAGAGAACCTGCACTGTGCACCGCTTTGTTGAATCCTTCTGTATAAAGCTGGGGCACTTTCAGCAACACTTAGTCACCTACTGTGCTGGGATGCTATGGCACGGCTCCATTTCCAAGACATCTGAATTCAGAAAGACACGGATCACGATAGGAGGAGAAGCAGCATAAAAAAATAAATAAATAAAACTACCTTAAAAGCAGCTTGGCAGCTGTTCAGCCAATGTGCACTGTATACAAATTTGGGGGGTTTCATTTTACTTTTAAAAAAAAGAAGAAAAAAAAAACCAACCCTGTTTTTCATTTGGTTTTACTGTCAAAAGGCAACCAGCAAACAGCAGGCACAACATCTCCGCCTCCAGCTGTGATAATTAATAACCTGTCAAGACAGGGATCTGGCTGTCTTAGGAAATCTAATGTCTGGCTAGAGGTGGTGAAAAAATGCTGAGAAGGATCAAAAGCAGAAAAAAACCCACATATTTAAGAAGTTACAATGCAAAAAAAGGGGGGAAGATTCTTAAATAACCTGTATTTGGGATTCTGATGGGAAGGATGTTGTATGAATATTCATGTAGGGAAGCTGCTAATGTGTACTAATTGCAGATGATTAACTGGTATTCATTGGGTGTGTCTATACATACACATTAATGTGCATTAGCCTATTTTAACATGCTGTAAAGCATCACTAGAAAAACCATGCTATTTAGTTAATGCACATTAAAATAGGCCAACACACATTAAATATAACTTAAAACGATGCTCTTTAGTTAAGGTGCTTTAAAACAGGCTAATGCACATTTTCCTTGTACCTCACAATGGAGGGTGCCTGTACATGAAAGTGGAGCCTGTCCAGATGCATTTTAATTACAGTGCATCAGAGCAGACTCAATTAATGAAGTCTGCTGGCGTGTGGCAATTCCTGTGCTCCAGCAGCCTCCCGCATCTCATGTATCAGTGTCCCCATGCTCTTTGAATAAGTTTTAGTTTAATCACTTCCACATCATTTTGAAGCACAGTGATGCCAATACATGAGACGCTGCAGTGCTATAAGTGGCTGTCAGACCCTCTGTAATTCAAGTGCTGCTCCCTGTCCTACCACCGTAGCATGTGTAAAAGTGCCTGGAGGTACTAAATGTAATGCGCATTAATGCATGTGTAGACATATCCACTATGTCCTATTCCAAGACCCACTGAAGCCAGGGGAAAGTCTCCCATTGATTTCACTGGGTTTTGATCTGGTCCCTTGAGTGCAAACAGAAAGCCTACATAAATCTGTCTGTAGATGGGTGAAGAGTAGGAGGACTGAAGAGATTAAACCTGCTCCTAAATCTATGCAATTTTAATATTTAACTCAGTTTTTATTTCATTGCAACATAATTACATATGGAGAACACCTGTTAATCTACCATGCTAATTTAAGAGGAAAAATTCCAATTTAACTCTGCAATGCTTTCTCATTAAGATGGCATTACAAAATTTAATTAATAACTTGATTAGATGCCATTATTCATAGGCCTGTTCCAGTCACTGATTGGCCTCCATTGCAATACTCTATTGTGTCACAAAGTTGAAAGTTAAAAAGAGAGAGAGGCATAAGGAACTGCACAGCTTTCTCCTCCTTATCAGTACCGGCATAGACCAGGAGTAAATCTATGGGAAACAAGAGAGTGACTTAGGTTAAAAAACAGGTGACAAGAAAGTCAAGTGTATTCTCTCTTGCAAGTTGATAAAATGCAAGCAGAGATCTTGAATGCAAATGAAATTAGTTTAGCCAAGCGGGATTATCAAGTTAGCTTACATTAAACAAGATGCAAACCATTAGTACCATGTGCAGTATGAACTATTGGGAGGAACAGTTATATTAAGAACTACACTGAGTAATAAGTGCATGGTCAGGACCATAAAAAATAACTAAATGAAATACTGAGTTTCAGAATCTCAAATCCAGTCAGGAGCAGATCTGTGAGGGGCACAGTTGCACCCCCCTTCACTGCACCTGTGCACCACATGCGCAGTGTCAGGTATCCAGGTTGTTGTTGTATTAGTCTACAGGTAAAAGGAATCAAAACTTGTGGAAGAGGTGATATATTTTATTAGACCAACTAGATAGTTGCAAACAAATTATATTATTTAATTGCAAGCTTTCAAGTACACTCACCCTTCATCAGGCATAAGAGAAAGCAGAGGTTGTAAAAGTTCTCCTAGGTAGACCAGATTCTGCAGGCACCTACCCTGGAGATCTTCAGAAGAAGACTGGACGCACACCTTGCTGGGGTTATTTCACCCCAGCGATCTTTCCTGCCTAGAACAAGGGGGATGGACCCAACGATCTCACGAGGTCCCTTTCAGCCCTAAACTGTGAATCTGTGAATAATGGAGGTATTGGTTATCTTACCTAAATTCAGTTGTAGCTAATTTGAGATCACATGACCCCGATGAGCAACATTGCTGGGGATCAGTGATGTTACCCACATGATTAAGGGATGCAGGACTAGGAGTCTGGTCCTGGAAGTTGTTCCCTGTAGCTGGAAACCCTGGCTGTACCAGCTCCCACTGGCTTCACTGAGGTCTGCCTCCAGCTCTGAAATCTGTGTCCAGAACAACTTACGAAGTCTTCTGTTGTTTCCCTCCTTATGGACATATGTCATTTGCCTCAATAGCCCACTGAACCCCTATATTGTTGTAGAAAGAACAGGTGATAAAAAAAAACAACTCAATTTGTCTCCATCAGGCCTTTCAGTGCAGTTGACAATCACCAGTAGATTGACAGGGAAGTAGAAAAAGCCAAGCCTTGAGGCCTTAATGCCTCCCTGCCCTACTGCACCCTGTCCGCTGGCTTTCTTTGCACAAGCACAGGGCTGAAATAAACTGTCAGTCACCACACAGACAGAAAATCCTCTGCAGAACTAAGCCAGCTGGAGATGGATATTTTGAACTGATCTCAGAGGAAACAGAGGTATTGTATATATTCCCCATGGAAAAGGAAATAAGGGGGCATCTGGCTTCTTTCCAGAGATCACCAGATGCTTTAAGATACAACTCAGAACAAAAGGCTCTAAAACAGTTCAGGTAATGATCAAATAATTGTAGAGCATAATGTTACCTGTACATGCTAGCAAAAGAATGAGAAATAGTGCAAAGAAAATTGTTTCCAGCGTTCGGTCACTAGCAGTGCTTTAAACTAGCTCATAGCTTCAAGGCCATTGTGGTTATTGGCTTCACACTGAGCACACTGAGCAACTCACCTACTTTCATTACTCTGTTATCCTTAACAAATAGCTTTCGCGCTGGGATCATGGTTTTACATAAACCCTGCCTGAAGCGCTGGGAGAGAACAACTGGGTAGACAGAGTGGGGATGGCAGAAGACACATGTCAAGCAGAGTTTTGCTTAATTTCACCTGCATACTTTGGGCCAGATCCCAAAAAAAGATTAAAGCAATAGCTAGGCAGAATTTGGACGTGCAACTCCAATGATACAATTCTAAACCTGCCTGTTCAGCTGCTAACAAATCCTGGAAATACTTAAAACCCAGAGATACCACAGCTTATAATGTTAACTTCCACTATGTATAGTATTGGTGACAGGCTGCGTAGAATGACCCTGTAGGCTAGCTGTTACTGCGCTTACTAGGGCCTTAGATCGTGGGCCTAGCTCCAAGGATAGTTTTGGCCCTTTTTCCACAAACAAATTATTAGATTAAGTATGGAAATAGGCCTTGAAACAAGGACTGAAACCCAGGACTCTCCTTTCCCAGGTAAGAGCCTCAGTCAATAGGCAGCACAGCCAGGTTCCTGCATCTATTCATTTTCTGGTCAAAATAATCCTTGAATGCCTCACAAGAGGCACAGCTTCCATAGGGGGAAGTGTGCCCCTCCACTGGCATAGCCTGCAGTCATGTAGTTAAAATCTCCTAGGAGCTTTAAGATCGGGATTTAAAATCCCACAAGCCAAGAAAGCAATCAATGCCAGGCTTTCCATATCCTAAGCAAGTGCTGTAGTCACTAGATTTAAATCTACAGCCTGAGTCCAAATGAGCATGGATGTGCGGCATGTGGCGCCATGGACCCAGAAGCATGGGAATTTTTTTTGATCCCAGAAGATCCTGGGCACAGGCATTCCCTGGGGACAAAGTTTGCCACTGCTACTTGTCCCCAGGAACACAAATGTCCAAACAAACTCATCTGAACATGGCCACACATTGGAGGCGCTACCTCTTCCTCCAGCCAGGTTTAAAAAAATGCAGGGGGGACAGTCCTCTTCTTCATATCTCCTGAACATTTTTTAACAACTACTTCCTACACTGACAGTGCCCTCCTGCCACTGCTTTCCTTTTGGCAACTTAAAAGGTTTTTTTTTAATCGATATTTCAGTATTGTGCCTGATAGTTACACTTGAGGGTCATTCCCAAAGCTTGTAAAAATGGGTGAGATAAACACTTGACTGGGGGACAATACCTTGAGCAGGATCTTAAGATCTAGATGATTTCCTAAGGTCTCCTCCAGCCTGATTTTTCAACTATGTAAAAGGAGCACTGGTCTTACCTTTGGAAGAGGGGACAAGGCTGTAGATCCCAGTACACAGAGCAGCTCCCTCAAACAAGGTCTGAAAGGTGAAATTTCATACTCCCCTTTGTTCTCAGCATCTCCCTATTAGCTATCCTTACCCACCTGTGTGTTGCTTGTGGTGATCCAAGTGGATCCATTCCTAGGATGCTGATTGTTTTGCATCTTATGCTGCCTAACACCCCCCCACGCCCCCCAGGCACTAGATAAAGAGCCCAGTGGTCTCACCCAGTATTCTGCATTCCCCTTTGCGGGGAGAGACAGGCACCAAACAAGTTGCTATAGCGACTCCTAATTTTTTTATTGTCTAAATTCTTTATTGGGCCTGTGCTCTTACCCCTCCTGGGAGAACACTGGGAGATTTTAAAATAATATATAATGCATTTGACGTTCTCGTTATTTGCTTCCCAGTTTTTGCACCTTCATGGTTCATGAAAGCTGAGATTCTGCTGCATGAATAAAGATTCAGGTCACAAATCCCATGGAGATTCTTGGCCCACTCAAAGCTTAAAACCAAACTGTCTGGCGGTAATGGCAACATTTCTAGTCAGGCCATGCTGGGGGAATCAATTAACTTAATGGCTCATTATAATCCACCTTGTTCCTTCTAATATCTTCAATCCATAGGTGTTAAGTGTGGCAGCACAGTAAGGAGCACTACTATGCAAAGCCACCCATTTCACTGTGCCAGGCCCAAAATCATGTTTTGGGAGTCTCCCTTGGGGAGCCTATGGATGCCTGGCCCCCTTCCTGGAAATATTCCACAAGCCTGGGAAACGCTGCCACCACCTGGTGTCTGGTCTCTGTTAGGGCCCCGTGCAGCCCAGAGTACATGGACCCTGCAAGCATTGGGGGTGCTTTGCCCACTAGTAATATTTCAGGGTGCTTCTCTCAGCTGGAAGCATCCAAGGATAGCCTCCGGCACTGGAGGAAAATGGAAAGTCAAGCCCAGTGTAGTTGGCCCAGCAAAGAGATCAATAAGGAATTCTCTCTTTATCCCCTGTTCCCTCAGGAATTCACAGCCAGTCATGCTGTAACCCAATGCCTTTATTGATCAGTGGGATGGGGGCGGGGGGCCCAACAAAGAAAGTCAGAATACCCTTTGAGCAAAAATAAAAATTTGAATCTTTACAGTTATTAGGTACAGGGACTGTTTTAAGACACGCCTGCCTAGGCTTGGTGCTAGAATTCTGGCTAGTTTCCAGGTTTTTACTCACAGTGAAACATCCAGTCCAGAGCCTAGGGACTTTGCCTGCTGCTTTCAAAATGCTGGTGGGAGGAAGAGCAACTCTTTTCCCTCCCCTTGGGAATTTATCTGGCCAGGTCACCTGGTTGACCAGCCAGGACCCAATAGCAAGCAAGTGAAAGAGAAAGGGGTGCAGCTGGAGTGTCCCAATGCAGGGATAGACAGGGGGGGATTTCTTTACAATAACAACCCTCTCTTCTATTTTAATGGTGTTCATGTTCCACCATCCAAGCTAGCCTTTCTTCTGCAATTCTGCTGTCTGATACCTGCCCCTGGTAACACCACCCCTATTTCACAGCCCTGCAGATCATTTTAACTCATTCCAATTAAGTTACATTAGTGTTTGCTTTGATCTTAAACTGCACAATACACCCCTAGGTCCCTAGCATATCAGTAAAGCTTCTAGTTTATTTTTAACTTGAGAAAAATAGGTGGTTTTTAGCGTATGATGATGCACCTTTTCATAATTCTAGATCCATCCATGATTAGCTTGCTCTAAGGAGCAAGGTATACCCCAGCAGATAGAGTTCATTTGTGTTTGAGACTTGAGAAAGCTTTTACCCATCTGCCTGCTTTCCCCTTGCTAATATGTGTTTCACCTTAAATCAGTTTAGCCTGGTATCTTTTCAGAAACCTCCACTGTTAATTATGACTATATCCTGTTTGGGAAGCCAGCCCTGTGTCCCTATTCATGCCCCCTTGTTTTTCTGCCTGGATATTACAACACTTGTGAGCACTAATGAATTTCCATCCTCTAAATTTCTGCTCATTTCATTTAATAATTTTGGTCCCTGTCACTGGTGACTTTTTCTCCATAACAGACAACAGTGGAGCGCGAACACTTTCCCTTCCCTTTCCTTTCCTGTTTTCTTTCCCTTTCCTTTCCCATTTCCTCTTTCCTTTCCATTCCCTTTCTTTTTCCTTTTCGTTCCTTTCCCTTTTCCTTTTTTCCTTTCCTTTCCATTTTTTTTTCCATTTTCTTTTCTTTTCATTCTTTTAATTTGGTTCTGCCTGACTACAGCTCCTCATTTACATAACTAGCTGGCTTGTGAAGACTAATAATCATTCTCTCCTGGAAAAAATAAAGAATGGATGAGCGAGAAGTACAGTTAAACTTTGCACAGTTAAAAGCTTCTCCAACTGGTCTGATAGCTCAATTACTTCTTGGACTTTGCCTGATGAAATCAAAATCGTTCTCATTATCACAATGAGAGATCAAATCCTTAGAATGGGATTCACTACAGGCAGCAATCTGAATAGAAAGCCACCTGAGGTAGCCACTATCTAAACTCTCCCCTGAAGGTAGGAGTACAAGAAAAGGTTCCTCCCTAAACAAAAAATGACCATGCTCAGAAGCAGATCTTGACTGAGTTCCCCAAGAGCCTATGCTCAAAAGTCGGGATGCCTTTATGCACCTGTAAGCTTCAACAACTGCTGAATGGGGATTTGGGGATCAGTGACTTGGGAGTCATGGCACCTGCTTTGATTATTCTAGTTCCTAATTTTTAGTTTCAGATCATAAACACAAAGCCTAATCTGAGCAGTGCTTTTGTATTGGGGCGCCTGCATTTGAGCAAGTCACCATGGGTAGTGATAACTGTACAGTCTTCGTTGGATGGGTTTATGCCTAAACAAGTCATTCAAATTGCACCATAAGTTATGGGTTCAATGCAGGAATTACAGGATGAAAGTCAATGGCCTGTGTTATTCAGGTGATTTGGCCAGATGATTATATTCAATTCAAGTCCATTCTAGCCTTCAGATTCATTAATCTTGTTATTAAAGCCACATGAACAGAGGGGAAAACAGTGATTTTAAAGGGGAAAACAGTTATTTTAAACTGCATTCTGATTCAACTTGAAAGCCTGTTGTATCTTTATCTTCCAATTTGGAAATGCATATGGGGTTTCAAAAATGTGAAATGCTGGAATTAAAAAATAAATCAGGGGAAAATGCATTTTTGAATTTCTCCCTTTTTTTATAGGCAGCTCTAAAGCTGGTAAAGCATCAATCAATTGTTTGAAATGTGATTTACAAAATACCAGGGGCATGGTATAAAAACCACTTCAGTAAACATTTCTCCCTCCTTGCATATACATGGCTTTGTCTCATTCCCCACCCCCTCTAATCCCCCACTCCTTTGTGCAAATGCTTACAGAAATATTTGAGAAGGAATTCTAGCACTTGTGTGAAAGTGCTATTCTGAGAATATGCCTATATGCATGAAACATTTATTTGTACTACAAGTTTCCTTTCTTTACCTCTCCATTTCTCTTCAATTCCTGTCTCTCTCCTTTCCCTGTCTCACTTGTGGGTTTTTATATTTTGTGTGGACAGAAAGACAAATAATCAGTGACAAGATCCCGAGGATACAGCAGAATAGAAAGCTACTGCAGAAATTACTGGAATTTAACAAAGTTGGTGTATAAGTAACAAGGCCGTGTAAATGTATATATAGTCACTAGCCAGTTTTTTGCAACTGCACTGTACCTCTGTAGCTCTCTGTATTCTTAACTCTAGCGTACAGACATGTGGTGGTTAGAAATATTTAAGGGATTAATCTGATGAGTAGGAATAGTTTAGATGGTTGGACTAAATGCCCCTTGAGATCTCCCTCAACCGTACAGAATCCAACTTAGTTTCCATTAGCTGCCCAAATTCTTCAGAACTACAAGAAAAAAAAAAGGTTATTTTCCTCCCTTGAGTAAGTGGATATGATTCTGAATACACACAGAAAAACAGTTCCTTTAAAAAAAGCTGCCTTTTTTTTTAACTGTTCTTCTCAGGCTGGCCTCTAGCTAATGCTATATTGTGTGTCTTAGCACATGCACTTACTCCCTAAAAATAAAATGAACTGAATTTGTTTTGTCACTGTTCTTGGAATTATGTTCCCCACATATAAAATATGGGCAAAAACAATAAATAAAAAGGAAGAAGGCATTTTTGACAAAAATGGGCATTTACAAAGCAATGGAAATATTTTCTTAATAAAAACCCCATAAAAAAATTCCAAACATTCTCTGGGCAAGCTCAAGAGCACAAATGAATAAATAAAAGTAAAAACTAAAAATAAAAAACTCAACACCATTCTTGAAATCATTTCTTGGAAATAAAATAATTCTTATTATTTTTTAGGCATATTGGCAAGGAAAAAAACCCACCTTACTTCTTTCAGTGATGGAATGCAGTAGCTGATGAATCATAAATGGAATCTAATTTTCTAAAATAATTCATAACTCCAAATAAGTCGTCAAAATGTGGGCTCCCTGAGCATTTTTAAATGAGTGTCTTTTATTTTAATGCAGCACTTAACAATGAAAGTAAGGCTTCTACCACTCTTGTCTGGGCTGCTGAAATAGCTTTCATGCATTAGTGACATTACTGACCACCAATGGAACGTGTTATTCAAAAAGAGTGCCTAATGCTTTATAACTATGCCAGTGGCAGAGACTGGAAATGACGTTAGGTTAAATCAGTGTTTCTCAACCTGTTTAATACCACAACCTTCCTCCGACCACCTGCACCACCCCATCACTCCCATCCCACCCAAACCCCAGCACACACCTCCATGCCCATGCACAGCCCTGCAGTCTGCCAATGATAGCACAGGTGGCCCTGTGCTAAAGGGACTCTCTTGCTTCCTCTTGAAAATGGGGCAAGGTAGCCAGGCACCTCAGCTGGATCTGCTTGGCACTACAGGACTGTTTAAAGAGGTTGCTGGAAACTTTTCCAAGTTTTCATCTTTGCAGTCCATCTATAGTATCCTGTGGCTCACTGGTTGAGAACCTCTGGATTGGATGTATGTTGTGAATATTATACAGAGCCTTGGAACAACTAATTTCCATGTTTCTGGTTAACTAAAGTCTTGGTGTTAGTCCATTCCCTTGTTATAGGAGGCTGTGTGGTGTAAAAATATTGCATAAGTGGAGGAAATTCGATGCTAGCTTCATAATACGGGCAACAACTTTAGATGAATTCCTTGTTTGATTGGATCCTGTTGGGTAGAATCATGGAATAATAGAAAAGTAGGACGGGAGGAAACCTTCAGAGGTCACCTAGTCCAACCCCCTGGCAGATGCAGGATCATTGCTGGTGTCATTGCGGAGCCATTGGCATGGCTGTTTGAGGACTCCTGGTGCTTGGGCCAAGCCCCTGAGGACTGGAAATGGGCCAATGTGACCCTGTTCAAGTTCGCTGATGACACCAAGCTGTGGGGTAAAGTGACTACACGGGCAGGCAGGGACCGCATCCAGGCAGACCTGGATAGGTTGGAGAAGTGGGCGGATCTGAACAGGATGCAGTTCAACAAGGACAAGTGCAGGGTGCTGCACCTG
>NW_017728949.1:55184142-55210284 GCF_001723895.1 Crocodylus porosus | reverse complement strand
GGTGGTGCTCTCGCCTTCCCTGGGGATCTTCAAGAGGAGACTGGATAGGCACCTGGCTGGGGTCTTATGACCCCTGCCACCCCCTAGTGCTCCTTCCTGCCCCTGGAAGGGCATTGGACTCGATGATCTGTCTAGGTCCCTCCCTACTGTGATTCTATGATTTCTATCCAATCCAAACACATATATTATATTACACAGCCATTGTCCAAAATATCAGTAAAACTATAGAATCAACCCTGACAGAACCAGAAGACATGCACTTTTGTTTCTACCTGGGAGAGCTTTTACAGTCTTTTCTCCTATGCCTGAGGAAGGATACTTGTACCCAAAATCTTGCAATTAATAAATTTTTTTTGCAAAAATCTAGTTGGTCTAATAAAAGATACCACCTCTACCATGACTTCTGATTCCTAATACTCAACCTAACACAAGTAAAGCAGGGGGACCACAGTAGTCTATATCCTGCTGCTACAACAGTTGCTAAATACATTGAAGAGACCCAAGGAGGAAAGTCATGCTACCTGCTATAGAGGAAGGGAAACCCCCCCACAATCCTTACCAAACTGATTATGGGGTAAAACTCCTTCCTGACAGCAAATAGGGCAATTAGTCTGCCCCCAAGGAGATGGACAGGACCCTCTAGCCAGGAATCTCTGGCTTTAAGTCCCAGAAGAAGCATTGGCACACCCCAGTCAAAATCTCCAGCCTTGGCTGTAGCCAACCCCCAATGCTGATAAAGAAGGCAGGGATTAAAAAAAAAAAAAAAAACCCTGACACACACAGAAGCAGGAAGGGGGCGGGGGGGAAATCCATCCCAGCCCCATAGGGCAAGCAGTGAAGCCCAGACGCACTGGACATAACCTTAGCAGAACATAGGCACAGCTACTCCTAAGTCATCCCTGATGTAGGAGTCCAACCTCTTCTTGAACAGCTCCAATGCTGGACAAGCCATAGCTTCCCCAGGCAGTCTATTCCACTGCTTGGCTGTTCTAATAGTGACAGTGTTTTTCCTAATATCCAATCTTAATCTACTTTTATGCAACTTCAAACCACTGATCTATGTCCTACTCTCTGTAGTAAAAGAGAAAAGGTGCTCTTCTTTTTTATGCTAACTCTTCAGGTATTTGAAGACTGCTGTCATGCCCCCTCTTTTCTGAAAGCTAAACATGCCTCTTTCCTTCTCCTTGTATGGCTTGTCTTCCAAGGTCTTTGGTCTAGAGAGGTGAAAAGGAATTGAGGTCATCAGTTCTCTTCATTAGGCTGTAAACAAGACATTTCCATTAACAGTCTTACCAGGAATGCAATTACAGAAATCACATTAATTTCCTTGTTATCCACCATCCTTTGTTGTGACATATTTGCTCGTGGGACATTCAACAAAGCAGTGGGATGTCTCCAATTACAGATAGATACAGGAATGTGAGAAAGCAATTCTCACCTCACAACACCCTGACTCCACTTGGTCCAAGTCTGATCTCTCCTACAGCAGTGACTGCTGTTCTGCACAAGTGTAAGGGAGAACACAATAATACCTATTTAATTTAGCAGCATTACTGCTGATTCATTATGATAGTATGGAATCTGTATCTGGAATCACCTTTGATACACCCCAAGAAGTATGATATTTTAGATCTGGGATTCAAGTTTGTTTTTTTAAAATCTTTTTTCAGAGAAAGCATAGAAAATGTAAGTGTGGCTCCTAGTTTAGAGGGTGTCAGGAGTCCATGATTAATTTGGGCAGATTTGTTTAATATATCTCTCTCTCTCTCTCTTTATCTATATATCTATACTAGCCAATTTCCCATGGGGGGGGTGGGGGAGGAGTGCGCCCTGGCCCAAGCGGGGAATAAGGCCGGAACCAGAATTGGGGGAAAAGCTGAGGGAATGGAGGAGTGAGCCTCTTCCCCCATCAGGCCCGGGCCCACTCCTCCCCTTGCTGGCATTGCCTCCCCTGCCCTGGTCCCTACAGGGAGCCACAAGGGGAGCAGGTAGGGGGGAATGGATTGGGGCTTGCCTCCTGGTTTCACACTACACCCACCCCAGCCTTGGTCCCCACACCACGTAGCCACAGCTGGCAGGTGCTCTCCACACCATGGCCACTCTCCATGCCTTCCCCACAGCCATACAATGTCCCTGCTGTGTACCACGGCCCCCACGTACCCTGCACCACGCTCCGGGTCCGCTCCCCACATCACGCAGCTGCAGCTGGTGGGTGATCCCCCCACCATGGCCGCTCCCTGTACCATGCCCCATGGCCACATGCTACCCCACCAGAATAGCCTTACGCCACCTCCTCCATGCACCCTATGTCACACCCCAGGGCCACTCCCCACACCAGGCCCCACTCTGTGGCCATGCACTACCACCCGGCATGTAGTCTCTGGTGCTGCTCCCCTGCCACGCAGCCATGAGCACTCCCCACACCATGGCCGCTCTCTGCGGCTGTGTGCTACCATGCTCCCATGCAGCCATGCACCATACTCCCTCATGCACAGGGTAGCAGGGAGGGAGTGTGGAGCAGGGCTGGACCCAGAGCAGTAGGGGGAGTGGGACATGACCCAGAGAGGTGGTGGGAGGGCATGGGGAGACCGGGAGTGGCAACAGGGGTGGGGGAGAGGAGCAGGACCCAGAGAGGCAGCAGGAGCAGAGGGTGCAGGGCTGGACCTGGAGCAGTGGGGAGAGGGCATGGGCTACACACACTGCTCTCCATCCTGGCTCCCCATCATGATGGGTATTTTGCTAGTGTGTGTGTGTGTGTGTGTGTGTGTGTGTATCTATCTATCTATAGCTAGATATAGATATAGATAGATAGATAGATAGATAGATATGTGTATGTGTGTCTGAGACATGGATTTGGAGAAAAATAAATGCCCCATACAAAGAGGCGTACAGGCTGTGGAAGTAGGGGGCTGCCACCAACAAGAGTATACCTTTTTGGCTCAAGCTTGAAGGGAAACAGTGAAGAGAGTCAAAGTGGAAATGGAGCTTAGGCTGGCAGCAAAAGTTAATGGTAACAAAAAGTCATTATTTAAGTACATAGGAAGCAAAAAGGAGGTGTAAGGTAACTTAGCGCCCCTTCAGCATGAATTAGGGCAACTGGTAACAGATAGGATGGCCAAAGCGGAGCTACTAAATTATTTCTTTGCATCTATGTTGCTGGACACATTTGTGGGGGACCAGCAGGTAAAGTGATGCTAAGGGGCAATTAGCCTGGGTTCATAGCAGGCAGATCCTGCCTCACTAACCTGGTTTCATTTCACGATGGGGTCACAAAATGCTTGGATGAAGGAATAGAGCTAGATATTTACCTAGATTTTAAAAACGTCTTTGACACAGCGTCACACCCAATTATTATAAATAAACTAAACAGTTTCAACGTAGATTATTACACAGTCTAGTGGGTAGAAAATTGGCTTATGGGACGTACCCAAAAAGTGGTGGTGGATGGGTCAGTCTCTACCTGGAGAAATGTGGGCAGCAGAGGCCCCCAGGGCTCTGTCCTGGCACTGGTACTGTTCAATATCTTCATTAGTGACTTGGATGAGGGAGTAGAAAGCACCCTGTCCAAGTTTGCTGATGACACCAAACTATGGGGGGAGATACACAAAGTAGACAGCAGGGAGCGAATCTAGGTTGATTTGGGCAGGCTGGGGAAATGGGCCAACCAGAACAGGATGCAGTTTAGCAAGGACGAGTGCCATGTGTTGCACCTGGGGAGGATGAACCATCAGCACTCCTACAGCCCGGGAGGGACCGCTCTGAGTAGCATGACTGCGGGAAGGGATCTCAGAGTCATAGTTGACTCCAAAATGAACATGAGTCACCTGTGTGATGCGGTAATAAGTAAAGCTACCCGCGCCGTTTTTTGCATAAGTAGGTGCATCATGAACAGGTCCAGGGAGGTGATACTTCCCCTCTATGCGGCATTCGTCAGGCCACAGCTGGAGTACTGTGTCCAGTTTTTGGCACCACACTTCAGGAGGGAAGTGGATGCCCTGGAGAGGGTTCAGAGGAGGGCCACTCATCTGGTTAGAGGCCTACAGAAAAAACTCTACGTGGACCGATTGGGAGACCTGAACCTCTTCAGCCTCCACAAGAGGAGTCTGAGAGGTGATCTCGTGACCACCTACAAATTCATCGGTGGGGGTGGGGGGCAGCAAGAAATAGAGGATACAATGTTTAACAGGGTGCCTGTTGAGGTAACTAGAAATAATGGCCACAAAATGGAAGAGAACAAATTCAGCTTGGACATCGGGTAAAAATTCTTTACAGTGAGGGTTGCCAAAATATGGAATAAGCCTCCAAGGAAGTTAGGGCTGTCCCCTTCCTTGGAGGTGTTTAAAAGGACATTGGACCGACACCTGGCTGGGGTCATCTGACCCCAGCACTCATTCCTGCCCAGGGCAGGGGGTTGGACTCGATGATCTAATAAATTCCTGCCCTTCTGACCCTACGTCTAAGAAACTATGAAACTATGACTTGCCATGAAGCTTCTGTGTCAAAGTTGCTATCATCTGGTAACCCAAAACATCAACAATGCTCCTAGGAAAACCCTTTTTTATCCCCTTGCTTAGGATTGCTACAGGGTGGATGCATCTACACAAGACTCTTTACTGTGCAGTAGAGCAAATTACCGCATAGTAAGCATTTGTGTCTACAGGTGCAGACCCCTACTGCATGATAATTTGCTCTACTCAGCAGTTAATTTCCTCCATGCAAATACAGTTAAAAAAATAACTTCTGATTAATTACTGCGTAGTATGCCACATGTAGATGGCTGACTAGGCGCAAATTTACTCCCTCTCAGCCAGTCACCAGGAAGTGGGATATTGCTCCCAGCCCCTGGGAGCTGCCTGCTGCCAGGGTGGGTTCTGCTACCAGAGTAGAGGCAGGGACAGGGTCCCCCTGCCCTGGCACAGGGAGTTCCCAGCCCCTGCTCTGTGATTGCAGAGCTGTGGCTGGGAACAATCTCCCAGTGACTGTGGAGCTAGGATGGAACAGCTGACCGGGACAGTTCTCAGCCATGCCTGGGCTACATGGGGTAGTGGCCTGGGACTGTCCTGTATCAGGCGGTTCCCAGCCAGCTCCAGGCTGCATGTGCAGACTTCCTCGTGCAGCCTGAGGCTGGTTGAGAACTATCAGGGCCAGGTCCCAGCCCCACAAATTTTTTCCAAGATTTTTCCTCAAGTGATAAAAGTCATGGGACTTGAAAAGATCTACAATCCCTGCCCATCCGGAGACTGACTACTAGCTGCCCCACTGGTGGATCAGCACAGGGTGCTGGGACCTTTCCCTCCTCCACAACTCCTTCCAAGCCCCCCTGTCCCTGATCAGGGAGCTGAGGCCAGAAGCTCCCTGATGCCGGGACAGGGAGACATTGTCCCTGCCTGGGCTCCATCACTGGATCCTGCTTTGGCAGCAGGCAGCTCCCAGGGAAAGGGGGCAATCTCTCAGCCCATCCTGGCCCTATGCTCCCTTTGAATCCCTGGGCTAGAGCTCTCCCTGGATGCTGCAGGGGGTCAGCTCAGGGCTGGAGGGGGCAGGAGCAGACTACTGCAGGAGCAGCAAATCTGCTTCCAAATAGGTGCACATGTAGATGCCTACCCAGGGTTGATTTACTCCAGAGTGAATTGCTCGGAAGTAAACCTACCTAGCAACACTTGCACATGTAATGCACCCAAGAACTTCCTGTGCATGAGATCTTCATTCCCAGTTAGCTCAAACATACTGCATAAGGAATGGGTAAGAAGGCAAGTGAAGGACACAGTTACCCCACTACCCAGATGTTCAGAAGATCTTTCAGTGTCAGGTTGAATGGTGGACATGGGAGAGGCAAGACTACATCAGGAGTTGACAGCCTGTGGTCCATGGGCTGGATCTGGCCTGTGGAACCATTGGATCCAGTCCAGAGCTAGGGCTTCGGCAGCATTCACAGGCAGGGGCTTTACCTACACCATGCCACATCCAGGCAAGGATGCTTTCCTGTGCAGTGCCATAGCTGGGCAGTGAGAAACAGCAGCAGCAGCTGGGTATTAGTGTTGGCCTGCCCTTGGATCTGAGCTAGGCCACTTCAGCAGCCATTGCAAAATGCTGCTGACTGCTGGACCATATTGTTGGTGGGTATAGGCTTTTGGGCAGCCTTATGGTCAGCCCTGTCATTTGAGGGTACTTTTCAATTCTCAATATAGCCTAACGTTCATTGCAGAGATAAGGTCTTGCAGGGGATGCCGTATATACCACAGCAAAAGAACTACTGCAGGAAAAGAATCATGCATTTCTGAGAGTCTTATTGATACCTGTTCCTTTTCAAGTGAATACCATTACATTGACTATTTTCTTATAATTATCCTCTGTATTTGAGAGAAGCTTTCCTCATTCCACAGCTGCAGCACAGTAGTAAGTAAGACAAAAGAGAAAGTAAGTGGCTTGCCACACAGGACACTTGAGACATACCTGGGAGAAGAACCCAAATTTTCTAAATCCTGGTGTAGTACCTCCTCGCCCATCTTCCCTACTTTACTTTTACTTTTTACCCCAAACAAATGTAACTGAAAGAGTGACAAACCTCTTCAAAAGACAAAACCACTTCTTAGTGAACAGAACTGACACCTACCAGAGAGGTTTGCAGAAATTGTTACAAAGAAACTACTTTATATTAAATTTCTGATTGCCTTGGGAAAAAAAAAATCACTATCACAGGGAATTTGTTCTCTCTCAAGGGAGCAGTTTCATCCCTGATTTGTATATGAAACAAGAAAGCGACATAACAGATCCTGGCTGCACTGAATCAAAGGCATACATACATTTATATCACTTCTTTCTCCTCACTGTTTTTATGATGCAATTGTGAATTATGGTCTCTCCCTCTCCTTCCTTACCCCCCTTCCCTATTTGTAATTAGAGGATAGAACAGATGGTGGTGGCTTAGTTTAAAGGCACGTCTTCATTAAAAAACTCTACAGTATCCTGCCAAATGATTGTATGCTCCAATGCAAGATTTGTTTTAGTGATAGGCAAGCCTGAAATGATTTTCATGGACATTTCAGAGGCTTTTTAAAACAACCAATGCCTGGAAATTGGAATGAGCGTTCTCTCAAGGATCATTTCTGAGCTCCAGATTAGAAGCCAAATGATTAACCCAATTCTGCCACACACTCCCCTCCTTGGCCTTTGGCCAGCTGTTCCAGACAAAATAGCGCTATTAATTGCTGGCATCAGCCCCACTTATAGGAATGGAAGATACCTGCCATTTTGACAAATTGGCAACCTCTTGTTGCATTTTCAGGAGGCAGGTTAAAAAAATAGGCTTAATATTACTAGACTTGAAATGATATCGCACAAGTCAGCAATGGTGCATTTATGCTACAATAATGCTTAAAGATCTAAAAAAAGGTCTCACTGTGATAAGTTGTTGTTAAAGGATGTTCAAGAGATGCAAAGAAGAGGACCATTCCCCCTGCCTTTTTTTTTTTTTAACCTGGCTAGAGGAAGAGATAGTGTCTCCATTTTGGCCATGTCCAGCTGAATGTGGAGATTTGTTTCCCTGGGGACAAGTAGCAGTGCCACACTTTGTCCCCAGGGAATGCCTGTGCCCAGGATCTTCCTGAATCAAACCCCCCCCAACCAACACGCACGCACACACACACTCACTACAAGGGTAATTGGTGCCACCTACCAAATGCCAAGAGATCACAAGCTAGATGATGAGACATAACAAGTGAGTTGGAGTAAAGTGGAAGACATAGAAACAGAATAACCAAAGGGTCAGAACTCTCACTCAAAAAGACTGGTGTAATCTCAATTTCATGGAAGTTAAAGGTGACTTTTACTGCTGTAAATAGAGGAGGACCATGCCAGAATTTGTGTCTTCTTTTACCTGCTAAAGTATAATAGACGACGATGGACAAGGCAAGAACAGTCCCTTCCTATTAGCTGACACAAGGTATGCTAGAATTCGGTGACACTCCCATAGCAATTTATCCAGCAAAGGACAAGAGAGGATGCCCACTGGTGCTCGTATATCTGGTAGGAAGAAGACTAATCTTATCATATTGCCATTTAGGATGCAGCAACCAAAGTAGTTCCTTTGGGATTTTTTTCTTCATTTTCTGGAATTCTCTTTTCTTTCTTCTCTTTGGGAAATTATTATTAGATCACTCAGCAAAAGTAGGTGTTGGTAACACATAGATTTTGACTTACATTGAGTTTTAACGCTTGTTGGCCATTTTCATTTATATGACCAATTCTGTGTGCGCCAAGAGTATGAGCCAATTCTCAAAACTGTATCCAACTCTTGCATTGCAGTCACTGACTATATAATGGCCTCACTTCTATGGCTTTTCTCAAACTTTTCTTTAAGTTTTTAGTAGAAAATGTTCTTGTCTTCATCACAGCTTGAAGGGTAGGCACATAAACACTAAATAGTATGAGGAAGCTGTTCTGTGTGTGTTCAACCTTAATTGCCCACAGTGAATCTTCCCTGCAAAATCCCTTCTGCATCATGCAGGAGCTTTGAGTTGACAATTAGTCTCAAGAAGACTGTGATCATGTACCAAGGGGTGGAAGAACCAGTGGGTGGCATCACGCTGGAGAATAAATCTCTTGGTTTCATTAACAGCTTTTGGTGCTTAGGTTCTACGATCAGCAGAAATCTTGGACTTCAGACTGAATTGCCTAACAACATTGGAAAAGCAGCCGAGAATTTGGGGCTATTATAGAAATATGCATGCATTAACAACAAAATATCAGCAAAGATGAAGATGTGAATCTTTGAGACTTGCGTGCTGTCGTACCTGTGTTATGGTTCAGAAACATGGACTACATAGGCTAGGCACATGAGGAGACTGGGCAGCTTCCACATGTGCAGGATCCTGGAAATAAAGTAGGAAGACACAATGTCAAATGCAGAGATACTGGAGTGCACAAGCCTGACACACTTAGAAACTATTATCAAGAAAAGGAGGTTGTGTTAGCTTAGCCATGTCAGGAGAATGGAAGGAGATCATATCCCCAAGAATATTTTCCATGGAGAGAGTCAAGATGGCTCTAGAAAGCAACTCACCCTCTGTGGTAGTACCAGGATGTGTGCAAAAAATGATATAAAGTCATTTGACATCATGTAGAAAGCTGGAAAGAGTGCAAAGAACCCTGTCCAATCTGGAGGGAACATCTGGCACTGGATGCAGACCATTGTGAAGTGACTTTTTTTCCAGAGGATGGAAGGAAAACGAGAAAAAAAGAAAAAACTGTGCTGTAAACTTGGACTCCAACTCAGATAACATATGGATCTGTGAAACTTTAACAAGCTATGTTGCTCTCAAGTTGGGCTTCTCTGCCACAAACATATTCATCAGGCACCTGACCAGGCTTCTTATGTGTACACCATGATCCAGAGGATTGGAGGTTGCCTATATGAGATCATTCACAAATTAGGAAGCCAGGAATAATAGTATGTAAGTAAGAAATGAACCCAAATTAACATGGTGAGAGTAGAAGAAAAAGCAGCAGCTACTACTAACTTCCAAGCTTTCTAATATATGGCATTGCGTTCACATGAATCTTACTTCTTTGGCATCTTTTGTGGGTGTAGAAACAGAGCAAACAGTAGGTCAACCCATTTAGGACCAGCTTCCTGCAAGAAGCTGCATACTTTTGCCCTGGCTTGCAGAGTATGTGCCTAACACCAGGCATACATATAGATCTACTGCTCTCAGGCAAACCAAACCCAAAAAGAAGGTGGTAAACTGATAACCAAAGGGGGTTTGACAGTGGACAATGCTCATGCTGCTATGTCACATGATGGGTTCATGGGAAAATAGCTTCCAGTTACCTAGCAATAAAAGACCGAGCAGGGGTAGGTCAATGCAAGGGGAAGCAAGTGGGTACTACTGGCACCCCTATTTTTTAACCCTATGTCTATCTATGTCTTGTTACTGCTCACATCCCATATTGCTATATTGTGATTTTAGTCACTCAATACTCACGCCTCCATTTGTTACTGTGAATATAATTCATCCTAAAATAGTATTTGATCGATCCCAACTACAAAAAGCTTGAGCAGAGATAGATAAATAACTAGCTTGTCTGCTCATAAATAAGCTTTTTAAACATGAAGCAAAATTGGCATCTTTCTTATTGATCCAGATACCCTTTCCTGATTTCTACTACCCCACCTCCCCCTTCAGCACAATGGGAAAATACCGTTGTTCAAATTAACTGAGAGTCATGAGCATGACTATGCCAAGGGCTGACAATCACCACACCAGGTATCTAGCCAGGACTACAAGAGAACAGTTTTTCAGCTGATTTACAGGGGTGGAGAGCTGAGAAATGTTAATGTGGCACTGAAACTATACACTGAGTGATCGAAGAGTCAGAGGCTAGTTCTTCTTCCTTTCCGATTAGGTTGCAAATACTGTTTTGCTTGCACATATCTTCTAAGTGAGGACTTTCACCTAGGAAATCCTTTTTACCAAACTCCTGCAGCATAAATCCCAGGGCCCAGACTATGCAGTGCAGTCTCCCTGGGCAAGAATTATTGTTGGTCCATAGTAGCAGTAGCCTCGGCAGCTTGGGTGGGCAGGCACCGCTACAGCAATGGCAACAGCTAAAGACTTTGAGTCCTTGGGGCAGGTAAGGCTCCAGCCCTCCCCCAACTTCCCTCTGGTTTGGCAGTACCCCTTCCCACTTTGGAAGGGTTAAGGGGGAAGTAGCTTTCGACTTAGACAGCAGTGAAAGAGCAGCAGAGGTGATTCAATGGAGAATGAAGCAAGTGGGTACAGTTGGCACTACTGCTTTTTTAATCCCTACAACTCTCTCCAGAGGATGTTAAACATTGCACTTAGACCAAACAGAGGACATTTAAAATGCAAGCGACTGCATGTGAAAGCTTGTTAACTCATGCTAAGTGCTTTCTGAGTGTCTCCAAGTCAGGCCTCTTCAGGCAAAGGTTTACTCTGAGCCATGCTACCCAGCTCCTCTTAGGATAACATCAGTCTGCTCCATGAAGGTAAAACAAGAAATCTGCAGTCCTTCAGCATCCCAGGTTGCATTTCTCCCAGCCTCCCCCCTGCTCCCAGACCAGGGAAAGAGCCCAGGTGTCCTGGATCATAGCCGTGCCCCTGCTCGCCAGCCTCTAGTAGCAGGTCAGAGCTGTGCAGCTAAGAAACAGTATTGACCCTTACAGCACATTGCAACTTTAACACAGCTTAACATCCCAAGGACTTCGTGCAGTCTCAGTGTAATGTGGCACTTCACCAAAAGTCCCGTCACTGCCCAGGGCACCAACCTTGCTGGTTACCCCTCTGGAAAAAGGAACAAATAAGGAGACTAAGCTTGAGGGAACAGTGGTTAAATCTACTCATAGAGGTAGATAGCCATTGTTTGGCTGAAATCAGGTAGAAGGCAGGGCACGATGGCACCTTACAGTCAAATAGTTCAGAGGCACAAGCTTTTGTAGGCAACAACCTACCTTGTCAGCTGCCAGAGCTTCAAAGGGAGAAAAATAGATTAAAGGAATGAACTGTTGCAGGATGCTTCCTCTTTATTGGGTAAAACATGCCACCCATTGTGATCACACTTTCCTGCCACAATAGCGCAACACTACTTCACACTGCTTCTTGTCATGGGCACTGACATGGCATGACAAAGGGTAGGGGCATGCATTTGTTTGTCATTTGTGCCATCATAAAAAAAAATTCTGCAACTTCACAAGTGCAACATCAGGTGATATCTTTTTCTGCGCTACAGTACCAACCTGCCCTCCCTCCTTCAGTACCTCAAGGGGTGGAAACAGTCACAGAGAAGCACAAGTATGCAGAATGATACTTGTGGCAGGGCAGGACTGGTAAGACCAAGGCAATTTAGGAGTGCATTAGCCCTTGCTGCTGACCGCATCATTAAAGATAAAGCAGGCCTCTCAGCAATGACCGTCAAGAGAAAGATTTCAGTGCAAAATATAAACACTCACAAACACAGCAAACACAAGCTCAGACCAGGGATGCAAGATGAGGAAGCAAGCTGACCAAAGGCCAAGCATCTTCCATGTCAATGTGCAAAAAGAATGTTCCAAACTGCATTATTTTTTCCCCTCCTGCTCATTTCTTTAGGAGAAAAACATTTTGTGCTATTAATGCTTAAAATGATTTGTTGCCATGGCAACCCTGAAGTCATGTGTCTATTCTGTTGCAAAAACCTTTTCCCTTAAATTCCCCCATATAACACCACAAGAACTGCCATTTGCTACCATAGGCCCATCTTGCCCAGTATCCTGCAGCACTCAGGGGCAGAGAGTGAGCAGGCTGTGACCAGGATTTTCCCTCTGTTCCTCTTCCACGTGCAGCCTCCAGCATCTAAGATCCAGGAAGTTCTGATTCAGAGGCTGTCTCCCTAACTCCCATGATCAACTGCTACTGATGCATTTTTCCTCCAAGAATCTGTCCCATCCATTTTTTTAATCTGGCTATGCTATCAGGGTCCTCCCAACACCCAGTGGCAATGAGTCCCACACTTGAAATCCTCGCTATGTGGAAAAGAACTTCCCTTTGTTAGTTTTAAACATATGACCTAACCATTTTACTTTGTGACCCCTAGTTCTTGTCTTATGAAATACAGCAAAAGCTTTGTTAGCCGGCACCCATGGGGAATGGGGGGTGCCGGATAACAAAATATGCCGGTTAACCGAGAGGCCCGAACGGGCGTCTTTGCCTTCACCTCTCCACGGCTGCAGGACCAGCAAACTAAAACTCCTCAGAGGAGTTTCAGTTTGCTGCACCCCAAGTCATTTAAGGCACATTACGCCTCCAAATTTCCTACAGCGGTTGTAATTAATGTGCAATACTCCACCGGCGCATGCAAACACAGACACCATTAAAGCAGTACAAAAGCATGTAGCCCACTTTAAAGTGTCATGTACTTTTGTCTACATGGCCATAAATAAGAAATCCCTGTTCACTTTGTCCTCATCATTTAGTATTTTATAAACCCTTACCATGTTCCCCTCCCCAGGCATCTCTTTTCTAAACTGAATAGGCCTAGACTTTTTAGTCTTTCCTGATGTGAAAGCCCTTCCATACTACTAGTCATCTTTGTCGCTCTACTCTAGTTCTTCTATAGCCTTCTGAGGACCAGAACTGGGCACAGTGTTCAAAGTGTGGATGCACTGTCAATTTAAACAAGTATCACGATACTTTCTATTTTGTTCACAATTCCTTTCTTAATAATCCCTGACATTTTGTTTAATTTGGCCAGCTACTGAGCTGATGTTTTTAGTGAATCGTCCACAATGACTCCCAGATCTCTTTCTTGTGTAGTAACAACCCATCATAGTGTAGATACAGTTTGAGTTATTTTTCCCCCCATGTGCACTGCTTTACACTTATCTACATCTAATTTAATCTGTCATTTAGTTGCCCATCTGCTCAGTAGCGCAAGATCCTCCTGTCGTTACTCACAGTTTGTCTTGGTCTTTACCACTTCGAATAATTCTATGTCATCCACAAAGTTTGGCCACCTCTCTACTCACCCCCTTTTCCAGATCATTTATGAATATGTTAAATAGCACTGGTGCCAACACTGATCCCTGGGGGACTCCAATGTTCACTTTCTCTCCCCTGCAAATCACCATTTCTATTCCCTCTTTGTTTTCTATCCTTAAGGAAGTGTCTAACCCATGAGACACATTGGCAACCCTCCAGGCCTTTAATACTGGGCCTGTTTTTAGTGATAGGTTGCATACTACAGTAAACAGTTCAGCAATTTCTGCTCTCTGCTCTTTCCGGACCCTAGAGTGAATGCCATGCGGTCCTAGTGATTTCTTACTATTTGGTTTAGTAATTTCCTCTATGACCGCATCTATTTCACATCAGGTTAGACTGGCTCCAAAAACTTGTTCCTAGAAAAGTCTGGACTAGAGAGAGGACTTGTCTCTCCCTTCCAGTTGCTGAAGGTTAGAGATGGGCTCAAGGAAAAGCACAATTCCCTTCCCTTCCCCCTCAAGCTTTGCGAGAGTTCACAGCTGGAGGTGAACTTCAGAACTGATCCCTCCTTCTAAATAACCAGTTTCCAACCTTTTTGTGCCATGCCCCACTGCTGGGAGCATAGTGTGGTGGCAGCAGCCTGGGGGTGGGGCGGGGGAGCTCCTGGCATCCCCCTCGGCTTGTCTTTTTCGTGCGGCACCAGTGTCTTTGGCCCTGTGACCCTCATTTGGGTCGTGACCTGAGGCTGGGAACCGCTGTTCGAAACCCAGTGCTCCTCTTCCCAAATAAAATGTTGACCCTCAGAAGGCAGCCCAGCCCAGCCCAGGCTGGAAAGCATGCTGGGACGCCGGGGGACTGTGATTTAACTTGAACCAGGAAGGGGTCTGGGACAGAAGTTTCGTAAACTGGTTTGACCCAAATCAGCTAAGTCTGATACAACATTCAGCCAGGTTTATCGTAAATGAGTTTCAGCCATTTTGAAACTGGTTTATGTGCACAGAGCTTCTGTTCTGTTACAGGTTTAAACCAGTTGCTGATCACTTAAACCAGTTTATGTGTAACTTCTGTCCCTAGCCTTTGTTTGTTTTCCACAAAGTGTTTTGTATCACATAAATAGCAGCATCAGACAGTGGGCCTTTATTGCTCTTCCTGTGACTCTTACTATATTATGATGAATGTTAAGCAAGGTCAGTCATCTTGAAGTCGTTGTGTTGGAGACTTTTGACATTCTGTAGATAGCAGAGCTAGTGATTTAGCTTATAGCAGTCTCTTCTCCATGACTGACCTAAACTAATATCTCAGAACAATGCTGGCTGCTACATCATTGAAGGCAAGCCTTTCAGATTAGACATGAAAAGAAAGTTCTTGCCTTTGAAAATCCCCAAAGCAGGTTCTGCAAGAGTGGCTGCATTCATTCTGGCACTCAGGCCCATTTGCATTTTAGATAATCACAGGAATTGGTTGGAAAAGCTTTCTGGGGGGAAAGAAAATAAAAAAATAAAAATATATATATGAAAGGCATTTTTTCCAGGTCAACTCCAAATTTTCATTCTACCTCCCTCATATTTCCTTAAGAACACAATATATATTGGTCATGGGAGAAGTAACGGGGGGGGTCTCCCCTCCTAGAAATATAATTACAATTAAAAAAATAACTCACAAACAAAAAAAACCCCTAGAAACTCAGATTTAAAACCCTTTTCTGAATGTGACAGCTTTAGAACTGTTAAAAATCCAAACCCAACCTACATATGGGATATATATAACACTTAGATATGTGTTGTGCAAAATCTAGCTACAAATAGTTTGGTTTGAGCTCATCTTTAGTTCCCGGGCAGCTTCTTGTGACTATTACTGTTTTGGGTATTGCTCAAAAAAATGGGTATTGTCAATAGCAGGTGAGTCTAAAACTGCCCCATGTTTTAAAATTCTAATGTTGAAACCATGACTAGCCAGGTCCAGGCTTATAAATAGCAAGAGTTTGTGTAGTTAGTGCCATCAGAAGCTCCCGATAAACAGTAACAGATTCACGGACTAGGACACCCACCACTTCCTAATACAATAGCAGTGTCTTCAACCAGAACAAGAAAGGAAGAATCCATGGAAACGGATGAAAGATAGGAAAACTATGCTGCCACTAGGTCATGTCTTAATATTGAATAAATGAGATTTTAATTATGTTATAGCAGGAAATGTGAGCAAGATGTTCACATTTGCAAAAATATTTATCATTCAAAAGGTCAGAACAGAGTTTTTGGTTATTTTTTAATTGGTCAATTTGATGTTCAAATGGCTAATTTCAGTTTAATTATTTTTGTTCAGTTTCAAATACTTGCAGGTATGCAAACTGAGACTACAGCACAAATAGATATCTGTTTGAAATGTATTCACTCCAAATGAGGTTTCTTTGTTTTTTTAAGTGGGGGGAGGTAGTGCAAATCAATGCTGAAGTTAAAAGAGCAGCCTGTTCACTGCGGGACACCAGAATAATTGACAAGACACTGAAAAGTCATTTTGAAAAAGTCTGATCCTATAAGGTGTTGGCCAGTTTCAATTCCTAGTCCTCTATGAGTAGATGCATCTCAGTAGGGGTGTGCAAAGCGGGCCCTATTCGATTCAGATTCAGATTCAGCCCAAATCGAAGATAGTGGTTTGATTAGTTGATTCAGATCACTGTCTCTGATCTGATTCAGCTGAATCTGAATCTAAAGATTCGAGGCTGATTCAGAGAATGTGCGATTCAGACATAGACATGGCTTTAAAAGTTTTTTCTACATACCCCAGGAGCAGCTATGCTGAGATAGCGGGGCGGATGGAGTGCCCCACAGGAGCACAGGGGGGAGGGGGCATGTGCTCAGTGGCAAACCTGTACTTCCGGTCCACTTCTGGGTCCACTGGGGAGCATGTGGGGTCGGGGGGGCGCACCCCTGGCTCGGTGATCAGCTGCGGAGGGACGCTGGATGCCGCCCCCCCAGACTCAGGAGGCACCAGTTGCCGAGCCAGGGGGGTGGACCCGGAAGTGGACCAAAAGTGCTTCTATATGTCTATATATTATTGGTGTTTGATTTTAATGATGGGGAAATGTGGATTTGGGGTTACTTTTTTAACCCACAAATTGTTTTGTTTTGTTTTTAACCAGAGAAAGCCAGAATCCCTGGTTATTGGATGCTTTACAACTAGGCTTCCAAGGAGAAAGAGTACGGGCCTCAAAATCAAGAAGAAGAATGAGGAGCTGTCAGCAGGTCAAAGGCCGCCAACCAGAGAGGAGAATTCTTCTGGCAAATAAAAATGAGAGGGACTTTCTGAGCTGAGCACAGGGACAGCTTACATCTGGCAAGCTTCAGGCTGTTGCTCAATGTGCTTCTGTTTAAGAAATGAGGGGTTTAGGCACGTGTGGGTTTTCTCAATCGAACTGGATCAGAGCAGAGCTCAGGTGAAGTTAGATGTTCAGCAGTGGCCATTCTGACTCCTTCTCAGCCTGACCAGGAGGCCAAGTCTAGTTGCTCGAGGATCTTTTCAGTCCCACTTTGAACCAACTATTGAAACTAGATAGCTTAGCAGTTTTGTGACTGCCAAGTGAACTGGAATGTGACCTAGATACTTAAAAGCTATGTGCCTGCTATTTCGACTTCTTAGAGGCAGAATTCAGCCTAAGACCTTGTCTGCAATAGACTGAAAGGGCTGATTCTGCTTTGACACACATAGGAAGTCAGAGGTAACTTTAATGAGAACCGGGCTACATCATCATAACTCCCCTGACCTTAGAGGGACTAGATTTCACCAGCAGAGAATATGGCCTGTTGGAGTTACAGCCATACAAGAGAAAATCAGGCCCAGAAGTTTACCACCAGCCTCCGTGTAACACTATTTTGAATCCTTTAACTTCTACCTGCGTTTAGCATTCTTCAGAATTTACTGTCTTAAAAGATGGACGTTAAATCAAATGAAATCTTGCAGCTTTGTCAGACCAAGTTACTTACTTGGGATCTGCATTTGAAACATTGCACTTTTCAGTTCCCTTAAATATCAGTTGACTGAATTCAATTCCACAACCTTTACTGCCAAGTTATTTATTTAGACTCTGCTCCCACACAATAAACTGAAATTACAAGGTTAGTTACTTAAATAATGGACAAACTTCCCTCTGAAAAATCTATACATTTCAACCTTGAACTCCTTTGCAACCAAGAGGCAATGCATAAAGTTAGTGTTAATTTTCCTGGCTGGCAAAAGACCAACAGTTCTCATAACTAATCTCCTGTTTGAGTAATACAGTGATAGTTGTTCTAACCTTCACATGTCTGACTTGAATATTTTGTTCTGGAAATTTTCTGACTGGGTCTTGTAACTAATTATTACTCAGTGGGTTGCTTGTCTTACAGCAGATTTTGGAAGAACTGCAGTCACAGATAATGAGGTTAGGAATCTTTTTTTATTAAAAGAAAAAGAAAGTCGTCATGTGTAAAAGGGTGGTCTTTCCCTTTAAAAGGGAACAGTCAGCCTTGTTGAGAGAGTCCAGCTATGGGGCATTTGCACAGGTAGGAAGTGACGTGCTAGGAGCATTAACAGCTTGCTACAAGCAGGGGCCAGGGCTAACCCCCTAGTGCCTAAGCCAGGACAGATGGGTTTGATTTCTGTTCCCTTATTTTTTGTTGCTGGTTTGTTGCTTAAAGACTGTGTTTTATTCGGGAATGCTGGCTGCAGGAGCTCCTCAGGGAGCAATATGTGCCTGCAGAAGCCAGCAGGCTAGGCAGCCCACTTATACCAGGTTTGAAATAAAGTATTAATTATTAGTTTATATAAGCCAAACTTTTTTCAGGCATGAAATTACAATTAGTCATTACTTCATCAAGCTTTTACTTCACCCCCTACACTTCCAGCACAGCATTCTTAGTTTGCTACAAGATATTTTTTTGCATAGCACCATCTTATGGGCCCAGCAGGTGAGAGGAAAGAAAGGCAGAACATAGGCATTCTCTGCGATTAAGACATTAAATCCAGTTTCATCCATTCAGTTGTTGGCACAAATGTTGACTAAATAGGAGTGGACGGACACTTGAGAGTCCTGGCTTCCTCAGAAATACGTGCTATTCTTCCCTGGTCTGAGACACTGGAAACCAAAGGGGAGCTTGAATAGGTGGGAGTACATGTTTCAGATTTTTCAACACTAAAAGCTGTAGACAAAGGAACAGTAGGGAAGGAAGGTCTAACATGGCGCAGCAGGTGAGGACCATCTTAAATTTCGAGGAAGCCCAGAAGATCACAAGCACTATAGTGACACAAAGAATAAGGAACTTTCAGGTCTGACTTTCTCTGGCAAACCTATAATCACTTTTTTTTTTCTAAGGAAACTGAAAAGTTAGCAATGAATGTCATGGCTTTAAGCAATACCTTTCACATCAGTAGGTGTCCTGAGTTGGATCAAAGCTACCAACGTGCTCTCAGAATTCATTTAAAAATGGGCAGTGCGAGTCTTTCTTTCCTGCTGGGGTTTGTAAGCTCCTCTTTCCCTCTGCAGCTCATAGCTTAGTCGAGTTTGTGACTTATGGAGCGTCAGAACTATAATCTCATTAGTCAGGTGCTTTGTGATCTATGCTGGCTGCGTACCGGTTCCCAAACAGAGTGTAAGGTGTCTGCTATAGGCTAAGCAGCCATCAAAGATTTAGGAACAGGTTACCTGGAAAACCATCTTTCCTTGTGTGAAGTCAGGGGTGGTGCTTGCATCAAAGCGCATGTGATAAAAGGAGTGAATTACTGGAAGGACCTTCTGTGCAGTTATACATACAAATAGATACTATATGGAAAATACCTTTATAATGGTTGCAAATCGAGTCCTCAGGAGTTAGGTAATTGCAAAATTAAGGTAGCCTGGGCAATCATAATCTGGAATTTATATGTGTATGCATGATACAGTCCTTAATTACACCACCACATACCATTATGTGCTAGCCACCTGCCCCCCGGCTCCTTCTCTAGTTCACACAGTGGACAGAGCAGCTATTAAGCAGCTAGTCTTATTATGTTAAGCTATTAAGCACCTATTCAATATGTTATTTTCTCTCTATCACCCAGCCTGTGACCTCAAGCCTTACTTTCAAACCCTGGGCTGAAGGAAAAGTGAACCATTTCCTCTTCCCCCTTCCTAGGGTGTTCATCGCAATAGTTCCTAAGTGATGCACAAGCATTAATTGACTGATTGCCACATCCTCACTAATGGCATCTGTTCATCCTTGTGCTACAGATGAGAAACTGAGGTACAGACCATACAGTAAAAGTAAAATGCAAATGTGGGTGCTCACATTAGGACACCTGAGATTTGCTTTAACAGGGAGCATCTACATGTGCACTTCAATGTGCATTCATGTATTTTAATACACATTAAAGCATCAGAAAAAGGTGTGCTTTCACTAAAATCCATTAAAATAGGCTAATGAGCCTTTTCTCTAGTACCTCACAATGGAGGGACTAAATTTAATGCACATCAGCAAAAGTGCATTAATCAACACATGGACGTGCCCACAAAGTCCTTGGGATAGCTTGGACAAATTGGGATGGAGTTCCACAGGGTGACAGAAAACATGTCCATGGCATAAAGGTTACCACTCTGCCATACTTGAAGCCTTGCACCAAATCAGGGAGGCAGCACAACTCTTCAAATAGAAAGTCACCAGATTTTTTTTAACATGGACTAAAACAATGTCCTTCTCCTTGGCTGATTTTCCAATGGAACTGAATTGGGTTTAAATTTTCCAGAGCATCAACCTGAAACAAGGACTTGAGCTTGGCAAAGTTCAACTCAAGTGATTAAAGCATGCCAAAGTTATAAGATGAAAGTGGGAATTATGAGGGCTCTACAAACCCCTGCTGTAATTTACTTCCATGCTTCTTAGGGCCTAAATCTTTCAAATATCCAGATATGCTTACAAAGCCCAAACACCCAATCTCTAAGTGTGTTGATGAAGACCCTGGAGGCAGAATGGAAGGAGAGATCTGGGTATGAGTTCAAAAACTTCAGGAGGGATGTGGACAACATGGAGAAGGTCTGGAGAAGGGCCACCCGCATGATCCGGGGACAACAGGGCAGACCCTACAATGAGAGACTGTGGGACCTGCACCTGTTCAGACTTCACAAGAGAAGGCTGAGGGGGGACCTGGTGACTGTCTATAAACTCACTAGGGAGGACCAGGAGGGTTTGGGAGAGACCTTGTTTCCCCTCGCGCCCCCTGGCATAACAAGGAATAACGGCCACAAGTTGTTGGAGAGGAGGTTTAGATTAGACATCCGTAAGAATGGCTTCACTGTCGGGGCGGCTAGGAGCTGGAACCAACTTCCGAGGGAAGTGGTGCTGGCTCCTACCCTGGGGAGCTTTAAGAGGAGGCTTGATGCCTACCTGGCTGGAGTCATCTGAGCCCAGTTTTAATCCTGCTCAGGCAGGCGGTCAAACTTGAAGATCTACTAGATCACATGTATCACTACACATAACAGTGGTTGAATTATGTCTTCTAGGAGCTCATAAAAGTAACTATGAAGATGCATGGTATTCATGTATTGTGCTTTTATAAATATAATTTACATTTATATTACCACATAAACTTGTGTGTGTGTGTGTGTGTGTGTTTATGAATGAACTAAAGGTATTTTAAGAAGGAAGGCATTTAAAGTCCACATGGAAAAAAAGACAAATAACCCTATTCAAATGTCACATGCTGCACAGATAGTAACCACACCAAAATGCAGGGCTAGATAACAAGAACTAATATCAAGGTCACAGTACATCAAACTCTTTAGTCACAGCAGTGTGATAATGATCTCACAAAGTAAATGATAGACTAGGTGGGAGAAAGAAATAGGTACTAAAAGTCAAGCAACTGAAATCTCAACTGCTCTGTTCTTGTTTCAGTTTCTGTGTCCTGAGTGCCAGTGGCAATGGCCTCTATTCTTCCAATCCCTCTATATCACTGCCCAGGGGTGGTGCCCAGCTCATGACCCCCAGCTACACTCCTGTCAACATCCATGCTAAAATAATGTGCTTTGGTAAACTCCAAAGGATCCCTAGACCAATTTGTGCTTTCATTAGCGTACACGAGTATAAGCATCAATCACAGCCAAAACATTCATCACCTGCCACTGCCAGTAGCTCACCACAGGTTGAGACCAGTATAGCCCCTGGATCAGACTGAGCACAGCCACGATGATATAGGAGGACTCTAGTGGTGCTGTACCATCTTCTAATGAACCTTCTCTGGTTCTCAGTAATTCAGCTGTGCATAATTATTCAGATCCTCCATGGTGCAAGATTATTTCTTAATAAGGAACGTCCACTGTTACTTCTGTAAAAATGATGGAAATTTATCTGTCCAAAGGATGACCTTGCATATCTATAACCTTCTGAGCAATACTAGTACAAATATGAGTGAGGCAGACCTCATATTTACCGGCTGCTAACATAGACGCCAACAAACTTCTGAATTGGAGCAGTCTTATCTGCAAAGCAGAAAGGGCAACTCTTTGGGGCTGTGGCATCCATGAAGCTGGCCCCTGGGTCAGCAGAGCAGTCACTGGTTAAAAAGACACGTATGCAGATGCATCGAGTACATGGGGGCTCAAGGACCCTGGCCCCACTTAGGAAAAGGGCTGTCACTTGACATGCGTAAAACTTTCAACATGTCCAGCATTTTAGGCCCATCCTTGTCCCTCCCCCTTAAAAATAAAAGTCAGTGCCTATGGACATATGAGCAATAGGTAGGGGTAAGTTTGCACAGGTGCTTTCTCGGATGGACCTGTTCTGTGGATAATTGGAAAAGTACATTCCTTTAAGTTTCACTTTTCAACAACTCGTAGTTCTCCAAAGGGGAAAGAAAAACACCTGAGAAACACTCAGTGCAGAAGATCATGAAGTCTCTAGCTGCCCCAAGCCCTAAGGTGAGTCTGCTGTAATTTGTAACAGCTGATTAGGACCCTTAAGTTAGCAGTGAGCGGTGCTAAAGTGCTGAGATTCTCTGCACCTCTGACACCCTATATTAAATACACTGCATGAAAGGAGAACTGTCTCTTCCACCTTTTCTCCAGTAGAAAATTGCTTCCCTCATTCTTACCTTAGGAATAGTAGGTGCACTCTACCTCCTTTGTACCACTCAGGACACAGATAATAACTCATGGCTGAGAATCTTGCCTTGCAGACCTACAGTAAGAAACAGGATAACACAGGGGTGGGCAATTGTTTCAGGCAGAGGGCCGCTTATCGAGTTTTGGCAAGCTGTCAAAGGTCACATGGGTAGCCCCACTCCTTGACAGGTGTTCCGCCCCCTGGTTGCCATCTTGTGACTGGAAGCCTTGTCCCTAACCTCTGACCTTTGCTACCAGAAGTCCCTCCCCTTACCCTTGGAAGTCCTCCTTTCAGCAAAGGGTTTTAACATCCACAAATCAGAAAAGTACCAATTATATTCTAAAAAGCGAACATCAAAAACATTCATTAATTTGATTTCAAAAAATATTTTTATCCTGGTTTACATGTGTTTGTGTAGTGTTCATAGAGGTGATTTATATACTAGCTTAAAATGAAGTCTTACTCTTGTATATTGGGGGGGCATGGGGGTAGGTATAGGTTTCTGGGGGGATATGGGTGTGGGGGCATGGAGTGGGGTGTGGGTGTGCCTGTGGGTGGTGGATAGGTGTGTGGGATGTGGATGTGGGGTTAGGGAGCATGTGTGTGGATATGTGGACTGTGGGTGGGTACGGGGTTTGTCGGGGAAAATGTGTGGGGGGAGGGTGGCTGGGGTGTGTGAAGGGGTGTGGATGGTAGGGGTCTGCTTGTATGGCAGCATGAGGGGAGTATGGGTGCATGTGTATGGTGGGGTGTGTGTGTGGGACACCCTATAAACACACACACACACTCACACACCCTCCCTCCACACTCTCTCTCTCTTTTTTCTCTCATACACACACACACGCGCACACACGCGCACTGTACCAGTGTGGCCCTGTGCCCCCACAGTCTAGTGATGCAGCCAGGAGCCATGTGGTACTGGAATAGTGAGGAGTCAGGAAAGCAAGGAAATGTTAGGGGGTGAGGTGGGGTGAGGCTTGGTTGTTGCATCCTGCTGACAGATCCCCCTTGGTCCTACTACCCCTGGCTTCTGTCATCTTTGACAGGCAGCCAGGAGCAGATAAATTCAAATTTTCTAAATGTTTAGGGGCCCTGCAGGCTGCATAGAATAGTGTGATGGGCTAGATCCAGCCCACAGGCCATATTTTGCCTGACCCTGGGATAACATCTCAGGGTCAGATCCCTCCCTATTGTAAAGAGACCTAATTTCATGGCTGTAATGGAACAGTGCTGATTTTCACCAGATGAGGATTTTAATTTTCATTGACAATGGCAACTAAATACCTGCCAAGATAATTTATGAATAAAAGGTAGTTGTTTGCAGAGGTGTACCCAGGAGGATGTAATGGTGCAGTTGTCCCCACCACCTTTCAGTTTTGGTTCACTGAAAGTATAAAACCAGCCACCAGACAGCAGCAGTATTTCTATTCAGGCAGCAGTGAGAGACTCAACTGACTTCATGGCTCATTATATAATCTACCCAAATCTTCCTTGTAAACACTTTGTTCTACAGATGTTAACAACCCTCTCCTTTTTAATGGTTTTGATGTTCCACTAATCAAGCTATCCTTTCTTTGGCAATTTTGCTGTCTGTTAGGTGCTCTAGGTAACGTAGCTCCCACTTAAAAGCATTGCAGCCTGTTTTAATGCTAGCCAAAAACATTAACTCGGGTGTGGAAATAACATTCTGTGAAGCACTGGATGCGCTGCTAAAATGCTCATAAAGGCTAGACTGTTTTATGAATCTGAAAGATGTACATTTAACGCAAATGGCTATAGCACTAACGAAGCATCATGTTAAACTATTTTTTGCCTAGTTTGTTGTGGTTTTTAGACAGCGTAGCAAATACATTTGCATGCCAACCAAGTTCTATTTGTTTTTGCTTCAATTTTAAATGGAGTAAATAATAGTCTATTCTAATGGAATAATAAGCCCCTGGCATATTAGTAAAACATCTTATTTCTAAGTGGAGAAAAATGGGTTGTGTTATATGAAAAGATGCACCACATCATCTGCACCTGCCTTTTCAAAACCCTAGATTCACCCATGGTTGTTTGTGTCATCTTCCTTCACCCTTCTTTAGACACTTTCACAGCAGTCACAGAGACCGTTATCAAAGTGCTTGTGGGGGCAGTGTAGAAAATTACAAAGCTACAGAAAGTCAAAACATTTAAACTTTTACATAGATTTTTCTAGCTATGAAAATACCTTCAGTCCTCAAGCCATCTATCTTCCATCAGTCTGTGCCAACTACTCTGCCAGCCGTAATCTCTGGTCCTTCAGCACAGTTATAAGTCATTAATCAGTTGCTTCCATCATTATAACTAATGAGGACCTGATCTGTAATAATCTTATGTGACTATTTGAAGGCTTGCTATTCAGTATAGTTGATGTCAGCTAGCTAAGTTATAAAAAATGTGCCAGTGTAAATGCCATATATGCACTTAACACTTGTCATGTCTCCACTCTCAGCCTGTTGGATTCTAGTCTCTTCTATGCATTTCTGGCACATAAGATGGCAACAACTGTATTACAACACGTTTCACAACTGTGAAAAAAAATTCCAAAAAGGTAGCAAGAAAGTAAAAGATACTATATCCACTGGTTCCATTTTGCTGATATGTTTCCATAAATAGACCCTGGTGAACTTTCCCCTTGTTATTTTACCTGTCAAGGAAGAAAAAGTCAAACAAAAGAACAACCTGGATTTTACAAATAGAATTACAGATTTTTAGGATAGAAAAGAGCACTAGATCATTTAGCTTAGTTTGCACTATAACAAGCACAGATTTTCACTCAGTTACCTCTGCGCTGATCCAAAAGACTAAAGACTAACTAAAGTGTATTTCCTAAAAAAAGACATCCAGTCTCTTATTTCATCATACCAATGAAAAATATGTTTCATAGTTTTATAGTTTCATAGTTGGTAGGGTTGGAAGGGACCTGAACAGATCATCTAGTCTGACCCCCTGCCATGGCAGGAAAGAGTACTGGGTCAAACGACCCCAGCAAGGTGTTCATCCAGCCTCCTCTTAAACACCCCCAGGGCAGGAGCCTGCCCCACTTCTCTTGGAAGCTGATTCCAGACCCTAGCCGCCCTGACAGTGAAGTCGCGCCTCCTGATGTCTAGCCTAAACCTGCCCTCTGCCAGCTTGTGACCGTTATCCCTGGTCACTCCTGGCTGTGCTTGGGGGAACAGGGACTCCCCCAGTGCCAGCTGATCCCCTGACTAGTTTGTAACAGGCCACTAGATCCACCTCAGCCTTCTCTTGTGGAAGCTGGACAGGTTCAGGTCCTGTAGCCACTCCTCGTAGGGCCTGCCCTGCTCCCCCTGACCATGAGAGTGGCCTCCTCTGGACCCTCTCCATGCTGTCCACATCCCCCCTGCAGTGCGGTGCCCAGAACTGGACGCAGTCCTCCAGCTTCGGCCTGACCAGCGCTGCATAGAGGGGGAGGATCACCTCCCTGGACCTGCTCGAGATGCATCTGTGGATGCAGGACAAGGTGCGGTTGGCCTTCCTGACCGCCTCCCCACACTGCCGGCCCATGTTCATCTTGG
>NW_017728949.1:55158689-55184038 GCF_001723895.1 Crocodylus porosus | reverse complement strand
TCTAGCGCGCCCACATCCCCCCACATCTTAGTGTCATCAGCAAATTTGAACAGGTGCTTTTTACCCCCTCGTCCAAGTCACTGATGAAGATGTTGAACAGTGCGGGCCCGAGGACCGCGCCCTGGGGGACCCCACTGCCCACGTCCCTCCAGGTCAAATAAGACCCGTCCACCACCGTTCTCTGGGTGCAGCCCTCCAGCCAACTAGTGACCCATTTGACTGTGTAGGTATCGATACCACAGTCTCATAGTTTTTTAATGAGAATGGGGTGAGAGATAGTGTCAAAAGCCTTATTAAAGTCCAGAAAGACTATGTCCACCGTGACATCTGAGTCCAAGTATTTTGTGACCTGGTCATAGAAGGTCACGAGGTTGATTTGACAGGACCTGCCTCTAATGAACCCGTTTGGTTGCCCCTAAGCATAATCTCCCCTGCTGGCCCCTCAATCAATAGGATTTTTTAAGGGGAGGGTGGAGAAAAAAAGGATTTTAGAAAGGGTCACACAGCTTTGAATCAGGGACCTCTTGAGCTACAGACAAATACTCTACCACTGAGCTATACCCCTTCTCCTGTTAAAAGGCTATGAGAAAAATCATCTGCCAAAAATGTCTATTCTTTTTCCAAAAAGAAATAAGTTGAAGTATTCTGATCAGTACCAAAAACAAAGCCTTGTCAAGGGTTACATCCCACATGAAGAAAGAGTTTACCTTTACCTGTGCTGTCAATAGACCATTAGAGACTTCCCTCCTCTTGGGCTGCCTTACCTTACCCACATTAAATTCCAGCTTCTTGTGTGTTCCTTCAGTCCTGTTGCTCCTTATCTGCTCTTACTACATCACCCCTCTGTCAGCTGCAACTTCTGCTTGTCATTGTTGCACAAAGACATCGCATCTTTTTTGCATGCCTGCCTTTTTAACAGAATATATCTTGTCCAAACTTGCTTGCAGGTATTAAACCCATTTTACAGATTAATTAAATGGCTAGAACTGGCTCTGTTGACTGAAGAAATCAATAGGAATTAGTAGGACACCTGGGGGTCTTCAAGAGGAGGTTGGATGGGGATCTGGCTGGGGTCATCTGAACCCAGCACTCTTTCCTGTCTATGCAGAGAGTCGGACTCAATGATCTCTTGCGATCCCTTCTGACACTAACATCTATGAATCTATGAAAAGCCCAGGAACTCTGACGCCCTGTCTGCACCACTGGTGCTCATATAATATGAAGTCAATAAAAAAGTGGATCTTTTATGAAGGGTGCCATCAGAAATGTGGTAACTCCACCCACCCATTTCCCCTAACATTTTATTTAGCACTGGTTTTATGCCAATACAAAACTGATATCAGATGAGGAACTTGTTGAACTGAGATGCAAGAATACCTAGGTCCTACACTGCCAAGAGCTGAGTCCTTGGGCAGGTTGGTCCATCTCTGTATGTCATCAAGAGGTTGTCTGCCCTGAGATACTCAGGAAAGGTAACAGAATTAACTAAAGCTAATTGTCTTATTTTTAGGCTAAACTAAATTGAAGACATGCACAATCCTTTACACGTGAAGCTGTAATTTATCCTGGTAGAGCTTTACCCTTGATCTGCTGAGAAAACACTCCATCATATTGGTCAACGCTACTCTCATTTTGGGGCTTGTATCATCTGTCCCTCACTTTTTTATACCAGTGTAATAACAGAGGGCACATCTACATGGCACGATACATCGCCATAGTGATACAATACATCGCCGTAGCACCATACAGCAAAGTAGAGGCCAAAAATAAATGTGTGCCATGCACACAGTGCAGTACAGGTACCAAAAGGAAGTACTAAAACACAGCACAATAACAATGTCTCCATAGGGCAACGTGTAGCTGCGCCCATGCTGATATAAGCTTTTTCAACTGTACATTTCCTAGGACTACTTCATTTCTGAAGGTGAGCATCTACATAGGTAATCAATGCAGTTTAGCTCCTCCACTTAAAATTCACAGCTGTAATTTATTCAGATCACAGCTTTAATTAATGCAGCTTAACTTTCCTAATTGTTCTCCATGTAGACAGGAATTTATCTTGAACCTAGGACAACAGTTAATGCACTTCGGACACTATCATAGTATACATTATGATACCAAAATGAAAAGTACCTTCCATTGTTTTAGCAATGCCACTTTTTGCAGTAACACAGTTTTCTTTGGATAGCTCCCTTCAGACAGCCTGAAGCGCTTAAGGTCCCTCAGAAACCATCTTCATTGCCTAATTCCCCATCTGTGGTGAACCCTGCAGTAGTGAGTAGAAAGGGCTTTTCACATTGGCCAGAAATAGTGTAGACAAGCCTTAGATTTGCATAGAAATCCCCTTATATTGGTTCACCTCAAAGCTCCTGATTTTCTTCTAATATCATTTAAGTCAAGGGTTTATACCAGCTGAATAACTACTCCCGAAGGTCAAATTTAATTGGTGTAATTAGAGTCAACCATTAAAGACTACAGTGATATTTGCACCAAGCCACTGATACATTTGCCATTGTGCACATTATTCAATGAACAAGTGATTGATATCCTAGTTGAAAAACAAAATCAGGGTGGTAATCTTAAAGAATAATTTATGATAATTTAGTAAGTAATAGGATAGGGTGCATGTGCACTTATTTGGTGCATGGTTGTTGGTTGTAGCCATGTTGGTCTAAGGACATAGGCACAAAGTTCTTTGGGTAGATGTAATATCTTTTATTAGACCAACTAAATAGTTGGAAAAAAGTTCTCTGCAAACTTTCAGCACAAACACCCTTCTTCAGGCATTGGGAGACTGCTGTTGTTATGAGTTCTGCAAACTAAAAAAGCAACTAAAGTAAACATAAAGTCTATGAGGATGCAAATAAGTGGAAATTTGGAAGATAAAGAGTAGAGATAGGAGGGGAGGCAGGGGAAGGGAAGGAAAAGTGTGAAGAGATGCCAGTGGTCAGCTAAAGGCAAGCTACCTAATGTGTTAGATGTTGGATAGATTGTATGTAATGTGTCCTGAGTCAAATGTCTATATTAAGTTCATGATTTTTTGTATCCAGTAGTGTTATGAAGTGAAGTTCGTAGGCTTGTTTATGGAAGATATTTTGCAAGTTCCCTTTGAGGATTAGAAATGAGAGATTGGAAAGTGATTGTCTTGTGAGAAGTGTGCACCATCAGGTAACTGGGTATTTTTGTCTTGGATAGATTTTCAGTGTGCATGCATTCTGGTGCACAGTTGTTGTTTGGTCTCTCCTACATATTTTCCATCAGGGCATTTGGTGCTCTGCAGCCATGCGCTTCCATTTGGTAATGACTATAGAGCATTTTCAGGGACAACCTTGGGCAAAAATTGTCAGTTCCATCTGCACCTTTGTGATCCCAGGAGGAGACGTTGTGTGCCTGCCTGTAAGGCCTTCAGAGATGTTGGACCACACTGTACTGCTAAGTTTACATAAGAAGGAACATTGTGCACTTCTACTAACACTGACTTCCTGATGATATTGTTAGGGGTAAGGTTTGAGTGATGGGAAAGCTGACCACTGGCTGCTGGGCTTTTAATTTCCATTTTTCAGACTTTTGCTGCATGAGGAGCCAAACTTATTTTAGGCTATGTACAGACAGTCAAAAACTCTGAGGCTGAATCAATTCAGTCTTTGCAGGTTAGTCTAAGCTGCACAAATTAAATTGGAACAGAAGTGAACAGACATGTACCTTCGATTCAGGAAATGCAGCCGCATGCCTCCAGTGGGTTAAGCCAGAAGCCAGGGGTGTGAAAGCATGGGTCTCTGATTGTGTGTTCACTTCCTCTTCTTGCTGCCCCCGAGGCCTCTGGGATTTTCAGTGCAGAATCACAGAACCAGGACTCTGCAGGGTTGCTCATCACTTCCTCTTCCTGCTTCCAGGTGCCTCTGGGGTTTCATAGAATCATAGAAGGAAGAGACCTGTAAGATCATCAAGTCCACTCCCCTGCCACGGACAGGAGGTGACTGGGCTCAGACAAGCTCAACGAGGTATTTTTCCAGCCTCCACTTAAAAACTGCAAAAGATGGCAACTGCTCCGCCTCCGCTGGAAGTGTGTTACAGATTCTAGTTACCAATATGGAAAATAAGTTTTTTCTTATGTCCAGCTGAAATTTTCCTTGATTAGCGTGTGTCCACTGGTCCGCATTTTCCCAGACCAATGGACATATGCCAGTCGAGGAAAAATTTGTAGCCCACAGTTGCAGCCAACAGTACGTCTGAGCAGGGAAGGGGTATTTAACCACCCTCCCTGCCCCAGACTCCAGCTGGGGTTTGCCAGGGGGGCAGTCCCATAGACTGGGTTGCATCCTCAGGCGAGCTTGCCCCCTACCCCCTTGTCAGCCAGCCCTCACTGCTCCAGCCAGGGAGCAGAGGGGTGGGGCCAGCCCTGATCTCTGGAGCAGATAGCATAGCCCAGCCCAGGGCTGGAAAGCAAACTAGGATGTTGGGGGACTGTGATTTAACTTGAACCAGGAGGGGGTCTGGGACAGAAGTTTCATAAACTGGTTGACCCAAATCAGTTAAGTCAGATACTACATTCAACCAGGTTTAACTTAAATCAGTTTCAGCCATTCTGGGACTGGCTTATGTGATCTGAGCATCTGTTCTGTTACAGGTTTAAACCAGTTTCTGAGCACTTAAACTGGTTTATGTGTAACTTCTGTTCCTAGCCTTAATGTTTAATAAAAGATAAGGTTCTCGTACAAAAACCCAGAAAATTCCATAGCTACAATAGCTAGGGTATAAAAAATATCAATCATGACAAATTATTACAAAAGTCTGCAAAAGCCCATCCTGTGTTTAAATGTGAGTGATTTTTACAGCTTCCTGGGTAGACCTAGCTAGGAAAAAACAATGTATGTTCTCCAGATAACCTCACATTTTGAAAGATTCTTTCAAAACATCTCAAAATGTTCCCAGAATGGACCCCCCCTCCCCACTATTTTAATTTGGAAACACCAAAATGTAGCATTTCCAAGATGAAATATGTCCCCTTGCATCCACTGCAAACCTACCAAAATAATGCATTTTGAGTGGAAAAGGGTAGTGTCAATGGTTCAGCATTTTCTTAAGAATACTTTTTTTGTTGTTGTTTTTGCAAACTCCCTGCCAGCTCTGGGCTGATCTATAATTTCACATGGATCCCTGATGTCACATCTGAAACTTAGCAGCACTCCAGTGGTGCTATCAAATATCTTCTTTTTTTCATTTATGCTTTTATATGAAACACTACTCAGTTGGTCTCATAAAAGATATCACATCTACTCAAAGAACCTTGCCTACCAAATGAATCAGGGACCCCAATGCCACACTGAAGATATTGGCATATTTTCTCACCAAAACATGCATTGTTTCACTCCAAAAAAAGTTGGGGGAAACTGCGGTGTGCATTATGTGCAAGAAATATAGATGCCCAGGTGTGTGGCTCCAGTACGGGGGGGCGAGAGGGGAGGGGTATGGTTAGTTGCTGCCCACAATGAATGCTTCCACTACTCCTGTACCACCAAACCTCTGAACCTTGAGGAGTTTCCCTTGATTCCTCCTCCCTCCCCTGGATGACATTGCCCCATAGGCTGGATGAGCACAGCACATAGGGTTTGTCTGGTACATAGGGACAGTGTATGGGGTTGGGCCCAGCTTGCTGTACTGACTTTGTGCGCTGGGTTTGTCCATGGCCCCCCTCCAACTCATGGGACTGGCAGCAGATGGAGGAGCAGGTTAGGCTCTCTAGCATTACTACTCAGGTATTTACACATAGTACAAGGCAAGCTTCTTTTAAAATTCATGGTGCCTTTCAAACACAGGGTTTGTGTTATATTCAGGGATATGCGATATGGAAGAAAATACGGTGCCTCCCAGTCACTCACGTGTCAGCTAACACCTTCAGTGTGTATTCAAGACCTCTGCATGTAGATCGCAGGCATTCCCACAAAGGGTATGCATTACTGGGACAGAAAGAAACCTTCATTTTGAATTAAAAAGAATGGCTGATGTATTAGAAAACACTGCTTTGCATTTGGACAAATATTGTCTTTTTGAATCAGAGTAATTGTCTTGTTCCCACAGTCCTATGCTCTGGGACTGGGACTCACCTGAACAGCTTGTGAGATGATGCTTACATAACAGAGAGGAACACCAAACGGCATGTAAATATATATTGAAAGCAACAGCTACTTTAACACTATTGTTTCCTTCTTCTCCTTAACGAAGCCTGCCGTGAGCAATCTGTATCTCTTATCTGTGGATTTCAACCCATTTCAAGTAACAAAATCAAACGTCTTTATTCACCCAGGCTTTCTCCTGCTATTGGCTTGAAATAGTTTCTTGCCTTTGTTGAGCTTTAATTGTTGGTCAGTTATTCCTTTTTTACCCCTTTATTCTTTTTGTTAGCAGCAGTTCTTTATTTTCAAAGGAAGAGGAACTTGAATTCAAGCACCTTGCCCCTTTGAATTACGTGCATGTTCCCAAACATTTGGGGCTGGAAAGAGGTAAGAATGACCAAGCCCATTTCAGAACAGCTGATGTGAATTTGGGCTGATAATTCAAAGGCAAATGTTTCAGTTGATTTTAAAATCTCCAGTGAATGTGTTATTATTATCAACAGCATCAATTATCATTGTTTGTTCAATACCAGAGTGCAAAAATTGACCTCTTGTGGTATTGACAAATTGTAGCAAATTAGAAAGGGACAGGTGACTTGGCACAGAGGAGGTGAAGTTCATTGATTGCCCATCTGCTTGCTCTTATCCTACAGTGAGTGAAAGCTAAACTCAGACAAGTCAGCTCTGTTTTATTCAGGGATAGCTGTCAGTTATTGTTATTGTGGAATAGGAGAGGGTAAAGGCACAGTCGCTATTTGTCAGCTGCTCCATAGTAAAGCTTTTTGCCATTGCCTTGCTGGAATTTGACCGTTCACCCAAGCACTCAGTTTTGATTTCAGTATGATGAGTTAAACTGGAGAAAGGGGATTAGGTTTTGGGAGGATGAAGTGGAGTGGGGGGGTCATATCTTAAGTTAAATTAAAGGCTTAAGGAAGTCAGCGGAAAGGCTTATGCCTACATACAACACAGAGAGAAACAAGAGCCTCAACATGTAGCCATCTCTTTACAGCATGTTTCATAAAGCTGTGCACCTTACAGCTCTACTTCCTTGCTCCGTTACTTAAATGACTAAACATTGGGCACATCTACACATGAGTTAATGTGCCATAGTTACTGCACATTAAAGTGAGTACCTATAATAACAGGTACTAATTGAATGTGCAGTAACCAACACTACTGCACAATAGTGCCCGTGCACTCCTTTTTAGTGACTAATTTGCAGTAGACTAATGCTACTGCACATTAGCACAATAGTACGGCTTTTGCTGTGACATGCTAACGTGCAGTAGAACTAGTTGACTGCACACTTAGTATGTCGTGTAGACGCATCTACTAATATCTTCTCTTTTACATTGAGGGAAAGCAAGGACTAGAAGGATCTGATGTAAAGTTTCTGTAAGGGAGAGGGGTAAGCATATGTCCGCACTGTCCCTCTCTCACTTTGTTAAATATTTTTAATCCCCTCCCAGTAGCAGTCAGACATCAGAGGGTCAATTCTGATTTCTTATACACAGACATAAGTCTAATTTATCATAGCTGAAGTCAATGGAGTTCCAGCTGCCTGAAGCCAATGGAAAAAAAGGTACAGCCAGTCAAGAAAAACAATTATAATGAATAATGTGTAATGCAATGCCAGGTGAACATACCTATACCGCACACCTATTATTCATTCAGTTTTGCATGGAGCGTACTTTCTAGTTCCAGCTATCATTGGATAGGAAAGTGCCAAAACAATTGTTTTAAAATAAAAGGATTGATGTAGTTGTTTCGTTGAATGATACTGGTGCTGCTTCTGGAGTCCAACCTCAGTGGAAACTACATATCCCCCTTAGAGCCAGTGCTTGTGAAGTGGCTCAGCTGGAATGTAATGAGTTGAATTGAGAGCTGGCTACGTTTTCCAGATCACCATCTAAACAGAAAGGGTGTACAGTGTTGCTACATGTTATAGTGTATGCCACAAACCCTGCAATATCCACTACTCTTCTTAAAGCCCCAGCTCTTGGAATCATGTGATTACATGGCAAACTCAGCTTTCATTAAAAAAAAAAAAAAAGGTTTCTTGCCCCAAGGGTGGCAGGGGAAAACCAAACCAAACCCTGAATGGGTGATGTAAGAGCAGCCTAGAATCTACAAAAAAAGCAAAGCAAACTAAGCCCGTAGTTGATTAAAAAAAAGTGATTTGGAATTTTTAATTCAAATGATAGGGTGGGAAGGTTATAATTTCCAAATGCTCGGAGACAGCAACACTGAGTTTAAAGAATACCTGAAGCTGTGTGTGGTGAAGAGGGATCAGGGCGAGATTGTAAAGGGGGTTTGCTTGAGCCTGATTTCAGGAGTACCAAGTACCTAAAATTCTCATTGAAATCTGTGGCTTCTCTGCACCTCTAAAAAGCAACGGCCTCTTCTCTTCATGACAGATTCATTTCCTCACTTATCAGCCCATTATTTTTTCAGGAATTCTCTTATTTCTTTGGCAGTAGGTACGGCTGAGTCAGGGTGACAGTACAGAAGCAACCAAATGAGCCAATCAGGACATGAGAAGTGCTAAGTACCTTAAAATCAATAAGATTTTTAGATGATCAGCTTGGGCCTCTACAGCTTGGGCCCCTTCAAGCGAGGTAAGGCTCATAGGGGACATGCCAGGACTGACAAACTGCCCACTGTGGATGCTGAGTGAGTGCAATACCAATTAGAAAAGCTAGACATTTAGAAGTCAGCAGGACTGGATAGACTGCATCCAAGAGTGCTGAAGGAGCTGGCTGAGGTCATTGCAGGACTCCTGGCAAAGCTGTTCCAGAATTTGTGGTGCATGGGAGAAATCCCTGAGGACTGGAAGAGGGCCAACATTGTGCCCATCTTCAAGAATGGGAAGAGGGAGAACCCAGGCAACTATAGACCAATCAGCCTAACCTCTATCCAAGGGAAAATCCTGGAAAAGCTCATTAAAGAACCTATGTGTGATACGCTCGCGGAAGGTAAGTTTCTGAACGACAGCCAGCACGGCTTCGTCGTGGCTAGGTCTTGCCTTACCAATCTCATCTGCTTCTACAACCAGGCCTCTCACACCTGGCCATGGGAGACAAGGTAGATGTTATATACCTAGACTTCCAAAAGGCTTTTGATTTAGTGTCTAACTATATCCTTGTGGAAAAACTGGAAGACTGTGGGTTCAGTTGCTCAACGGTTCAGTGGGCAGCGAACAGGCTACAGAGTAGGACCCAGAGAAGTCTTATGAATGGGTACGTGTCATCCTGGTGTGAAGTGGCCAGTGGAGTCCCACAGGGGTCCATGCTTGGGCCGGTGCTTTCCCACATCTTTATGAATGATTTGGATGTGGGAATGAAAAGCCTTCTCGCCAAGTTCGCAGATGACACCAAGTTATGGGGCAGCGTGGCCCCGCTAGAAGACAGGTTGCAGATACAGCTGGACCTGGACAGGCTCAAGAATTGAGCAGACCAGAACCAGATGAAGTTTAACACTTCTAAGTGTAAGGTGCACCATCAGGGCAAACAACCCTCAACATATATACAAGGTCAGTGGTGAAAGCTTGACTTGCACCATGGCTGAAAGGGATCTAGGGGTAATGACTGACCATCACATGAACATGAGCCATCAGTGCGAGGCAGTGGTCATCAGGGCAAACAACACACTGGCATGCATCAACCAATGCATCTCATGTAAAACTAAGAAAACAATATTCCCGCTGTACTCAGCACTGGTGAGACCACAGCTGGAGTACTGCATCCAGTTCTGGGCACTGCACTTCGATAAGGATGTGGAAATACTTGAGAGGGTCCAGAGAAGAGCCACCCATATGATCAGGGACTTGCAAGGCAAGCCATATGAAGAGAGGATGAGGGACCTGGGCCTCTTTAGCCTAGGGAAGAGAAGGTTGAGAGGGGACTTGATAATGGCTTACCACTATATCAAAGGAGTGCATCAGGAGCTTGGTGAACAACTGTTCACTAGGGCACCCCCGGGAAAGAACAGGACTAAAGGATACAAACTCCTGGAAGGCCACTTCAGGCTCAATTCCAGGAAAAACTCCTTCACAGTCAAAGTGTCCAGACTGTGGAATAAACTCCATCCAGAGGGGGTGCAGTCCCCTACCCTGGAGGTTTTCGAGAGGACACTGGACAGCCACCTCTCTGAGGTCACCTAACCCCAGTTGTCTTCCTGCCTAAGGCAGGGGGGCAGGACCAGACGAACTGCAAGGTCCCTTCCAGTCCCTAACAATCTATGAATCTATGGATCGGTCAAAGCAGAAGGTGGAACGGTGTCCCAATGGCCATATAGATCCACTAGTTTTGGGGGATATCAATAGATGCACCGAGCAGTATTCTAGTATATACAGGACACGTCTACAGGAGATGCTAAATACATAGTAGACTAATTCAACTGTGCATTAGCGTGGCAGGGAAAAGCTGTGCTAATGCACTGATGTGCAGTACAATTAGTTTACTGCACATTAGCATCACAAAAAAGGGTGTGCCTGCGCTACTGCACAGTAGTGCCAATTACAGTGCATTAAGTTAATGTGCCATAATTACAGTGCATGAATTAACATGTAGACACACCTATAATCTTTTTGTATCTTCTGTGGTTTAGTAGACTCAGATGGAAGAGCCCAGCTTCTGGTACATCTGCAAGATCCTTGCTGAGAACTTTATTTTGGATTCCACTTCTTCATGCACTGCATGAAAAATTAATTCCTATATCTCTAGCTGCTGACTATACTGGAGCTATGCCAGTTTATACCATGAGACAATCCAGGCCTATTAGCTCAACATTTCTGGCATGTTTCTTTATCTTTAATGCTTAAAGTTTCTATTGATTTCTGCAGAGTTCAGATATCAAAAGTAAGAATCTGGTCAGTTGCCCTTCCCTGAAAAGTGCATCTTTATCATTCTCAGATAGGAGACTTCATCAGCTATGGTATAGAGACTTCACATGAACTTAGCTGGAAGACCATGTAATTAAAGATGAGTTAGGTAATTGATGATGAATGCTGTAGCAGGTGGTAATTTCACTCCAGCTGCTCTAGCCACCTGCTAATACCTTGGTGTTACCCTGCTTGCCCTACATCTACCACTTTGAGAACAGTCTCAAACTGCAGAGATGTCCTTTAAAAGTGTTCACTTGAGGAGTGGGAGAAGGATATGTAGCGAACTCCCAGTTCCAAAAACTTTCCTTTCAGACACATGTACGTACTCCCTGCAACTGCAATTCATCTAGGACTAGGAGAAGAAGTGAGTGGCAGTTTTATCAGTGAATGTTTGTCCCATGCAAATGCTCTTTGATACTAGAAGATTTTTTAATGGGGATACTAGAGCTACCAGTGAGAAGAGGAAGTGTATGGATGTCTGGTCTGCTCAGCACGTTAGGTTCCTTAAACAACAAGGCAAGCATCAAGGAATATATGTTGCTAATACGAGCTATTTGGCCATCCTACAAAACTGAATTCAAGACCCCCAGGTCTAGGAACATGAACAGTACATCTATAACTGAAGGACAACCGTTATATAGAAATATGGTGCTTAAGTACCTTACTTCTAAGTATCCTATCTGGCAATGTAGCAGATAGTTATCATCTATAGATCTGGTTCAGAATGGGATCCCAGAGGCCAGAAAATCACACTTCCCTTTAGGCGCTGGGCAAACCCAGCTGTAAAGATATTGCCATGTTGTCATTGTCATATACAAAACAATAGCTTACAGATAGGTCATGAGTTTGCTTGAAGGTATTATTTGCCAGATGCTGACAAAAAATTCAAGGTAATGCCATGGCAAGGGAGGAAAACAAAAACAATTCCCAAAAAAGTTATTCAAAGACAGCTTTGGGATTGGTGATGAGAAATGCCATCTCCACTGCTTGATGCAATGGAAGGTGTCAATGTCCTTTCTGTGTAGCAGCTCTACTGCAGTTGCAGATTTGCTTGTCTTTCTCAAAATCTGTAAGTGAGCTGTTTTATGTGGTGCAAAATTAGCTTGCGCTATGAGATTATAACAGTTAATTGTAAATAGACCTGGTTGAATTTTTAAAGGGAAAGGGGTTGATTTCCTGGTTGATTTTTTTAAATGAAAAACGCTTCCCAGGAATAGCTTGAGTACAAGTTTTTTCATCAAAAAAGAAAAATTGTTTTAATTATAAAAACTCTGTAGGAAAACTCTCTTTCCATCTTACCTGCTTCTCTACCACCACATTTCCAAGCTGAAAAAAAGGCAAAAAGAGAAATGTGGTGTTAAAGGGAAAGTAGTAAAACATCATTTTTTGTATCAATTACAACAAGAATTATTTCTTTTCATTTTGATGAATATTGGAAAGTTTCTAGGAGTAGCAAAAGGCTTATTCATAGAATGGTAGGCTATTGGGATCATTAATTTGGATGGGCTCCCGCATAACACTGAACAGAGAACCATAGAATCACAGAATCACTGACTCGGGAGGGACCTGGACAGATCATCGAGTCCGACCCCCTGCCAGGGGCAGGAAGGAGCACTGGGGGGGCAGGGGTCATAAGACCCCAGCCAGGTGCCTATCCAGTTTTGTCTTGAAGATCCCCAGGGAAGGTGAAAGCACCACCTCTCTGGGAAGCTTACTCCAGGCTCTGGCCACCCTTACCGTGAACTAGTTCTTCTTAATATCTAACCTAAACCTGTCCTTCCTCAGCTTGTGGCCATTGTTCCTGGTGACTCCAAGGGGGGCCCTGGTGAACAGACTTTCCCCGAGTCCCTGCTGCTGGCCCCTGGTAAGGTTGTAGCAGCCACAAGATCCCCCTCAGTCTCCTCTTGCAGAGACTGAAGAGATTCAGGTCCTTCAGCCTCTCCTCCTACGGCTGGCCACGGAGGCCCTCAGCCTCTCTTCCTAGGGCTGGCCACCGAGGCCCCCAACCATACGAGTGGCCTCCTCTGGACCCTCTCCAGGTTCTCCACGTCCCTCGTGAAGTGCGGCGCCCAGAACTGGACACAGGACTCCGGCTGCGGCCTGACCAGCGCTGCACAGAGGGGGAGCTAGACCTCTCTGGATCTGTTAGTGATGCCCCTGTTGATGCAGGACAGGGTGCATTTGGCTCTGCCTATTGCTTCATTGCATTGGTGACTCATATTCATCCTGGAGTCAATCCTGACTCCAAGATCCCTCTCGGCCTCTGTGCTGCCGAGAGGGGCAGCCCCTAACCTATCACCATCATGCTGGTTCCCTCTCCCCAGGTGCAGCACCCTGCACTTGTCCTTGTTGAACCGCATCCTGTTCAGATCGCCCACTTCTCCAACCTATCCAGGTCTGCCTGGATGCGGTCCCTGCCTGCCGGTGTAGTCACTTTACCCCACAGCTTGGTGTCATCAGCGGTCTTGAACAGGGTGCTCTCCACACCCTCGTCCAGGTCGCTAAGAAGATGTTGAACAGCACTGACGCAAGGACCGAGCCCTGGGAGACTCTGCTGCCTACACCCTCCCGGGTCGACATCAACCCATCCACCACCACCCTCTGGGTGTGCCCCTGGAGCCAGTTTGCCACCCATGTGACTGTGCATTCGACATCGACTTCCTCCTTCCCATCTAAGCTCTTTGTTACCTGGTCATAGAAAGAGACCAGGTTAGTCAGGCAGGATCGGCCTGGCACTTCCCCTGCAGGGCTTTCACAAATGTGGCCCTTGATCATTTTTTCAAAGACCTTCCCCAGGATAGAAGTGAGGCTGACTGGCCTGTAGTTGCCAGGCTCTTCCTTCCTTCCCTTCTTGAAAATAGGGACCACATTGGCCCTTTTCCAGTCCTCAGGGACTTGGCCCGAGCACCAGGAGTCCTCAAACAGTCATGCCAATGGCTCTGCAATGACACCAGCCAATTCCCTCAGCACCCGCGGCTGAAGGTCATCCGGGCCCGCAGACTTGGACACATCAAAGCCCTCCAGGTAATCTTTAACTAGGTCTGAACTAACAGTCAGGGGACTCGCATCCTTCCTGGGCCTCTCTATGCTATCACCCAAGAGTACCCCGTTGTCAGCAGACAGGAACACAGAGGAAAGAACTTGTTGAAGAAGTCTGCCTTCTCTCGCGCGTCTGTCACCAACTGCCCTGCCCTGCCCTGCCCTGCCCTGCCCTGCCCCGTAGGGGTCCAATGCTACCCCGAGACTTCTTCTTGCTACCTATATACTTGAAGAATAACTTTTTGTTACCCTTAATCCCAGAAGCTAATCTAAACTCCAGTGCTGCTTTAGCCTACTTTACCAAATCCCTACAAGCTCGCGTCAGGTAGGTGTACTCCTCCTTTGTCCCTGCCCCCTGCATCCACCACCAGTTACACTTTTTTCTTTGCTCTTAGGCCAGCCTGGATATCTGCACTCAGCCATGAAGGTTTTTTGGACCCTTTTCCCACCTTCCTGTGCAGAGGAATTGTGTCCTGCTGCACCCCAAGGATAGCCTCCTTGAGGAAGGACCACCTTTCCTGGACCCCCATACTAGCTACCCCTGGGCTCCGAGTGCCTCCCTGACTACTGCCCTGAGCACATTGAATTTGGCTTTTCTAAAGTCAAGCATTTGCGCTGTGCTAGTTAGCCTCCCCACCTTCCTCTGAATAGCAAATTGGATCATTTCATGATCACTGTCTCCTAGCCTCCCTTGTACTAGCACAACCCCCACCAGGTGAAATTCCTGTAGGAAGCCCATAACTTTTGGAAAAGCTAGGACATACATTATAGCATGGGGTGAAATAGGGTTTTTAAAAAAGGGGGGGTGCAGGTGGTGTAGTACATCATCACATCTAACACAACACACCTTGTCTAGTTAAAGAGAAAGTAGATACCTTAGTAATATGTGATGGGGTAGGGGGTAATACCATATTATTTGGTTTAAGATGACAGCAAAAACAAATATAACTTGGAAGGTACACGAATTTGCTAGAGTGTATCTAACATCAAAAAACAAAAACAAACCATAATGAATTAGGCAAGAAAGTCAAAACATATTTTATCATTAGTCCTGCAGTCATTATAGTTAAATGTGTATCTCTTATTCAGATTCATAAAACAAAAGACAGTGCCTCTAATACTTCACTATCAGTCATTTCTATACCTGAGTTAATATTACCACACCTGAGTAAAGATTTTTAACTCCTGCTTAAAAAAAAATTGCAGGACTATAAAATAAACAGAGATATTGCCAAGACTGGCTAACGGACAACAACAGTAGAAAAAAAAAGAATAGTTTGAATAGTGGAACATCAAGATCATTAAAGGAAGAGAGGGTCATTAACACCTGTGGAATAGAGAGAGATCAGCAGGAATCAAGGAGATGATAATGAGCCATCAAGTCATAGAAATTTAGGGTTGGAGGAGACCTCAGGAGACCATGTAGACCAATCTCCTTCTCAAATGCGACCAGCCCCAGCTAGATCATTTCAGCCAAGGCTTTGTCTAGCCAGGTCTTCAAAATCTCCAAAAATGGAAATTCCACCACCTCTGTGTGTAATCTGTTTCAGTGCTTTACTACCCGTCTAGTAAGAAAGTTTTTCTTTTCTAATGTCCAACTTAAACTTCCCTTGCTTCAGCTTGAGCCCATTGCTCCTTTGTCTGTCATCTGCCACCACTGAGAACAGTCCAGCTCCATCCTCTTTGGAGCCACCATTCAGGTAGTTGAAAGCTGGTATCAAATCCCCTCCCCCAGTCTTCTCTTCTCCAGACTTAATAAACCCAGTCCCGTCAGCTTCTTGTCTTAAGTCATGTGCCCCAGCCCCCAAACCATTTTCCTTGCTCTCCACTGGACTGGAGTCAGTTGGCTCCTTCCCTACTGCCTGAATAGAAATGCTGCTGCCCCACCCAGTCAGTTGGCTTTTTAAGTTTGGGTGGAGCAGTAATCAAAGGGGGTGGCCTGGATCTTCCTGTGCATTGTTGAAAGACAAACAGCCTTGATTGATCAATTCCAGGTAAGAGAGACTTCATTACATTTCTTGATAATGAAGGCCGAACGGTCATGTAGCTAGCCTTGTGAGAACATTGCCTCTAATTTCTAGCTTGAGCTTCTCCAGAATCAGCTCCCACCCATTGGATCTCATTATGTCTTCGTTAGATTAAAAAACCCTTTGCTACATGTGTTCCACTTGGCACTGATGGGAAGACACACTCAGCTTTAAGAGCTCACGTGGGATGTAATGGACGCTTACCAGGTGGAAGGGAGGAAGCAAGCTGTTGCAATTAAATTCCTAATGGTTACTCTACAGCTAACAACAGCTTCTCTCTTCCAAATTTAAAGAAGCAGTTATCAGAAAAGTATGCTGGGAAGCACTCCTATGAAAAAGTGATTATATGAAAGGGAGTATTAGCAGCAATGATGTGGGTTCTTCTTGTATGAAGGACATGTATTTTGACCTTTCTGAAAGCCTAGGATCATGTTGAAAGTTACCCTGATATTTAGGTTTGGAATTCAGTGTTTGGAATCAGTATTTTTTTGTTGATAATCTGTTTTTATAACTAAAACCAAACAAAACAAAACTGAGATGGTGTTTTGACACTCATAGTTTTCCAGTTTGAGCTGACCACCATTACATCATAAACTTTAAGTCATATTGAAAAATTATATGGGATGGATATTACTTGGTATCACATTCAGTGGATTGGGGGTAATTATCTACAAATATTGTTATGTCCCTAGACTCCCTAAGAGTCTGTTCTCTGCAACAGTCTACATAACTTTTCCACAAGGATGGAAAAGGATTTGGGAGATATGGAGAATTGGGGGGGAGGGTTACAGACCTTAATAGACTGAAATCAAGGAAAAGGAAAATTAAGTCTGAATGAGCTAAGTTCTTACCTTTACTGCACCCTTGAAAACAGAGTTTGTCCAGTATCCGAAGGATATGCCCAATGATGTGATCAAGTAGGTTATTTTTCAGTTCTCCCACAATTATACCAAAAAAGCAAAAGAGGGAACATATAATGTTGTTGTTCTTTCCACTGGGCTTCTCAGTGAAGCAGACTATGTTGTAGCATCTTCTGCCTGATCTTTACAAGAGGATTTACAGCCCAAATTAACACATCTGAAGCAAATGGGTTTCAACTAATTGCCATGTAATAATAATTAATTACTAAACAAGAAATGAAATAGCTTGTCATTGTTACACAGTCTGTGCTACTGGATTAAAGTAAGTTCTTCTTTCCCTTCTATTCTTTTCATTCCCCCTGGAAAAAAATGAATATATGTAATACAGGAAAACTACACAAAGAGAGTTTTAAATTTTTAATTGCTGGCTTGACATATCAAAGTGATAGGATTGTTCAAGCAACAGCAAAATGCTAACTTAAAAATGCATTTAATGAAAAATAAAAAAGATGGATTATACTAACAATAATGTTAACAAGGGAAAGTTCAAATACCCCGCAGCTGCTTTTTGCAAGGCTGGAGGTAGAAGAAATGGTAGCAGAACCCCAACAATTATTAAGCATGGCAGGTATAAAGCTAACTTCTCATTTGACATCATTCAGCACTCTTGAAGGTTCAAGGCTTAAGTCAGCTATTAAGAAACTTAGACATATTAAACTATGCACCTGCCAAACATGGCGGCCTATCAAAGTTCTTCTAAAAGCAGAGACAGCCGGCTGTGGTGTATGAGGACTTTCAATGGGAAAATTCTCTTGTTGAGTCTCCAGCTCAATGGCACATAAAGGGAACTTCACAGAATCACCAAAGCTGTAGAGAAGGGTTGACACAAGTCAAAACTGGACTATTCTAATTACATTAAAGCGTAATGGGGAAAGAGAGCATGTTTTAAGAATGGGAAATTTCCCAGTGTTGAGAGAACAGTGAATGGTTAGTGTGAAGGGCAGTAAAGGAGCATTATAAAGGGCCCTCAAATCTGGCCAGCCCAAAATGCAGTTACTTCACAGCCCCTGAAGCAGCATGCCCAAAGTACAGCACTTTTTGCAATAGCTGCTTCCTTCAACAATCAACTTGCTCTGGAATGGCCTCCCACATCTTTGACTGTCTGCTTTCCCATCACCCGTAGCTTTTTTCCTGCATCCATAAGTCTGGTCATAGGCATTAAGATCTTCTGGCAGGATCTTCTGGACTGCTATCTCAATACTTCCTCACCTAGAAGAGCATGCTTGAAGCAATGGCAGCAGGATGCATTGGTGGGTTTTGCATTAATGAGTAAATTGCGGTCCAATACATGTCATAGTTTCAGAGAACTTAAAGGCGTAGAATGGACCATTGCAAAGGATAGCATTTGGCTCTTTTAAGATTAATTTTGTTGAGCTACAACCTCTAATGGTTATCTGTCCTCCTCATTGTTTATAGCACCACTAATCTTTGTGCCATCTTCACCTTCCTTTGCTTGTCTTCCAGAAGTGGCAGTCGAGAAATCTCTGGGGAAAGCAGGCCTTCTAAAAGAAAGGAATGACTAGTTAGCAATCATTGGAAAAGCAATGTAAGGATCAGCTGGCGATTGGTAAGCGTGACAGGGAAAGGCAGCATGAGATAAACAAAGAGATCAGGCCACTTGGGAAAAAATAAGGAAAACTCTTACAGGTTTGACCTGCTGAACTAAGGACCAAAGATCTGGATAAACATAAAATATGATATATTACCAGCATGTAATATCATGGATTGACAAAATTCAGGTATTTGACTGTTTCAAAGACAAGTCAGTGCATAAAATAATTGTTTTTCAGTATTTCTAAAAAGAAATGCCACTTTTTGGAAGATATTGTAGTTGATGCACGGTCTACTTGGTGCTTGCATAGGTGCTCCATTGCTATTGTTAATTCTTGAATACTTGAGATGGATATTTGCCCCATCATGACATTAATGAACATGCTGGGAAAGCTCAACAACTGCTAGAATCCTGTGGAAACTGGATTCAATTTGGTGTCCATAAATGGATTATGTTAGGTCAACGAAAAGCACCTGTTTCATTCATACTAGTGGTATGGTCGATATATAACTACATCCTGTCTCCTTATAATTTTTTCTTGCAGTGTCAGCTCAATGAATTATTCATCCTAAACTTGTTTCCTAAATTCTTGTGTGTGTGTATGGCTGTTAAATATTTAGTGCAGTCCACCTTTGAGCTGTTTCTACCAAAGAAGGTTGAAGAGAATCAATAATTTGTTGTTCAATGGCTAAAAGTTGTAGGGGTGGGGTGGAGGACAGGGGACCAAATGATCTCTATTCCACAATTCTGAAAGAAATGGCACATGAAATTGCTTCTCTTGTTGTATTTTTTTTAATCAGTGAACTCAAGGGTGGTTCCATATATCTAGAGAAAAGCAAATGCAGTTCCTCTATTGAGTAAGAAGAAGTATAGGCCTGTTATCTGACTTCAGAACTATGCAATGCTTTAGAGTCAAATTTTGAAGGAAAGACTTATTTAAAAAAATTAAATGCAAAATGGAGTAAAATTCAATACAGGTTTAATAAAGGCTGATCATGCTAGGCTCAGATAACATTTGTCTTTGATAACTGGATCTCCAAACACAGAAAATAAATAAGAATTAATCTATAAAAAACTGAATTCAGTAGAAAACTGAATTTAATGTATGCATCAGGGAAAATGATTAAACTGGAGACAGTGGATGTTATTAAAAGAATTGTAAGGGGATTATTACATTGGCAAAGGGGCAACAAATTGTATGGAACAGGGAAGTATGGGTCTGCGGGGAGATTATTGGTTGAGTTCTTCTAGAATTAGCCTTGGGACCACTTTTATTTAATATTTACATTAATGACCTTGGCATGGGAAGTAGGAGCGAGGAAACACAATCTGCTGATAACACAAAGTTGGGAAGTATTAATAGAATGGGAATGAAATTTAATAGCACAAAGTGCAAGGTCATGCACTTAGGGACTAATAACAAGAATTTCTGCTATAAGCCGGGAGAGCGTCCATTGAAAATGACAGAGAAAGGGAAAATCTTGAGTATATTAGTTAATGGTATAGAATGACTATAAGCCATTAATCTAATGAGGTTATGAAAAAAAGCAAATGTACTATATCAGGTGCAGTATTTCCATTAGGGATAGAAAAGTATTTGGTGAGGTTCCACCTGGGGTAAGCGATACAGTTCGGGTCACCTGCATTTAAGAAATATGAGTTCAAACCTCAGCTGGTCCCAGGAAGGTCTGCCCAAAATGATCAGGGGAATGGGAAGCCTCTTTTATCAGAGGAGAGTAGACAGCTGGGCTTTTTCAGACTATAAAAGTAAGGGGTCTCTAAAAACATGATAGTAAATATCATGCAATATAACGAACTATGCAAGCTAAAAGAGAATATTGTCATAGTGACAAAAAGTTGTGAACTGGTCACAAATAAATTAGACAATTTCTAATTGATCAGAGAAGCGAGTTTCTGGACTTCTCTCTCTTAACAAGACTTGTAGGGATGAAAACCCTAAGTAATTTAATGGTGGCTCTTGATCAGTTTCTGAAAGGGACTACAGGAAATAGTGTCTGCAACAGCAGGAGACTGAACTTAATGACCCAGGGGGATCCTTTTATTTCTATTTTCCTGTGAATCATGTATTATGGTAGTTATCTAGTTACCTTGGAACCTGATGACCCAGGAGGTAATTTCCTGTCCTGTACTCGTATACTACAGCAGTTGCCTAGCTACATCAGAACTTTCATTATCATTCCTATTTTACCCAGAAGCTCATGCTCAACTTTCTGCAGAGCTCTTTACAGTACTTTATTTTCACTTTACTTTACAACCCAGATCCAGCAAAGTCCTAAAAGGTTACAGAAAAAGTAGATATCTGAAAATCAAAGCAATCTTAAAAAAAAAATAAAAACCCTCAAAAACCCAGTGTTTTTATGTCACTTATGCACTTTGCAAATATTCTTCACAGAGCCTCCAGCCTGCAGAAGTCAAACTCTGGAAATGCCGGGATTGTAACTAAAGGCAGAATCAGAATAATGCATTTTAGGAGACGGAGCACTCCACTGATAATCTATATAATAATGAATGACACCAGGATGGGGGAGTAGCAGATCCATTGGAGGGTAGGGCTAGGATTCAGAGAGACCTTGACAATTTGGAGGATTGGACGGAAATAAATCTCTTGAGGTTCAACAAGGACAAGTGCAAAGTCCTGCATTTAGGATGGAAGAATCCTGTTCTCCAGTACGGGCTGGGGACCGATTGACGAAGCAGGAGCGCTGCAGAAAATAACCTGGGGGTGACAGTGGACAACAAGCTGAATATGAGTCAACGGTGTGCCCCTGTGAAGAAGGCTAATGGCATCCTGGGTGGCATTTGTAGGAGCACTACCAGCAGATCAAGGGGAATTACTCTACCCTCTATTCAGTACTGGTGGGACCACATCTGGAGTCCTGTGCCTAGTTTTACATGCCCCCCCTTACAGAAATGATGTGAACAAATTGATGAGCCCAGAAGAGGGCAAGAAAACTGGTTGGGGGGCTGGGGCACAGGACTTGTGAGGAGAGGCTGGGGGGACTGGGTTTATTTAGCCTGCAGAAGGGAAAACAGGGGGGATTGAATGAAGCCTTCAAGTCTCTGAGGAGGTTGCAAAGAGGACAGAGCTGGACTGTTCTCAGTGGGGGCAGATGACAGGACAAAGACCAATGGGCTCAAGTTGCAGCAAGGGAAGTTTAGGCTAGGTATTAGGAAAAATTTCTCTCACAAGGAAGGTAGTAATGCACTAGAACAGGTTACCCAGAAAGGTAGGTGAGTATCCATCCCAGGAGGTTTTTAACACCCAGGTAGACAAAGCCTTGTCTGGGATGATGTATTTGGGACTGGTCCTGCTTGGAGCAGGGGGTTGGACAACATATGACCTCCAGAGGTCCCTTCCAACCTGAAATTTCTATCATTCCATAATCTATATTTTAATAACCATCTGAATTATAAATCAATAATCTATATTGTCAATTATCACCTATACTGCTAGTAAAGACTCCACTCCTGGTTCTACTCCACTAGTTGGCTCATTGAACTTGTGGAAACTACTTTACTTCTTTGTGTCTCAGCTCCACATTTATAAGGGCAGTTGTAAGACAGGTATTAAAAGTTGTTGGGAAATGACAAATCCTCTGTAGAAGAACCAGGTACTGTGACATGCCTTTAGGTTTCTGATTTTTCTTAAAGGATGGTTTCATTTTAGAACAATTTAATGTTCAACTGATAAATCTGAAAACTCAAAATCATAAAGCAAATAATCTTGTAGTTGTTTTAATTAATCTACCTTAAAGTTAAGCAATGCATTCAATTCTTCATAAATAAACAATTGTGTGTGTTTGAGAATTTAAAAGAGTAACCTTAAATGATGCACAAACACACATACATGTTTATGAACGGGATTACATACCAAGGTGGCCTGCAATAAAAGGGAACTAGACTATGATTGAGGGTCTCCTTCTCAGTCATGTATGTGAGCGTGAGAGCACACTCTCATACATGCACATGAATTTTAATGTAGTGCAGTAGCATGAAACCCTTTTTAAATGGATAGTGCCATCTACTATGCCATTTTGGAAATGTTAATGATTGGGCATATGCTAACTCTTACTAAATAACATCCAAGGATTTTTATTTTTTTAATAGCTTTAGTGGATTACAATTTCTTGTTGGAAGAACTTTGTTATCTGCTTGTTCTAAGCAGTTCACTAGTCATAGCACACTAAGACAATAAAAATCAGCCTTTACTCCAGTCCAACAAACTGATGTCCTTATCTTATATACAACTACATTGTGCTATTATCAAATGTGAGGGAAGAATACTGTCAGAAAAGGTGTTCTCCTGAAAAATGACTTCTGGAAAAGGTTATATATCTACTGTACATTATCTCAGCATAGGTAAAACTATGTTTCTTTTGATCAAAACGTGGCAAAGGGAGCACATCCAAATCAATATATGGAAAATATAATCCTACATCCTGTCAGAATCACAAATAGAGAGGGTGAATTTTAATGACAGGAAAGCAAACATAGTCATTGTGGGAAAGGTTACTGCTGAAAGGACTAATCTGACTTCTTAGAACAGCATGGAGAAGATATTACATGTTGACCTTAAAGTATGTCACCAATTGTTCTTTTTTATAAATGTATTGAATCCTAACACTTCTCATGCTTTTCAGCAACAAAACACATCTCAGAACATCTAGCTTGTCATCTCAGCAAGTTTGCCCTTTACATATAGAGCTTTTAGGTGAAAATGTGTAGCACAAGAAATTCTCCTGGCTCTTTTAGAAGAGCTGCAAACAATAGAGTCAAGTTCCTGTAATAATGCCTTCTGCTTGTAGAAGTATAAAGGCCAAACTTTACAACAGTGTTTCCATTCTGCTTCCTTTTCACTAAGTGGAATTGGCACTTGAAATACTAAACTTAGAAATATTAGCAGCTATATGATTAACTATAGGTTTTATGAAAGTTTGTGGTAGGTATACCTTCCATTACTAGCATCTGCACCCAAGAAGGATGTTCTCCCTATGAGGGTGGTTAAGCATTGGAACTGGCTACCCAGAAAGATTGTAAAATCCCCATTCTTGGACACTATTAAGATCAAGTTACACTCGACTGGGATGACTTAGTCAGAGATAGTCCTGGCTTGGGTGGGGGTTTGGACTAAATGACCTCCTAAGGTCCCTTACAACCACAGTATGCTGTGATTTCAAGATCACTCCCAATTTTCAATGCTGGAGAAATTTGTTTTAACATCAGGGAAGTTTATTAAAGAAAACATAATTCAGGTAGAAAAGGGCTCCACACAGTTTTTGTTTCAGCTTTGTTTCCTTTATTTACTGGGGCCACACCCATGGTCAAACTCTATATGCCTTGCTAAAATACCCCCAGAAAAAATTAAAATACTGCAGTTAAACACAGCATTACAGCAGTGATGGCTAGAAAATGATATTTAGAGATGTGCTTTTAGGAATTGACTTGTATGTGTAGTAGATATTGCATTAGAACAATGGTCCAGAGGAACATCAAGGGTTAATCGGTTTCTAAAAGCCTGTTTGTGACAAAGTTGCCTTCAAGGTCCACTGTGTCTGAAGCAGGCATAAAGAGGCTGGAAAGTTTGAACGGTGTTTCATAATATGAGATAAGGTGACATTAGGTCACGGTGACCAACTGCAGAGCCCTTGGGATTTCCAGTTTTGGTGGATAGATCAAATTAAGGGTCTGGGGCCATCCCCAAATTATGATGTGTGCATGTGAGGGGTTTGGGAACAAGGGAATATGCTGCCAGAACAGAACTTGGATAGTATGATGACTACAGGGAAAACAGTCAACAGTACCCAGAGATGAAGTCAACAGAGGAGGGAAAGAATATAAAAGGAGGTATTTCAGAGCAGCAAAAGGTCCCTGAGGGGGGAACCTGAGGCCACCATGGACAGAGGGCACACTACTAGCCCATCTCACCCACCCTACTGGGTGGGAGGTGGGCCTTGGCCCTTGACTTCCAGGCTTCTGACATTCAAGAAAGAACCACAGGGTGAAGCTTGCATACTGGCCAGACATGCGCTCCCTCTGGGACAGCTCTAGGACTGGTAGATAGAATTGGGAGCATTATTTTATTTGCCTTGCCTATAGTATTCTTATCTGCTATCACTATGTATAATAAAATTTGCCTATCATTGAATGGAGAATTCATGGTCAGTCTGAGGGTTTGGGTCTACCCGATATAAGGCATCTGGCTCATAAATCCAGTGCCAACAAGCAGGTCTCAAAAATATAGAACTAATTTTGCTGGTAGAAATTGCCTCTGTCCAAAGTGAGGCTCTCTTCAAAATATAGGCATTATGTTGTAGATATTAGTGACTGGAAAAATCTTTCAGATTGAATTTTAGTTTCATTTTTCCTAAATTTTGTACCTAATGTTAAATGAACATAATAGATACTATTGGGCATGCACTGACAGATGCTAAACGAAATTTGGTATGAATCTGTCCAAAGGGGGAGAAGATGACAGAGTTGGTAGTTTTGCACGAGCTGATTTGAATAAACTATCTAGTTTAATTATGCTGACTCCTAGTTTATCTAAGGCTGAGTTTTCATCCAAAGTGTATACAAATTCTTCAGTCCTCTGAAGCAAACTAACATGAAAATCACAACTGCAGTTTTTTCTTGTGATGTCTCAACATTCAAATCAATTACATTCATAGTTCATAGTTGGTATGGTTGGAAGGGACCTGAGCAGATAGTTTCATAGTTTCATAGTAGCTAGAGTCGGAAGGGACCTAGGTAGATCATCTAGTCCGACCCCCTGCCTTGGCAGGAAAGAGCACC
>NW_017728949.1:55154442-55158678 GCF_001723895.1 Crocodylus porosus | reverse complement strand
TCCTCCGCCCTCATCTTCCCCCTCCCCCGACGAGCCTAGTTTAAAGCCGACCCCTGCCATGGGCAAGAAAGAACAATCCTGGCAAGGTGTCTATCTAGCCTCCTTTTAAAGACCCCAAGGGTCTTTAAAGGGTCTTTAAAACATTTTTATTCACTTTTTTGTGAAATGCTTTCTTTTCTATGCAAAAGAATTAAGATGTTCAGAAAAAAAAAAAACCCTTGAGAAATTCCATTTTTTACATCCCAAATCAACACTTCAGTTCTAATCCTCCATCCAAAAATGAAACTGTTTTAAAAATATATTATCTGAAAAGTGTATATTTCACTAATATGGTTGTGTTTTAACTCAGTTCTCCACTTCAAAGACACAACATTCCAGCTACCCCCAACATGTGTTTGTTTCACAAACTGTCTGACTTTTACCAGATTATGCTAGGAATTTCACTATATATGTTAAATCTATGTGGGTGCATCTCCATGTGTATTAATACACTTCAGTTAATGCACATTAATTCTATTATCTCCATTGTAAGTTACTAGAAAAATGCTCATTTGTCTATCTTAATGTACATTAACTAAAGAGCAAGGGGCTCCTATACATGTGCATGGAGCCTGCTCCGATGCAATGCAGTGTGGAAATTAAAATGCTCTAGCAGCCTCCACCGTCACATGAACCATCATTTCCATACTGAAAATGACACCAGGGCACTTTGAACTAAAGCTCATTTAATGAGCTTTAGTTTAAAGCACCTTCCCACCATTTTCAGCAGAGGACTATGGTATGCATGATGCTTTGGGCTCTTTTAATTAGCACTGCTCACTAACTAAAGTGCCCTGCACCATGTCCCACACCACATGTAAAAATGCCCAAGGTTTTTTAGTGATGCTTTAATGCACATTAAAATAGGCTAACACGCATTAAAGGGCATGTGTAGACGTGCCCCCTGACTTTCAAATGTTAGTTACAAAGTGGCCCCAGAATATTCCCCTTGGCATTTATATTCTATGGTGCACATCCAAAATTAGATCTCAGAAATTCAAATCCCTATTTTGACAAACTAGCTATATGACATTTAGCCTCAGTTCTCTGTCTGTAATGTGAGAGTAAAGGTACTGATGTATATCACAAGGAAGTTGGGGAGGCTAAGTACATTCAAATTGTGTGGTACTTAGATACTGAATATCTTACATAGTAAACAGACATAGTATAAGTCTTTATTTTCAGACGTAGTTACTTGGTTTCATTGCTTGAGTTTTTCAGTAATTATCACGGCATTTTTAAGACCTATATTTGCAATAAGTACGTCCACTCCCTTACCACTTCAGCGGGAGATGCATCACTGAAAATCAAGCAGGAGGGTTTTTGTATTGGGCACCCAAATCTGAACCACCCAAAAGCTAGTGAACACCCTGAAAAATAGAGGGTTAATTGCATTTCTCTACATTTCTCAACAGGTTAACGTCAGATCTGAGAACAAAACTCAGAGCCCAGCACCCAGCATCTTTGTACTACGCAGCTTCTCCAGAATCTCAGGTGAGAGCTGTGGTTAGCAGGAGATAAGAGGTGTAGGAATCTGTTAAATGGAATAAATGAGAGGAACAGCTTTAGTTTAATAGCAGGACTGTTGCATTGGCAAGGATTTTCCTTGTTAATTAACTGGCTGCTACAGCAGATAAGGGATGCATGGATACCGATTACCTCAAACTTGTTACAACTTTGTTGTCAAAGGAAAAAAACCTGCATACATGCAGGAGGTCCCAGATGAGGTAAGCGTAGATGATTACTACAGTCCCTCCAAACTAGATAAAAAGAAAAGCAATCTTGGAACTTGGCTATGGAGGATGGCAAAAAGGTGTCAAACACCATAGGCAACCGTTGATCCTCTGGTTCATAACGTACATGTAGGAGATCTAATCAGATGCCTGATGAATCCATTTGTGGTTGACAAGCCTTACTCAAGAGTGACACAGCTTGTTACAGGTTTCACAGATCCATGTACTATCTGCATTGAAGTCCAAGCTTACAATAGGCTGCTTTCTTCTTTCTTGCTTTTCTTCCATTCCCTGGATCAAAACTGCTCCATGGTGAGTTGCACCCAGTGCCAGCAGTTCCCTCCAGACCTGGTAGGATTCTGCGCACTCCTCCCAGCTTTCTATGTTGATGCTGAATGACTAGATACCATTTTTTCACACATCGTGGTGCCACCATAGAGGGCAACTCTGGTTTCTAGAGACATCTTAAAGCTTGTCACACAAAATATTTTGGGGGATACGGTCCCCTTCCATTCTCCTGACATGGCCAATCCATCACACGCTCCTCTTCCTGATAGTGGTTTCTAAGAGTGTCGGTCCTTTGCACTCCAGTACCCCTGTGTTTGGCACTCTGTCTTCCCCATTTTATTTTCAGGATCTTATGCAGACATCTCACGTGGAAGCTGTTCAGTCTCCTGATGTGCCTAGCATATGTAGTCCATGTTTCTGAACCATAAAGCAGGGATGACAGCACACAAGTCTCGTAGATTCGCTTCTTCACCTTGGCTGATAGTTTGCTGTTATTCCATGCACGTTTCTGTAATAGCCTGAAATTCTCGGCTGCTTTTCTGATTCCACTACAAGACACCACTGCAAGTCTAAATGCTTCACTTGCTGTGCCTAACTTCCTATAATCAGAGACCTAAGGAAAAATGTCTTACATTCAAAAGCTTGTCTAACTTCATCCCAACTACATCGTTGGTTCAATACAAGATATCACCTTAAGAAATCCTTGTCTTTTCCACACATACTGAATCTGATGCTTGGCCAGCAACACAGAGCACACAGATATGATGACCTTTAAAACACAAGGCCAACAAGAAGCTGTGGTCCCTAACAGCTATTTTTGATGCATCTTCAAGTTTGAATTTATTACATTTTAGGTATAAATTATTTCTTTTTGGGTAAAAAGAGTGACTAGTGGCACCTTCAGACAAGTCACCATCTTCATTTAAGGAATCTGTCCATATTTTAAGTACTGATGTAATGACATGTTGTCTATAAACTTGACTAGAAACAGGGCATGGGTGACTGTAAGGACCTGGAATACATTTCCTGATGGTGTTAACACTGCTGTATCTAATATTAACTAAGCAGAGCTGATGCTAGCATGAGCAGCCTAACCGAGAAGACTGGAAGAAATATGGCTGAAAGGTTCAAAGCAACAGAAGACTATTCTGCCTGGCCCAGTATGATTCATTTCAGGCAAGGGACAGTGTGGCTTGATGCTGCTTTGAGAAAAATTTCTATACAGGAAAAAGTTCTAGATGGAACTTGCAGGGATCCATGCTCAGTGATAGATGGGGATGATGCATGATTGAATGGTGACTGGGTTTTTTTTGTTTCCTCCTGTTTTACTTCCCAACCTGCTGATATCCCTCCTGGTTTTTCTAGACCTGGTAACAACATGAAAGAACAACAGACATATCAATTTCTAGCCATTTTACATTTCCTCAGTTGTCCTAAATGTTGACTTGGCCTACTCCATAAACAGGACATGCAGGGCAATTAAATTATAAATGCTGACTTGCCCAGAAAGGCCCAGGGGGGCAGGGATTGGGGACCCCCATACCTGTCCTGCAGGCGCTCACCTTAGGGTCTTGGAGGCACAGGTGAGGGAGCTCCGGGAGGAGGTTAGCAGGCTGAGGGGCATCAGGGAGGTGGAGGAGGAAATTGACAGCTATTTCTTTTCCCTGAAGGGTCACACACCCGAGGAAGAAGCACCTCAGGAAGTGCCCTCCACTGCAGAGTGGTAGATGGTCACCTCCTGAACCAGGGCTGCTCTCCACCCCAGGGTGCTGAGCGAATTAGCTGAGGTCATCGTGGGACCCCTGGCACAGCTTTACGAGCACTCGTGATGCTCTGGTGTGGTGCCAGAGGACTGGAAGAGGGCCAATGTGGTTCCCATCTTCAAAAAAGGGAGGTAGAACTATAGGACAGTCAGTCTTACCTCGATCCTGGGGAAGCTTTCTGAGAGAAATATTCTGGCACATGTCCACAAGGGGCCGGCAGGGGAGATTATGCTTAGGGGCAGCCAACATGGGTTCATTAGAGGCAGGTCCTGTCAGACCAACCTGATGGCCTTCTACGACCAGCTCACCAAATCCTTAGATGCCGGGGTAGCAGTGGACATCGTCTTCCTGGACTTTCGGAAGGCCTTCGACACTGTCTCTCACCCTGTTCTCATTAAGAAACTGGGGGCTGC
>NW_017728949.1:55140661-55154010 GCF_001723895.1 Crocodylus porosus | reverse complement strand
GTCCAGTTCTGGGCGCCGCACTTCAGGAGGGATGTGGACAGCATGGAGAGGGTCCAGAGGAGGCCACTCGCATAATCAGGGGCAGCAGGGAAGGCCATACGAGGAGAGGCGACGGGACCTGAACCTGTTCAGCCTCCAGAAGAGAAGGCTGAGTGGGGTCTAGTGGCCTGTTACAAACTAGTCAGAGGGGACCAGCAGGCACTGGGGGAGTCGCTGTTTCCCCAAGCACCGCCAGGAGTGACCAGGAATAACAGTCACAAGCTGGCAGAGGGAGATTCAGACTAGACATCAGGAGGCACGACCTCACGGTCAGGGCAGCTAGGATCTGGAACCAACTTCTATAGCAAAGTGGTGCAGGCTCCTACCCTGGGGGTCTTTAAGACAAGGCTAGACAATCACCTTGCTGGGATCATTTGACCCCAGTACTCTTTCCTGCCATGGCAGGGGTCGGACTTGATGATCTGCTCAGGTCCTTTCCAACCCTACTAACTATGAAATTATGAAATGACAGAGGATCCCGTATTGTAGAACAAAAAAAACCACCCCATCACTAACATTCAACTCCTGCACTCCAGAAGTATGAGAAGGCAAAGAGAAGCTGATGGAGGAAATTCAGTCTCTTGAGGTGGGAAAGGATGGCAGTGAGATTGTGGGAAAAGCCACAACTCTAGTGTCATACAGCATGGACAGATCTACCTTCAAAGTAGCTTCAAAGTATTATAAAGAGTGTGTGGTTAGATGTTTCACAGCATTATACCACCATAAATTGGCCAGAATCGTACCAGCAGTAACCCTGGAAGAAATGGGGATAAGTCGTAAACATCTCAGGTTGTATTTGTCTTCCCCATTGCTTGATGTATTTAATGAATATGCCACCCTTCTCAGCAAAGGCTCAAGGCACCTTCCAGTATGACAGACTAACATAAACATGCAAGTGGAGTATTAAAATATGAAACAAAAAACTCCCTAAACGATATATCAAACCTAGCCTTGCTTGCTAAATGGCTGCCCAAACAGGAAAGTTGGCAGTGCTTCCTTTAGACATTTGTTACTCTGTCTCTGATAGTTATATGGTCCTCAGTACTACAGCATCTCAGTACATCACCGTTTGTTAAGATATTTTTCCTTAAAACACCCCATGAGGAAGGGAACCACTAGTATCCCTATTCTGCAGAAATGGGAACAAAGGCACAAAGAGATGAAGTGATTTGTTTAGTCACATAAGAAATCTGCTGCAAAGCAAGGAACTGTAGCTGGGTCTCAAGCTAGTGTTGGAACCACTGACCCATCTTTTCTCTCAATAGCAAAGCACCCTCTTACATATATATGTTCTCCTTTCCCAGACCAGAGAAAAGCAAGATAGAGAGGGAAAGCTAAACGCTATGCCTATACAAGCCTTTCATCAAGCTTCCCCTCCCACCACCATCCTAAAATAAATTTGGATACAGACATGGGTCTTGTTGGATCAACATATTCAGATTATTTTGAACCCCAAAAAGAAGTGAATTCCAAAGCCAATGGCCCTTTATTATGCCATTGACTCCCATTCCTTTGAAACTGGAGGAACTCCTGTTCAGCACCTCTGTGAATTACAGCCAAAAACCTTGTGTTAAAGGGAAGGAAACAGTTACTTAAGGATGCCAAAAGTCTCTGCAGAAACCACGTGGGAGCCAAAGCAAAATCCCAGAGCATTGGTATCACATGTTCCAGCTTGGCTAGAACTAAAAGGACCGCAACATCCTCCACAGCTGGTCCATAGGTTGGCATGACGTTCATTCTCATGACCAGAGCCCATCACACTTATCTAATGATGAGCTGACCAGAACATGGGTAAAATTATCAGCTCCTGATTCTGCATGGCCAGCATATGAGAAAAGTAGTCACCGTAGTTGTAGAGAATATTCTTCATTCTCCATTGGCATCCATCAGAACCAAACAAGTCCCAAAAGCTTCAGAGGTAGGACAACCAATACTTACCTCTTTGTTCCACATTGCTTCTTGAGCTTTCTTAACTTTCTGTGCCATTCATACTTGAGTATGAAAAGTTATGACAGGGCTCACTGACAAAGTTCACGCTTTGAGGCCTTTAGAAGGACACACTGAGCTGGAAAGGTTATTGAAAGACACATCTAAGCTTGCTAAGTGACATTTGTGGGAAATTTCCAATGAAAAGGTCACCAAAATGCCCAACATTTGTTGTGCTCCAAATTACCATGCAACTCTGCAGTTCCATCTATAAATTACAGGAGTTATTAAGAGTGAACACATTAGAATAGCTATTGCCGGACACTTCTGGAGATCCCAAAGGCAGAAAAGTCATCATCCCATTTACAAGCTTTAACCCATGGTCAAAAGGAGGCATAAACACGCTGATTTGGGGTTTACTCATCATGTTTAAATCCTAGCCATGCTTGGCCAAATGTCTTTCCGAAATGAAAGAAACACCTCCATAACCCCTGAACCGCCAAAATACATGCACCTGGTTCTGCAGTCTTTGAATGGAGTCATGCGGGTATAAACTGGAGGGGCGCATTAAAGCCAGAATCTCAACTTGTCTAAATCAGAAGACCCCTGGTGACTTCACTGGATAGAATGATTTATAGGAGATGGTCCCTTGAATCTATATATTGTGTTCAGTTTATGTTTCATTTACAGGGAGCACCTCTGTAAAAAGGAAATGAGACGGTGGCCCTTTTTCCACGTTCACTCAGTTACATGTTGAGACCCCTTCAGTTTATAACTCTTCATGCAGATATGTAAGTGTACTGATTTATAAAGCAGACCTATTGGCTGCAATTCTTTTATTACATCCAGGTGCAGCTCAGATGCAAGTGCAGTGGTTGTAGCTACCTGATCTGGGAGGGGAAAGAAATTAAGCCAATAGGGACCCTCCCCTGATTTCTGACACTGGTAATCATGCCAGTAGAGGACTGGACATGGAACTGGGTTTGATTTATCTAGAGAAAAATTGACCAAGCTGTTCGGGATGGGGAAGAGGAGGCTGCAGAATTGCTCCTGCTCCACTCCAGCTGCTTCGGAGCAGCTCAGGGAAAGCGAAACAATGCACCACCACTGCTGCTGTCCCAGCTGAGCCCAGGTCTCCATGCACCCCAGTTGGACCCTGAGGTAGCTGGGGACAGCAGCAATGGGCAGGAGAGGGAGAAAATGGGAGGGGAGTGGGCTCTTGGAGCAGGGGACAGGAGATTCTTACCTGATTTGGGTAGTTAAAAAGTAAAAGGAAGACCCCAGAAGCTGATCCTGCAGCATGGTCTTCCTGTCCCATAGGGCAGGGGTAAGGCTAGGAGCAAGTCACTGCTTCTGCACCCCACTTTACATAATGCTGGATCGACTCATGGAAGTGGCAGGCTGAAATTTCAACACAGGAGATTTAGGGGACACATTAGGAAAAATAATCTCATTGTAAGGATATTTCAATACTGGAACAGAGGAGCTAGGGAGGCTGTGGTACTTGTTACTGGAGTTGAGACTGGCTTAGATGACTGTCTATTAGGAAAGGTTTAGGTAAACTAGATCCTGTCTTGAGTTATAACAATAGACTAGAAAACTCTTGAGGTCCCCTCCATCTTTATTTTCTGTAATTCAGTAGTGGAGCTCATCTCTTTCCTTTTCCCAAAATACCCCCTCTTTCTCCCTAGACTAGATATTTGGAGAGAGGGTGTGGGAGCAGCTGATGTAAGAAGTGGTTAAAATTAATTCTGCAGAGCGAAAGGTTTACTGGGGGAAAGTGAACCTGAGGACCAAAGCACCCAGACTCACCTGTTTTACAGCTCTCCTCACTTTCACATTCCCATTCTCATATCCCTGATTTGAAGAATACAGAAGATATTCAGTGCTATTGTTTGGGGGTAGTAGCAGGCAGCAGGTCCCAGACTCTACCTCAGTTTCTCATACTGAGCCACTTATTGTTCCCATTGATTTCAATGCATCAGCACAGAGATGGGCTCCTTGGCATGAATATACTTGACAAATTCCAATCCTAAGGTTTTATCAGCAGAGACAGGATAGGTGTAACAGAATGGAGAATCAGCCCCATAGCAGCAATGAATAATTTGACCTCCTCTATTATTCATTATTCTTCAGTTCATTCATTCCTGGAAACTTTTTCCTTGGCTGAGTATATGCGGGGCCAGTCGCACCAGGCCTGTAAAATGCAACATCTTGTTTCAAGCATGTATGGGATTTACACTGATTTCTTATGAGCTGCAGCCAGAATCAACAATGAATGGGTGAGCAGGCACTGATGCTTTGTAGATTTTCAAATAATGCATACATGAATACTGTTCGAAAGAGAGGGGAGGGAGTTAATGGCCTTATTAATACTGCAACCACTTTCACTTCCCTGAGATCCCCCCATTAAACACAGCGACATTACCAACATAAACATGGGCCTCAGGGCTGAGACTGTAAAATATATTCCAGACTCCAGCCATGTCTGAAAGCAAGTCAAGAGTTATGATAAAAGATAGAAGAAAGACTCTTATATGGTGAACACTGGATGTAATAGCCTAGACAGGTGCATGGCACCCTTCAGAAGAGGATGGGAAGTCAGGCAGTATTCAAGAGTTGCCGTATCATTAGCTGTGTTTAAGGAAAGCACAAAGCACTGTTAGGACCCAGCAGATACATAACAAAAGGAAAAAAGGAGAAGGGAGCAGCTGGAAATGTATTTCAATCTCTTGGGCTTGTTTTCTAAGCAGAAAAATCCATGGGGGCTGCAGGGTGCGACTCTGACTGCCCCATGGCCTTTGAAAGACGCTGAGGAAAGACAGGGAGGAGTGATTTAAGTCCGTGGATGTTACACTCTTAGATTTATTAACCAGAAGTTATGGGCCAGAATGACTGGACAGTATCAGAGGAACTGCAACTTTCTGACAGAGCGTGTTTATAAATCATTGTGCTAATCTCTGGTCCCTTGAGCTCATGGGCAGCTGCTGTGTGTAACATCAGCCTTGTGGCTGCTCTGTTTTACACAAGTGACAGGCCTGGCAGCTGAATGACTCCAGAAATATGGAGGTACCAGGGCTGCCTCTTTCACTCAACCCAGATTCAGTTTCTGAACCACAGCAGTGCAGGGTCTGGCTTGGTGTCATCCCTGCGCCACCACGGACTCATCAACAGGATACTCTGAGATCACTGAGAAAGCAGGCATCTTCTTCCGCGTGCCTGGCATCCAAAAGTCTCCTCACCAATTTGGCATAAGAGGATCTGGAGGTTTAGGAGCTTGGGGCCTGAAGACACAAGTGAGGTTGCTATTATTACCTTTGCTTGCAGTGTCCTGTAGGCAGCGGTTCACGCCTACATAGCGATTCACAGTCCCCACTGCATGCTCAGTAATGACAAAACCAGTGATCCCAGTAAAATAAGTAAATAAATAAACCAGAATGGAGGGGGAAAAAACTGTTTAGGCTGTGGGTAGATACATGGAGTTCTTACTGGGAGCCCTTGGAGGGTGGGTTTATAGCACCACTGACTGGGTATGTATGTGTCTCAACCTCATTGAGCTGAAGGAATCCACACTACTTTCCATGGAAAGCCAGGTTCTCCATAAAATAGTCACTGTTGTTGGGTCCCAGAGGCTTCTGGGCCTTGCTCTGTAACACTGGTCCTTGGCACAAGGCTGAATATATACATACACATACATATATACATATATACATACATGTATATGTGTGTGTGTATGCATATACAAATATACATATATACATACACACACACAAACACACAGAGCCAAGAGTAGGTATATTTGAAGATAGTAAGGGGAGCATAAAGAAGGTTCCCTACTCTGGTAGCAGTCAGTCATGACTCATGAGATGGGGAAACCCCATGTAGTGGTGACTGATTTAGCTCTAAATGAGCTACCTTTGGTGCTACAACCTGCATACCCATGTTTAATGCAACACTACCCAGGCTAATTGACCCTGCTTCTCACTATAGCCTGGACCAATACCGGAGTAGTAAAGCTATATGGTTTCCACTATGGCAGGCAGCTCAATATCTCTACATGGTACTGTCTTATACACTAAGTCCTGATGCTTATAAACCATATTTTTGTACAGTCCTTCAGGTCTCCATGTTTCCTTCATGGTCATAAGATGCAACACCTTGTCTGGTGGTCTCTGCTGGTCCCTACTAATTCCATTTTACAATCCACCTTACATCAAAACTATCATCCTGTTGGCCAAGCACCAATCCCTGGACTCTTCCTCCACTTGGACTTTCTATAATCATATATAGCATGGGTAGTCATATAAATCTTCCTGATGGCTACATCTCACAGAGCACGCTTAATCATTAAAACCCCACAAACTCCTCTATGGCACCGGCATTCCTATTCTTATGCCCCATCACAGTCCATATCTCAAACTTGGCTTTACCAATCAGTTCAGTTGCACAATCTTCCTTCCACAAATCTGTCTAAGAGACCATTGGAAAGTAATAGCTTATAAGAAGAAAAGCAAATTACATTATCAAATATCTTTTGGTTTTAATAATCATCCCCCCGCCCTTTTTTTTTTTTTTTTTTGTGCCTCAGTTACTGTTTTGACTCAGTTTCCAACAGCAACAACACAATCTGGACACGGAGACTACTAATGTCAGAACATGCACTGGGTAAGTTATCACCATCATTCATATTGTCTCCAGCTTGGAATCTAATTTACATTTTCCCTGCAATGTTTTGCCACGTGTTAATTGCCAACTCAGAAGGTTGCAGCAAAGAGAGTCTTCTTGCGTACAGAAGGGTGAGAAAACCTACCCTCCAGTGTTATCAAAATTAAAAAGGGAGTATGGTCAATATATATAAGTAGGAAAACTAATCATACAGAGCCTATCTATAATGAAGTCCAACAGCAATGATGCCTCAGAAACAAAACCTCATTCTAGACGTTGCCTCTATCACTGCACATGGCAGAAGAGCAGGATGACTTTGCTTCTCTGATATGAATATAAAGGTACAGCCATTCTGTAACTCTCTGCTGCCCTTCACTCCTCAGACCTAAAGAGGAAAGTGTTGCATTTGAAAGCTTGTCTAAGTCTATCCTAACCATGAAGCTGATCCAATAAAAGGTATTGAGTGGCAATACCACTCAAACATGACTTTAGAGCAGCATTTAAACTGGGATCTTTGCAAAACATCATGATTTATTGAAGAAATGCTGAATTTCATAAAACTGGCATTTTTTGTATAAAAAAATACTATCAAGAGAAAATGGTTTTAATGGATATAAAACATGTATCACAAAAATAGATGGATAAGTTTGAGATGGCTTGACCATTCTGTCTATGGTCAAGCAAAACACTCCAGTGGATCTGAAACAACACTTTCCAGGTTCTCCCCATCAAGGGGAAAAAAGAAGAAAACTTTTAGTTTGACTCTAATGGATTTCCCCTCAGCACAGATCCTGAATTACTTGACTTGACCACTAGACTGAAAAAATCTATTATTTGCCCAACTTTACCAGCAAGTTTTCCTGGTACAGAAGGATGCAGAAAGTCACAGAATCATAGACAAGGAGGGTTGGAAGAGACCTCAGGGAGTCATCTAGCCCAAACCCTGCTTCAACATACTTACAGGCTCGGCAGTGCTACGCTCACTAGCATCATGACCGAAAGGGAGTTGGGGGTCTTGATTGACCACCAGATGAATATGAGCCAGCAATGTGATGCTGTGATTGGCAAAGCAAACCAAACTCTGGCATGCATCCACCAATGCATCTCAAGCGAAACCAGGGAAGTCATCCTCTCCCTTTGCTCAGGCCTGCTGAGACCGCAGCTGGAGTACTGCATCGAGTATTGGGCCCCCCACTTCAGGAGGGATGTGGAGAAGCTTGAGAGAGTCCAGAGGAGGCCACTCGTATGATCCAAGGCCTGGAAGGCAGGTGGTATGAGGAGAGGCTGAGGGACTTGGGACTCTTCAGTCTGGAAAAGAGAAGGTTCAGGGGGGACTTGGCGGCAGCCTACAATTACGTAAGTGGGGTACATCAGGACCTGGGAGAACAGCTGTTCACCAGAGCTCCCCAAGGGATAACAGGGTCTAATGGCCACAAACTCCAGGAAAGACGATTTAGACTGAACATAAGAAAACATTTCTTTACAGTGCGAGTGTCCAGGGTCTGGAACAATCTCCCCCAGAGGTGGTGCAAGCTCTGAGTAAACTCTTTCAAAAACCATGTGGACATATTTCTTGCTGGGGTCACTTGATCCCAGCTGACTTCCTGCCTATGGTGGGGAGCTGGACCTGATGACCTCACAAGGTCCCTTCCAGCCCCTAATGTCTATGAAATCTATGAAAAGTAGGTCCAGCCCCAACCAGATCGTCTCAGCCAAAGTTTTGTGTAGCCGGGTCTTGAAGACCTCCAGTCCAAATGTTTCTGCTGGTTCTCCTAGATAAATGGCAGGGGTCTACTAGCTGAAGCTGCTTTAGCTCCTGGAACATTTCTATTCCTTCTAAAAACAGACATGAGATGGGGGATGTGGGAAAATGAAGAGACTGCATTAGGGAGGAGCTGTTCTTCACCTGACACCTAATGCTCATCTTCCTCCTCTTCTTCCCTCTCCAGTATCTGAGATTGTAGCACTGGGCTTGTCAGATGTTACTTTATGTCTCCCTTCAGGGAATTTGATCTAATCCTAGAGGCAGTGGATGATGTAGGCTTCCTGGAATATGGCTGCACACCTATGGTGTCCAGTAAAGTCCCAACTGATAGGACTATTGAGGTCATCAGTGATGTGTGTGGGGGTGCACACAGGTGCATGTGCACCCCCTGATATTGGCTATACACTCCTGGAAGGGCCACCCACAAAACCAGAAGTGCACTTCTTGAAGGAAGGGTAGAAAAAGGGCACAGCAACCCCCTTGGCTCAGCAGGAAACATGAGGACCTCCTACACCTCAAAAGAGAGACTTATAAAGGATGGAAGTACCACCAAGGGGGAGTATTTAACACCGGTCTGTACCTGCAGGGCATAGATCAGGAAAGCCAAGGCTGCAACCAAACTCCATCTGGCTTCACAAATCAAGGATAATAAAAAGTCCTTTTTCAGATATGTAGGGAGTTGGAAAAAAATCAAAGGCAACATTGGACTCCTGCTGAACCAAATGGGACAGCTGATAACCAACACCCAGAAAAAAGCCAACCTGCTTAATGGGTACTTCATGTCGGTTTTCATCTGCCCAGAGGGACTGCCCTGCCTCGCATGACACAGGATGCCCAGGGTGAGGGCATATTTATACCCAGCATCAGTGCAGGGAGGCTGGACACCTTCGAGTCAGTTGATACTGACAGATTACACCCTAGAGTACTCAAGGAGCTGGCAGGTGTCATAGCCCAACCACTGGAAAAAATATTTGAAATCTTGTGGTGCTCAGGTGAAGTACCTGAAGACTGGAAGAAGGCCAATGTGGTCCCCATCTTCAAGAAAGGGTGGAAAGTAGATCCCGGGAATTACAGGCCAATCAATCAGCTTGACCTCAATCCCTGGTAAAATGCTGAAGAAGATTATCAAGGAGACCCTTCTGGATAAGCTGGTTGAGGGCAGCATCCTGAGGGTTGGGTCACAGTAAGTCTTGCCTGACCAATCATATCTCCTTCTATGATCATGTGACATATCACCTGGACAAGGGAGAAGAGACTAACATCATATATCTGGACTTCAAAAAAGCTTTTTTTTGATCTGGTGTCCCATGACCCCCTCATGGAAAAATTGGCCAACTGTGGCCTCAGCTTCACCATAGTCCAATGGCTGGGAAATTGGCTCCAAGGTCAGACCCAGAGAGTAGTGGTCAATGATAGTGAATCATCGTGGTGCTCCATGACCAGTGGCATGCCCCAAGGCTCTGTCCTTGGATCTATACTCTTTAACATCTTTATCAATGATGTGGACCTTGGTGTCAGGAGCGCACTGGCTAAGTTCACCAGTGACACTAAACTTTGGGGCATATCATTCACACCGGAGGACAGGCTAATGATCCAGGCTGACTTGGATAAGCTTAGGAAGTGGGTGGACACAAACCTGATGATGTTCAATACTGATAAATGCAAGGTGCTCCACCTTGGGAAAAAAGACCCCACATCACACTTACAGGCTCGGCAGTGCTACGTTTGCTAGCACTACGGCTGAAAGAGACTTGGGGGTCATGACTGACCACAAGATGAACATGAGCCATTAATGCGATGTTGCAGCTGGTAAAGCAAACAAAACTCTGGCTTGCATCCATAGATGCATCTCAAGTAAATCCCAGGATGTCATCCTCCCACTGTACTTGGCCTTGGTGAGGCCGCAGCTGGAGTATTGCATCCAAATCTGGGCTCCGCACTTCAAGAAGGACGTGGAAGAGCTTAAGAGAGTCCAGAGGAAATGAACACGCATGCTCAGAGGGCAGGAGAACAGGCCTTTATGAAGAGAGGCTGTGAGCTGTTCAGCCTGGAAAAGCGCGGGCTCAGGGGGGGACCTGGTGGCTGCTTATAAGTACATAAGGGGTGTGCTTCAAGATCTGGGGGAACACCAGAGCGCCCCAAGGGAAAACAAGGACCAACAGGAATAAACTCCTCCAAGACCATTTTAGGCTGGACATAAGAAAAACATTTATTTACTGTCCGAGCCCCCAAAACCTGGAATAGACTCCCTCCAGAAGTGGTGCAGGCACCTACTCTGGACTCATTCAAGAAACATTTGGACGTTTATCTTGCTGGGATCCTTTGACCCCAGATGATTTCCTGCTCTGGGGCAGGGGGGTGAACTTGATGATCTTTGAGGTCTCTTCCAGCCCTAATGTTTATGAAAACTATGAAATCTATGAAAAATCCAGTCTAATGCCTGGCGTTTTAAAGGACTCTGTTTTGTGTGCTTCTGAAAGTGGCTAAGTAGAAAATATTTGTGGATGTTAAAAGCTCTTTTTTTAAGTCTCTTCTCTGTGGATAGAATGGATGCAAAACAGATATCACAAAAATAGATGGATAAGGTGCAAGACTAAATGTCCATGAAATCTATCAGCCTTCATTGAATGAGGATTATGTAAATAATATATTTGTTTTTAATTGGTGGCTAAACCAAAAAGATCAGAAAAATATTGCTTTCAGACTAGGATAAAATGTTTGATTTGACTGAATGAAATGGTTAGCTTTGTTTTGAGGACAACCCTTTATTTTAGATTTAAAAATTATTCCAAAGTGAAAGCATTATTTTAAATGAAAAGTCATAAAAATGCTTCACTATGAAAATGTCAGATTGAAGCCTTTCATTTTTTCCAAATTTGCTCCCATTTTACCCTGCCTGATTAATAAATAGTTTAAATCTCTCCTCCCACTCCCCTGCTCACTCCAGCTGCATTCTTCAGTGAATTTACTATCTACCCAAATTGCCCAGATGTAATTTATATGTATTGGATTTGTCTGTGATGCACCGAGCTGAAATATTTCTCCTTTCCGTTGAAAGCTGTTTTTTGGTCAAACCCTACGGCGTTGCAGATCTAGAAACGTGACATGGAAAATTGCATATTTTCCGTCAAACCCCAGGAAAGGAGTATCACTGCCCTATATTACAGTCAGGCACATCAAGCAAAGCTGATGTGAAATTTGGAGCAAGAAATCTTTCAAGAGCTCCTGATGCGATAAATTCTTTTGCCATTGCACAATGACATTTTGGTAACATATAAAAATGTCACAACGTGACAAATCCAGTTTTAAACCAAATGCAACTAGAAGGTTGGAAAATCTTTCCGGACTGTAAATCACAGCAGCCAAATTCTGTTTGGACGCGTCACTCTTTGCCTTTGTGCGCTGAGATCATTCAGCATCTGAGATGATGGAGAAGTTATCAAGATCTTCCCAAGAGAGAAAACCATGTAGGAAGATAGATTTCACATTCCTCTTGGTTTGAGGCGATCTCCTCCAGTCCCAGAGATAACAAAGGTTTAGTTCCTGATGCTCAGCCACAATTCAGCAAACTGTTCTTCAGCACCTAATTAATTTTAGCCACCTGAGTAGCCTTTATGACCTCAGCTGGACTATTTAAATGCTTACTGTGAGACACATTCTTTAGCACCTCACCGAACTGAGGCTCTGTTGCAAATACATCACTTAGACATGTATTTCCTTCCCCTTAACCTGAATGATTTATATTTCTTCATTTCTCTTTGGGAACATTTAGGCTGAAGTAACACTAAATTAATTAAAAATAATTTTGCTGGAAACAGCTGTATTGACATTTCAGCATCCCCCTGGCAGTGATGCAAAAATGACGCACAGAGAGAAGCATCAAGGTCACATGTCACAGCTACAAGAAAAACTCATCCCAGCTCTGATCCTGCAACTGCCTCCATGCAGGGACTCCTACTTTTGTGTGCAAGTCACTAAAGCAAGGGTGGGAAATTATTTCAGCTGGTGGGCCACTTAAGTCTTGGTGAGCTGTCAAGGGCCACACACACACAATTTTTCTGAAGATCTCATTTTAGCATATACTAAAAAGTAAACAACTATTATAACTTATTTTCATTTTGCTGAAAAAAAAAATAGTTTTTGTCCTGATTTATGGAGTGGGGGGGTTAGTAGTATATATATAAAAAATAAAATAAAATAAAAAAAAAGCTCAGTTAGTCTCCGGAGTGGTGAGAGATGCGTGGGTCAAACCCGCTGCACCCCCGCTTCCCTGAAGCCCCCCAGACACCCCCTCAGCAGCCGCAGAGCCCCCTGCCGACCCCCAGCACAGCCGGAGGTAAGCGGGCTCATGGTGGGAGGGGGTTAACTCCTCACTCCCTGGGAGGAGGCGGCTGCGTGGAGCCAGGTCGGGTCAAGCCCCCGCCCAGGCCCCTACTTGGCCCAGCCCCCCAGGGAGCCCCGCGACCGCAGCCGCGTGAACAGGCTGTGTAAACAGGTGCTTGAACTAGCGCGGAGTTCACGCGGGAGGGCACGAGACCCTGCCTGCGACCCTCCAGAGTAGTCAGCCCCAGCCGCAGCCAGCCTACCAGAGGCATGACACGGATGGGCACGTGCCGCACCCAGAGGGTCCCCTCGGGCTCTGCGGCCCCCCCATCAGGCACCTCAGAGACGGCCGCCCAGATGGAGCCCGTGGTCCTGGGCTCTGCACAGACGGAGTCCCTGGCTCTTGGCTGCGGGGGCTGCCTGTCCCTTTTTCAGGCTCTGGGGCCCGGGAGCATGGCCACCTCCCCTTGCGGGGTCTGCTCCCTACTGGGGTCTCTGGCGCGCCAGCGGGAGGAGCTCCAGGCCACAGTCCAGAGACTGCGTGCCATCAGGGACTGCGAGCAGGAGACAGACTCCTCCTGCCAGGCCCTTCTCCCCCGGGAGCCACAGGATAGAGCACTGTCTCCCTCCA
>NW_017728949.1:55138306-55140650 GCF_001723895.1 Crocodylus porosus | reverse complement strand
CCCAGCTGACTTCCTGCCCTTTGGGCAGGGGGCTGGACTCGATGATCTCCCGAGGTCCCTTCCAGCCCTGATGTCTATGAAATCTATGAAATCTAGAGGTGATGGTATAATAGCTCAAAATAAAGTCTTACTCTTTTATATTGTGTGTGCAGGGGCCTGTGTGTGTGGGAGATGTGGGTGCATGGGTGTCTGCGTGGGAGGGTGTGGGGGGTGCACACCACCCACATGCTAGGCTCTGAAACCCAGGTGGGGTGGGGAGAACCAGAGGGGTGTACAGTAGAGCACACCTAGGCAGCGTGGTGCAGATGTAATCCTTGCCTCCCTTTCAGCCCATGGCTGGCCCCACGGTGCCCCACATGGGGCAGACCCCTACCCGCTCCTGTCCAGGCAGCCTGCACTGCAATCCCACCTGCCCCTACCCTGCACCCACTGACAGCAACACCCCAGCCTTGGCCCAGACACGTGCATGCAGCTTCCCAGCGGGGATGCCTTCCACCCATTCAGTCACTGCAGCTTCCCTCCACCTGGCTGGGCACGTGTCCCTATTTCCCCATGCTACGTGCTGCCCAGAGGGGTACAGCAGGGTCAGAAGGAGGAGGAGCTTGAGGTGGGAGGGGCCAGGGCGGAGGCCAGGTGCAGGTGAGAGTGCAGCATGGGGTCAGCCGGGCAGGAGTGGGTAGGGTTCAGCCCCATGCAGAGTGCTGTGGGGGCAGCTGCAGGCTGGATACAACCAACTGGCAGCCCGCATCTGGCCCATGGGCCGTATTCTGCCCACCCTGCACCAAAGTCACTGAGCCTCCAGACCGGAGCGGTGTAATTGCAGAATTGGGGCCTATAGGCAGAATGTGAAAGTACCCAGTCTAATTTCACAGAATAAAAATGAACAGCCTGAAGAGTGAAAACATAGATTTTTAAACAAGTCTCAGGTTTTGATAATTAGAGAAAAACGCAGACAGTCTCAGCAAAGTAACAAGAAACATACTTACTCTGCTGCTGCTGCTTCTGCCCCTGTTCACATTTCATACAGTGGGGTCTGTATTTCCTTCATGTTCTCCGGTTTTGTTCTCAAGCAGGATTGGAACAAGTAGTGCTAGTCCTAAGACCAGGAAAATTTGACATTTTGCTTGCAGCTGACTGTAACAACCAAGTTATATTGAAAACATAGACTCCATCAGAAGGGACACATTTTTTATATCAAAAAATAAAGTCATACAAAACCCCATATCGATATGAACAGAGACGTGAGTGTATTTGCATTCAACAGACATGAGCAGGGATGTTCAGAGTTGTCGACAGCATGGAACAACAACATGGAACAAAAGTAATTAAACAATATTAAAAATTATTTTCATCTTGACAGTGTCTTTTTAATCTGATGGACATGCTCTCTCCCCTCCCCCCCCAACAATGCTGTATGCACACCTGCTTGGAAACAATGACATCCACATTTTGAGAGCATTATGTGCATTCAATAACCTAATTTTTTATTTAATCTTGATTAACAATGAGTGATCATCAGTGACCACAATTTGGCAACCACTTTCTTTCTTACTTGGGCACGACTTGAAAAAAAAAGCAAGGGCCAGATCTTCTCAGGTTCTTCATTCATATGGGGAAGAAAAAAAGTGCAAGGAGAAAGTACCTGGGCATCATTTAAAAAAGATCTGTTATCCTTCCTCTCTACCTAGCAACACTTAAATATTAAAGTGGCAGAAAAATCATCCTCAAAGATAACATAAAATGATATGGGATAAAGCCCTTTAGAGCAAAACCACTCTTTCGGGAATCTCAGTTCCATAGGTCTTCATTTCTGATGCAGAGTTTTCAACAGTAAAGCATGAAGAAAAACTCCTCTATGACCACTGGGATGTCTAGGAGTACAATGAGATATGTCCCTGAGATAAGGGCCAGTGAAAGCATATGATGCTTACATAGTTAGATTCAGATCCTGCAAATATGCAACCTTATTATCGTGCAAGGTGATCAACTGAATGTAACAGGGCTATTCAAGGGTAAAAGCATCTAAGTATTTGCCCAACTGGTGTGTATGGGTAAAAAGCAAAGTAAAATGAAAATATGCATGTGCTCGCATGCACACATGCACACACACACACTGCTAAGTATTTGCCCAACTGGTGTGTATGGGTAAAAAGCAAAGTAAAATGAAAATATGCATGTGCTCGCATGCACTCATGCACACACACACACTGTGTGCCTCATCTCTCTCTCTATCACACACACACACACACACACACACACCCCTTCGAAAGGTCCACATTTCACAGGTGACCCATGGACCTTTCTGCCTGGTCCTTGATGTGACTGTCCTTCAGGAGAGGCGGGG
>NW_017728949.1:55119274-55138295 GCF_001723895.1 Crocodylus porosus | reverse complement strand
TTTGAGTAATGCACCAGGTGATACCCGTGTTGCCCACTGGTGGACAGTGCCAGACCACCTACTCGAGTATTTATGACTATACTGCCCTCTAGTGGCTAGTTTAGGGTGAAAAAAAATGAAATGCAATAAGTGAAATGCAAAAAAAAATAAAAATAAAAAAAAGAAAGAAAAGAAAAAGAAAAGACAATAAATGAAATGCCAAAATTATAATAATAATAATAATAAAATTAAATGCAATAAATCCATACTCCTCAATTCAAGTTTTCCTTGCAATGACAGTAGACTGGGTATTGAGAGCAGATAGTTCACAGACCTTTTGCCCATGATGCCTATAGGTGATAATTCTGTAGGTTCTGAATGTAGTCTAGAGAATTAAGTGCTAATAAGCAAGGTCCAGATCTTCTCATTTGTCCTTCTTCATTTATACAGAGAAGAAAAAAAAATGCAATGCTAACCAAGTGCTCATTCTAGATAGCAGCACAAGGGGGGTTGTTACTTTGTTCTGTTTTGTCATTTGCTTGAGTGTGCTGTGTTTTACCTAGAACAGAACATCACCATTTTTTAAGACACTGGATGATAAAATACATGAGCAGATATGGGAGCTGAACAAATAATATATAGAATCATAGAAATTAAGGGCTGGAAGAGACCTTAAAAAATCATTAAGTCCAACCCCCCTGCTCTGGAATAATTGTGAATAAATAGCTTATCTGAAAAAATATATACTTTTCCTGTTCTTGAGCTATTGCTATTTATTCTATTTTTTGGTATCCAACATTAACTCATCATTTTTTAATCACTGATATTTGTCTGTGACTATTCTATTCCCAAAGGGTGTGTTAATCTGAAATCAGTCAAAAAAGTCACGTTGTTGTTGTTTTTTTCTCTGTTCCTTTGCTGAATGAGCAAATAGGCACTTCCTAAATTAAGAATTCATGAGCAGAATCAGTTAAAACTAGAGATATGGTGGAAAAGAGAGAATGGGTTAAAAGAAAAAGAAGGGCATTTTTTTTTTTCCTTGGGATGATTTTAGAGCTAGTGTTTAGAAAAAAAAAATTCAAAAAGATCAAATTGTAGCAGTTTGGCCACTTCTACCAGTAAGAACTATATTAAAAGTGTTGTTTCTGCACATACACAGAGCAGGTGGTTTTGGCATTCACTGTCGACACACTTTTATATCGGTAAAGTGTCACAGCCAGAGTTTTCACAGAAAACAAAAGAATGAGAGATGAAGTGATCACCTAACCAAATACACAAGGTTATGTTGTATTTGTCCAACCTGCCAACCATCACTGCACTACTCAAACAACGGTGCCTATGCTGTCTTGGCCATCTCTACAGGATGGAAGATGGGCACCTCCAAAAAGGCATCCAAATTGCAGGTGAAGAGAGAAGAGTAGGGCTCCCGAAAATGCGCTTCAAAGACATCTGCAAGCAGGATACAAAAGCTTTTGGAATCAACCCAAACCTTTGGGAGGCTTTAGCAGAAGAGGAGATAAAGTGGTGCTCCCTTCTCAATCACGGAGTCCAACATCACAATGAGGAATGGCCACTCAAAGTGCAACAGAAACATGACCGAAGGAAACAACCTGTCGGTATAGTAGCCCCTAACACTATGTGCACCTATGACGACTGTGGCAGCACCTTCCAGTCTACCATCAGTGTCTACAGCCACAAGAGAAAATGCACCACCAGTCAGTAGAATAGATAACATTGTCAAGGCTTTCTCAACCCTCGTAAAAAAATAACGATTTAGAAGATAACTAGGTGTTAACTAATATGTATAGCACCATGTGCAGACAGGGATGTTCAGAAGGGTGTGGAGTGTCTACCAAGGCAGGGGTCCCACATCAAGCCCTGGAGGGCTGGGGGGATGCCAGAAACAAGACAGATTTAAGGCCCGGAAGATGAAATGTTCACATCTGTATGTTCAGCATTGTAGCACTGTTAAAAAAAAAAAAAAAAAGAATAGCAAGAGAAAACAAAGCAAAACTCCAATTATTATTATTAATAATCATAATCATAATTATTATTATTATTATTATTACTGCGGTGGTTAACTGAGCACTAGAGACTCTAGAGGCTCTTGGCTGCCTGCACTATCTTCATCCATTCCTGCCTGTTGTGTGTCTTTGTCCTCCAAGCATCCACATTTAATTTAGGTAGGTCTGACAATCCATCATCTAGTCATCTTCATCTTGGTTATCCAAGCAGGCTTCTCTCCTCCAGAACCCCAGGGAACACTTTCTGTGGTGTCCATGCTTTGATGTGGCCCTTTTCGTTGCCCACTAATAGGCATTTACTGCGAGAGGTTCCTATCGGGAACAGCCTAGACCCAAATCCACTATAATTTATATCAGGATACAACACCTATGGAAATTACAGTAAGATACTTCTTCCACTACCCATGGCTTTAAAAGTACAAGTCCCTTTGCAAATCAATGGAATCTATACTCCTAAGCCACACACATGTTTTTGAAAAATACCACCAAAATGTGTGTTCGGTTTTGTGTGAACTACGTTTTCTATGTTGCGGCCATATTTGCCATTGCCCCAGGATGAAAGAGAAATGGATACATGATAGACAGCACTACATAAATGTAGACCATTGATCACTCCAGAAATATCCAGTTTGATACTTTTTCTCTATAGTACCCATTTCTGCCACTGTCAGGGACAGAATACTGGGCTCCATGGACCATTGGTCTGACCCCGTATGGCACTTTTTCATGTTTTTATGCTCTTAATTCAAATCCAGTGTGGAATTACTTCAAAAACCCCCAAACTACAGTGATGGAAGTTCGATGCATCTGCAGCTTAGCCTGAAATAGTTTAATCGAGAGGTTATACCTGCTCCCTTTCTCCCTGTCTGTGATGTGCACAATAATGCCTGCAGCTACCCCAGGATAGTTACGTGTCTGTCCATTCTGCATCCTGACCCAATTTACAGGATGTCAAGATGTCATAATTTACAGGATGCAAACATGTCATGTATCCAGGCCCTAACATAATGTATTAGCTTTGCAATTAAGGACTCTTTGGTGATGTGAAAAACTTCTCACCTGCTGTACCAGATTGGTTTATCATCACATTTTCAGCTCTACATGTTACCTGCACAACCAGAAACAGTGGAGAGGATCTTGTAACACTATACCTGACCTAATTAGCTCTGCGGAGAGGCAGAACAAATTAGCCCACCTATAGCACTGTCCTAAGGCATCTACACTACTTCCAGTCCAGGCAGTATCATAAAGGGAGCAGTGCAGCCTTTCAGCCCATTGCTAACCTGGCACAGGTCTGGTAAAGGAGGGGTGTACCTTCTGGATACCAAAGCTGCATCTACCTGGTACCTGTGTCAAGCAGACAACCCCAGCCACAGATTATTCACTTCCAGCTGGGTGAATTTATTACCAGCCAACTAAAAATACCTGGGCTCAGGGAAAAAAAAACAAAACAAAAAAACTGACAGAAGCTTCTTGACAGTTTGATCTAATACCCTGATGCAGTATGCAACAGTGCCACATGATGAATGGAAAAGTAAACCAAAAAAGAAAATACACCAAGGAGAGAGTGGGAGGGGAGGAAAAGTTGAGAAGATAGATGGCATTCTGAGATGGACACATTCAGCTAAAAAAAAAATTACTGCACAAAGCCAGCACCCGGATATGGTTGAGATCGTTCAGTCTGAGAATGAAAACATTGGGCAAAGGGTGCAGTATCTGTTCCTGCTGCCAGCGAAAAGACTGATAAAAGTGTATTGGCAGCATTACCCACTCCAAGAAATGAAGCAAATGCAAGAGTCTTTATAAAATCAGCCTTTAGGAATTGACTTGTGAGGAGAGGCTGAGAGAACTGGGCTATTTGAGTCTGGAGAAGAGAAGACGGAGGGGGGTTGAATAGCAGCCGTCACCTCTCTGCAGGAGGCTGCAAAGAGGATGGGGCTGGGCTGGTCTCAGTGGGGGCAGACGACAGAATAAAGAGCAATGGGCTCAAGCTGCAGCAAGGGAAGTTGAGGTTGGATATTAGGAAAATGTTTCTCACAAGGAGGGTGGTGAAGCACTGGAGCAGGTTACCCAGAGAGGTGGGGGACTCTCCATCCTTGGAGGTGTTTAAGGACTGGCTTGAGAAAGCCTTGTCTGGGACGATGTAGCTGAGGCTGGTCCTGCTTGGAGCAGGGGGTTGGACTAGATGTGACCTCCTGAGGTCCCTTCAGACCTCATTGTCTGTGATTTCTATGAATGCACCGGTGATCATTTCTGCACTATCATCAGTTTCACAGAGTCACAGACTGTAAGGCTGGAAGGGACCTTGGAAGATCACCAGATCCAGCCCCCTGCACCAGCTGTCTCTCTCTGAGCCTCTGCAGCATCAGATGTTTAAAAGTGAAGGCTTGCAAACAAAAAGTGAAAGACTGATGTAGAGACAATTATATAGATGTCCATTTTAGGACCTTCGTGGCTGTGGTTGGTGCTCTTCCTGTTGGTTACTTATTTATATTTATTTCTCTGATTGATAGGAGCTTACAAAACCAACGAAACCAACCATAAAGCCAGAGATAATGCGAAAATAAATAGTAAAATGAAACTAGTAAAAATTGCACAAAAAATACCCCAGATTTTAACCCCGCCTGCTGAAAGCTGGATGGAAGGAGAAGGTCTTGCAATGCATCTAGAAGACGTCCAGCCTTGGTTTCTGATGGACCTCAAGAGGGAGGCAGGTGGTCCCTTAAGTATGTAGGGCCTAGGCTTTTTAGGACATCTATATAGATGTATCTCTGACCCCAACATAGTCTACTTCAGACGTCAGCAAAGTGATTCTCCCTAAGCGAATTTGTAAAGCAATTTGAGGTCCAAAAAGATGAAGGATGCAAGTAAAGCACACGGCCCCATGGTACTTCCTTCCTAACTATTAAAGGCTGCCAACATCCTGTTTGTACTGTATTTGTTCTGCTCTGTTATGTGGGAAAATATCCAAAGACAACAAGCATTTTGGAAAGGATGCTAAAGGGATACTGTAAGCGGGCACGTAGCTCGCTGGGTTATGCAGGTGGGTTTTGCTCACTGAGGAGCTCAGCAGGTAATCCTCCCAACTAAAACACAGTCTTTAAGCAGCAAATAAATGAGGAAATCAACAAGTCAAAGCAAGCCTGTCTGCCCTGTCCCACGCGCTAGGAGGGGAGCCCTTTGGCTCGGATCCTAACCAGTAGGCTGGCCCCTCCTTGAGAGCAAAGTTGTCCTGCTCACAGCTTGCTTCCTGCTTGCAAATTGCTCCTTTACCATTTGCTGCCCTTCTGCTCTCTCCCTTGGGGTTTTAACCTCCCAGTGGGACACTTCTTTATTAACCAAATGACCTGCAGCTGGGATCTCAGCAGGGCGGACTTTTTCCTCTTAAAGGGACAGACCACCATTAAAGAGACTAACATTTCTTAATTAATTCTCCTTGATAATCACAATCTCCTGAAGAAAAATAGGAGCCCTTTCCTGGCTCACAGAGGAAAGACATCACAGGTTGACTTGGTAACTGCTAGCATCTGCATAATTGCTGAGGTTTCACTCCAGACACTGAGAAGAGATTTATTTATTTATTTTTGGGGGGTAACCAGGTCTTTCCTGTGCACTAAGGAATAGAAACAGACCAGTAATACAGATAGTAAAATTTCTTCTGGGCTTTAGCCAATCTCGCCGTCTTGAACATCAGGAGGAGAGTTATTTCAGGAGTAGATGGTCCCATTATGGCTAGGTACAGACATTCAAAAAGCTTGAAGCAGAATCAGTCTAAGTTATGTGGTTTTCTGGAAGCAACGTAGTTTAAATCAGCTGTGAACAGAACACACATTGGCCCTTTGGTGGGGAGGGCAAATTTTAGACCAGGTTCTACCATTTTTTAAGCAGTCCATGTGTACCAAACTTCTGTCCTGTTACAGGTCTAGATTGGTTTTGTGTGACAAACGTCTGTCCTGTTACAGGTCTAGCCCAGTTTCCAATCATGCATATCAGTAAAGATGTCATGTCTGTCCCTGGCCTATAAGGTGGTTATGCCTGCAGCAACTGGTATGTCAGCTGCAGGACTCTGCACCAGTCTGGTACTTCCTATGTTACATTCAAACCAACACCATGGGAAAAAAAAAAAAAAATTAGTTTGCTTTAGAATATTTCCCGAGGAAGAAGGAAGATAAATAGATCTTGAACAGGCTGATTCAGTCACATTGAATCTGATATGGAATTTATCACTTGTTCCCCAGCCCTCCCATCACTGCTGCAGCTATGCAAATTCCTACAAGAGTGGAGTGTGAGATTCATTAGCTTGCGGCTTTTCGCACTCACCTTCTGCAAGCAGTGAGTGAGCAGGCTTGGGCTGAGCATGCAGAAATGAAATGCAGGCAGAATGCCAATTAGAAGGATTTATTGTGTGCCTTTCAGGTGGGATGTAGGCTGAGCTTCTCCCGGAGAGAGGCACGGGCATTGCAGAGGTGGGAAGAGGTAGCAGGCCCTCTAAGGTGTCCAGGAAAGACCTAGTTACAAAAAATAAAAAATAAAAATATATTTTCTCAGTGTTTGGAGTGAAACTTCAGTAATTGTGCAGATGCTAGAAGTTACCAAGTCAATCCGTGATGGGTTTTTTCTGTCGGCCAAGAAAGGGCCCCTATTTGTCTTCAAGAGATTGTGAGAATTAATCCTCCTGATCTGGATCCATAACCTCCTGACCTCCTCCGCCTCATCTACGCCTGCCTAAAATCCCATCCTTGACCTCAGGAAGCAATTTCTGACAACGCTCCCAAAGGAACCGATGCGTTACCCCAAACGTTCCAGAACTGACACAATGCCTTTTTTTTATTTTCAGTGCAAAATCATTTTGTTTGGCTCTATTTGTCATCTCTTTTCCCTTGTCCATTTGATCCTTAAGGATTCAAAAGCTTCATTTCAACTTAAAATTTAGCAGCTTGGAGCAGTCGAAGACAGAGAAGGGAAACAGTTAAAGATGGGGTGAGGACTAGATGAGATCAGGGGCAGTTAAGGAACAAGTAAACGGAGAAAAAAAAGGAGAATTTTAATTAAAGAAAAAAATAGGGTATGAAAGGAGAACAAACTCCTGGAAAGTGGGAAATATCCTTATTTTAAAAGAGACTTTCTTACGGTAATTTCTGAGTGGATTGAATATAGGAATAACTTATAGGTGAAGGTAAATCCAGTCCAGCATCCTGTTGCTGGCAGTGGTAGGATGAAAAATTACATTTCATATTTGTGGCCTCAACTCCAATCCAACAAAGTAGTTAAGCACATGCTTAGTGGTAGCCAGAGGAATATTCCCCACCTGAATTCACCCAGAGCTTGAATGTTTTTTGTTTTTTCCTGGTCTGGGGCCTAGATTGCTATGCAAGGTGGATAGGTGGAAAGCTTGGAGGGGTGAAGGTGAGAAGAATTAGAGGAAACACACTTAGGGTGCATCTACACATGCACTTTAATGTGCATTAGCCTATTTTCATGTGCATTAAAACATCACACACAAAAAAGTGCCCTTTAGCTATTGCACATTAAAATAGGCTAATGTGCCTTTTCCTACTATCTCACAATTTAGGTACTAAATTTAATGTGCAATACCTAAACATGTAGATGTGCCCTTAGAGAACGTCCCTTTGTCAATGAAGCAGCTCCTGGAAACTGAGCTAGGTCCTCCATCTATGAGTCCTGAAAGAAGACCGATTGCCTCATCCTGAATCAAGGTAACAGGCATGAGTAGGGAGTATTTTTTTTAAATCACTGAAATGAAATTTAATTAACAACAATTATTTTTCCAAGTGCCAAGAGCACCAATGACAAAGTCAACGTACCTTGACTGCTGCAAGATAGACCCATCATTCTAATGCCGGCTTGCAGGTATTTCTGTACAGGAATCTGCTAGCAGCCACAGGTTCCCACCCAGAAGTCAAGGAACATGTATCAAAATATTTAAAATATGAGGCAATCAGATACCAACCCAAATATTTACTCTCCGCGTCATTTAGCCATGTTTTATCATCCTCTCTGCTTCGCTGAATTTTCATCAACACATTACATATCACAAATTATGCCAGAATGGGGACAGTTATGCCACCAGTTTTCCAGTGCTTTCTACTCTAGGGGCATTAAAATCTAAAAATACATTCATTCTGCAATACATCCTGCTCACTGCTGAAAAGGTGTCCCTTAAAAAAAAAGCAAACAAAAAAATCAGATTTTATTGACCATTGTTTCCATTTTGCACTTCTTCAGAGGATCCAGAGAGCTTCTTATCACTTTATTAATTAAGATATCACCCAAAACTCAGTCATCTTGTATCGTCATCACCTTGGTATTTTATTTCAAATTCTGACATTCATAAAATGATAAATTGGGATATCAGCAGGATTGATTTGAACCAAAATTCTCCTGAAAACTTCATCCTGTTTTGACAGATAACGGATTTTAGGGGAGGAAAATTGAGAATTAGTCAAAAGTCATCGACTTCCTTCATTTTAAAATAATCATGCATCAACCCCACCAATTATTCACAGTTTCCCACTTTTTTAAAACCCAGCTCTAATTTTCGCAGAACAACGAAATAAATAACCTTTGTGATTCAGAGTGACCAACCAGACCCAGCCATCTCAGCATGAATTTAGAGTGACAAGTAGCAAACACAAGGAGAAAAAAACCTGAAGAACTATATCAACTAATGTCAACTAACAAGCAGATATCAGGGCAAGGTCATCTGCTTGCGCACAGAAGGAAAGAAGTTATGCTGACAGAGTTAACTGCACCCCGACAAGGCCAGTGCTGTAGCAAAGTGGGGGGCACCCTGGATCTGTGCACGGGGCAAGGGCGGTCTGCTCCTCCCGGCTTTGCTCCCGGTGCCAAACTTCATTGCTACAGCGCTGGAAAAGGTCTCCCTTTGCTTGAAGCAAGACACCGCACTACAATAAAAGGAGGGCAGGAGAAATGGATAACTCACACATTAAATATTATATTTAAACTCCTAAGACCTTTTGTACTGGGGAGACTTACACCCCAAGATGAAGAGTTTTAAGTTCAGATTAGAGGTTCACATCTAAAACCAATGTTGGACGTGTAGCTCTGTTAGGAGAAATGAGGTCTCCTCAAGCATACGGCACTTTGGAGACTAAGCTAGCAGGGACTCAGAGGAGAAGTTGGACTGCAATGGGCTTGGTGACTAAATCCATGCATGGGGGACCTAGGTAGGGCATCACTGATATCTCAAATGATGTTAGACACCTGGTCAAAATAGTCACAATGCACTACTGAACTCTTTAGTGGTGGGGAATGAACCTGTTCACATGAGAATGGAGAGGCCTGAGCTTAGACATAATATAGAGTAGTATGAGCAATGGCTAGGAAGGCCAGTAAAGTATAATGCACATCAGGGTAACTGAACTGGGATTATAAGGTATGTGCCCATATAGCCCAGCACAGCTCCGTGCATAGATACCTCAAGCTGGTTATACACACTAACTAAAATACTGGAGTCTACATAGCCTAAAGGAGAACATGGATGTATTGTGTTGATAGCGCAGGTCTTTCCAACGTTAGTGCAGATATCTTTCATGCTGCCACCAAACCAACACGTGCATGGGATTTAAAGTTGAATGAGACAATTAGAATGACTTGGCCTGACTCCCTGTAGGGCAAAGGTTTTCACCCCATAAACCCTGCAGCAAGGAGAATAATTCTTCCCTGGAAATGAGACAAAGTGAGATTCTTTCCCCATCCTCCCCCACTATAACTTAGTTTAGAAAATAATTATCTACTTATAGTTATTTATCATTTTAAAGTGTTTTTTTTTTAAGTAAACCGAGTGGCAGGACAGCTGCTCAGAACCCAAGACAGCAAAGTGCTCCAGCTTCAAGAGTTTACACCCCGAAAGGCAGAGGATATTTGTTTCAGTGACAACAACCTTGTTATCATAAACAGAAAGGGACTGAGTCTATACCACCAAGTAGGTGCTTACGTGGATTTATCCACTGAAAGTCTGCTGCTACTCCACTCCATTCAGGTCCTGAAAATCCATTTATGCATCCACTCCTATAATGCACTCTCTTACCCTTAGAAGTAAGTCATAAAAAAGCAGTGAGAAGAGAAGAGACCCCACACACCTTTCACATGACCCGCTTTTCAGGGACTCAAGTAGGGTGGAACAGAATTGTACTTAAGCTCTTCAGCCCCCTTATACACCCAACAGTTTTGGCAGCAATGGCCTGGGCAATTGATATGGGGACACTTGAACTGCTCATATATCAAAGACCATCTCTCAGACTAGCTGGTTGATCCCAAAAGAAAGGCAGAAGCCAGTACACTCAGAGCCAGGTTGGCTGCAGGAGCTGCCGGTAGAAAGATCTTCCATCCATCCACCTTTCCAGGCTCCACTCCTAGACTGGTGGCCAACCAAGGCTGGAGAGCCCAGTCCACCCTGCCATGGCATCTGCTATTAGGTGGCATTTACTTCACCAGGGGTAAGGACTAACTTCCTCCCTGTGTTTCTTCTCCTCCCAAAGCTCTTGGCACTATAGTTATTTGGCTTGGATATTTCCCACCACCCAGCTCTCAGCGTTGACAGCAGCATGTAGTACCATCTGTTGTAGGTAGCAGACTTAGCCTGACCTGACTGAACACCCAACCAATGCAGTGGAATTTGACCCCACAACTTCAAATATCCAATGCACTTATGCATGACTTTCGGTGAGCTCTCCCTTCACTGGGTTCACAGCACAGTCTGAGGTGCTTTAGAAACTCGGTTCAATTTTTAAGCTCCTTACTACAATGTCTGTCTCTTCAGTCTTCCTCCCTTCTGCCAGTACAAACACCTCCATCCTCACACATATTCACTGGTATAATGTTTTGCCCTCCCTTTAAATAAGGCATCATAGCTCCATGTTTAAAGAATAATCATAAAAATCTCCACCATGCACCAAAACAACCCAAATGCCTTAAGGGTCGTGGGCAACATTCAGAACCTACCACCATGTAGAGCCAAACAGGCCCAGAAAAGATGGGGCACCCAGGGTTTTGGGAGTGTATATGCATACAAAGGAAATGCATGTAATCTCATTTCTGTTAATGTGAATGTCATAATCCTGTGGGGATTCATCAGCATCGGTGCCTTTCAGCACCAAACATTTCACCAGGAACTCTTTTTGCACCTGCAAAATCCAGAGCTCCCACCTTCCCAGGTGCACCCTCTGTGCCATCCAGACCTGGAAGTCCCTGTGGTCCCTGATCTCCTGGTTCAACCAGAAGTCCTATTCCCCCTGGAGAAAATGGCACCTGCCTTTGAATGCTTCTGGGCTTTACTGATTTCCCCCTCCCCACCTTTCTGCTATACATACCAGAGTTTTCTGGCTAGCAGATCTTGCCCCTCTGCTCAGGGTCATGGTGATCACCATACTGGAGGAAGAAGTGTTACTCCATGGTCAGATTGGTATGGATTGTGGGAGCTTTTGCTTTCCTCTGTAGTGGGGACCACGGCTTTACCTGGGATCTCTTGAGGGTTTATTAACAATTTTTTACAGAGGCAGGGCTTTGGTTTCCCTTCTTTGTCTGTGGCAGGCTAGGGTGTTATGTCTTGTGTGCTGTCAGGGTTTGGGAGTACTTTTACAAAGAGTTGAGATTATGGTTGTATGGGATGAGCCTGTCTCAGGCAGGGGGTTGGACAAGATGACCTCAGGAGGTCCCTTCAAGTCCTACTTCTCTATGATCCTGTTGTTTTATGTGGGTTTCAAAAGGAAAGCGAGTCTGCAACAAGAGGCCCAATCCTACCTTGGAATAAAAGGATCCAAGTCTTTGGCTATCACTAAAGCTGCTCAAAGCAAGACCAAATTTGGCCCAGGACAGTTTCAGTTATTAATAGGACTTTCCTCTCTTCCCTTTCTTTGTGCATGCTTTCTCTACCAGGAAGGAGGGAAGTGAAGGGGGCTGCTGTGAAGCCAGCTGTAGCTGAGCTCATAAATATGAAATCAGAAACAAATGCAGACAAATGGTAGCAACACTGAAAACATTGGAGCAATGAGGAGATGCATGATGAGAAGAAATGCTTGGGAGGATCATTTAAAAGCTGTAAAATGAAACTCTTTGTTTTCACGTTGCATAAATGGAGGCATCAGAGCAGAGAAAGAAATTTGTGGGCTATATGGTCTTGAAATTCTTGCAGGATCAAATAAATGTACCAGTGCAGGGTTCTCGCCTGATTCCCAACTCTCTGACTCATCAGAAAGTGGAGAGAAGAAAGCTCTGGTGTTTGGATTTTTTTTTTAAAGTAGTGTTGAAATAATAATGACTCCAAAAAGCACCTTTTGTTCAGCCTGCAACATTTGGGGGTCATGTGTCATGCAAGCTCAATGCTCTTTAGGAATGAAGATAAAAACCCCACAAATACACTATTGAGAGTCACTTTCATATCCCTCTTCTCATTTTTCCTCACATATCGTTATTATGACTTAGACTCCAGGAGCACTTACAGGCTTCAGGCAAGTTCAGGACCTCCTCCTACTCACCTCTCCAGGGCACTAGGCTTTTACAAAGACTTAAGACAATGTCCTCAGAGGGGAGTTAGACTGAAAGCACAGAGCTAAAGGAAGTGTCATTATGCCCATTTCACTGATGGGGAATAACAGCACAGAGAAAGTGAGCTCAAAGTAAAGTAACAGCACAGAGAAGGTGAGCTCAAAGTAAGTGCCCAGCTCAAAGTCCCCCAGCAAAACACTACTGCATTTAATGGGCTGTGGGTCAAACCCAGACAGATCTGCACAGGGTGCCCCAAAAAGTTGGTGCCAAGAACTGAACCCTGCTCTCCCACTTCAGTTTCAGCCACAAGGAATAAAAAGAAAACATTTGTGTCCCCTGCCGCATTTTTTTCCTGTTCTTTATTATAGAGAAAGAGTGAATATAGCATCCCCTGGATATTTGTGGTCTAATTAGTGCTGTTGAGTCATCTCCAGCCTCCTTTTTCAACTTGGGGATTGTTCAGAGGAGCAGGCTTGGATTCAGGCAGGAGGGAGACAGAGGATTTAGGCTCTGCAAAGCTGCAAACAGGAGTTAGGCAGAGAAAGCAGGAAGATAAAGAGTATAAAACAGACAGGAATCAGGTCTGCAAAGGATATGAAAACCATCTTTTTCTGAGCCCACAGAGCACTGCAAGGGTTACATGCAGCAGCCATAGCAAGTGCTGTAATGGGGACCAGCTGAGGACACTCAGGAGTCAGCAACCAGGCCCAGCCTTGTTATCAGGACCAGCTGGGACTCGTCTGTGACCCTGCTTTCCCCATGCCAGGCTCATTCTTCTTACAGCGATTGTGCTGCATGTTCAGTCCGTTAGTACTGCAAGATCTTTTACAGAAGGAAAAAGAATTGAAGTTGAGCCTGTTAATGAAGACTAGCCTGAATGGTGTAAGGCCCGCATCTGCAGGACCCTCCTCGACCTCATCCAGACAGAAATCTATGTTCACACCTTCAAGTTTCAAGCAATTGCACTTTTCTTGTGGAAATCCTTCATTCCCATGCCATTAGCTTTATTGCGCTGAGGAGGGGAAGGCCACAGGTGGTATATCCCCACTGTTTTTAACTGTGTTGTGACTTCCTTGGTTCAAGCCTAAGTGCCAATATGGGAGATAGAAAGAAGAGCGCTGGGATCAAACACAGAACATAACTCTGAATTAAAATGGGAAACCAATTTGGGAATGACTAATGGTCTGAGAACGTGGCCAATTAAAAATACACCTCGGTATATACTGCTACCAAATGTACTGCGCTGGCAGCTTATTCTCCTAGTGCCAATTCAAGTTGCACACATTCATTCACCAGTTCAATGGTAGTCTATATGAATAAAAGGGAGGAAAAATGGCATAAGCCTCTCAAGTTGTAGCCCTGTCGCCCACTGTTATTTACCTGGTTGCAACAACATTTTTTCAAAAATACCAAGCATAATTATATTGTCAGATCCAAGTCTGAGACATATCAACCGAAAGATGGGGGGAAGGTATAATTGTTGGATAAGAATGCTACAATTGACATTAGATGTCAATAGCTTGTGCTGATGCTCTGAAAACATCTAAATAAAATATAGTCCTTGCTCCCCACCCCCCCGGGAAGCATTTTTATCTCACTGGAAATATTTTTTCCTGTTGTAGTTTTGATCGTGACTAGGAAGCCTGGCTGCAAATAAATGTGTCCTTCTAGCGTAATCAAAGGAATAGAGAAGTTGCTCCATCAGATCAGTATCAATTACCTGCCATGCCGCTGCTGCTTTAGAAGACAGCAAAAGAAAAACAAAAAACCCCCAGCATTTGGGCACATGTATGGCGGCTATATATGGAGGAAGTTCAAATTCTCTTCACCCCTTTGGGGAATCAGCTAATACCAAGGCATGAAGACAGACTACTCCAGTCATAGCAGGTAAAACTCGAAATGTTATAAATGATCATAAAACTACCCAGCATCTTTGAAAATCTAGCTACCAGGCTTAACTCTGACCTCAGCTGCCATCTAAGCCAGTGGCTGGCTAAATGCTGGGTGAAAAAAGTATTTCTTTCCATTGGTTTTAAATTTACCTGCTGTTCGCTTCGGTGACCTCTTGTTCTTTAATTACAAGACAGCATAAGAAAGCAGGGACTGACTGGCTTTTATTACAGCCTTTATATCTTCAATGCATCAGTTAAATTCACTCTACTCTGCTGCTTCCGTGACTAAATAATCCTAAATTTTGCAAAATGTCAGGCTGGACTTCACTTGATATGAATTAGTATAAAGGCCAGCTTTGGTTAGTAGAAAGGCCTGCTTGCCCACATGCCAGGTGTAAGTTATGGGTTTAAGTAGCAGGTAAGATCACATTAAATTTTTACATTAATTTCGCTATTGCAGAGTTCACTAATGATTTAGCTCCCGCTCAGAGGCCATGTCCACATCACCTCCTTGCTGGATTTGAGTCCCCTGCAAGCACACGCTGCCTACACAGAAATTAGGCAGCATAACCAGCTCAGAGAAGCCCTATGCCTACACCCTGCCTCTTTCTCCATCTGTCTCAAGAGCAAACCCACAGGCCGCGATTCTCAGCAACGCTCTTAGGTTCAGCAGCAAGGGGAGCATTAGCATGGCCAAAAATCTCACTCCCCCTTTGAGCCTGTGTGGTTGGTGGATTTTCATGTCACTCATACAAAGGCAAGACAGCTGTGAAATAAAAACCTGAGCCAGCACTCACTGATGTCAATGGAAAATCTCCTCTTGACCCCATTGAACCCTGGTTGACAACTCGAATTCCCCTATCACTCCCCAACAATAAACCTGGTGCTGTACCGATGGGATGCAGTCTTCATTTTCCTTGTGTTGCCCCTCACTGACACCGCTTTAAGCCTTCTGACCCCTCTCGATGCTTTTGAGGAACCAGCTAATGCCAAGGCATGAGGACAGACTACCCCAGGATTACCTTAAATGAGACTTTTATCATCTGAAACTAAAAAAAGGCTTCAGAGCCCCTCCACAAGGTCCCTTTGTTCTCCTATCCCATACATTCCTACCCCTTACATGCATACCACCCTTTGGTTTCCAGGAAGAGCAGAGACCAACTGCAGATGCTTCCTCAGCCTGATGACGGGTATTTATATTCAAAAGCTTGCAGAAAAGAATTTTTCCAACTATTTGAGTTGGTCCAAGAAAAGAGATCAGATTTAGCCAAAGAAACTTGTTTGCCTATGTCCTTAGGCCAGCATAGCTACGAACTATTCCCCTATCCCAGAAGTTTTCAAACTTTTTAAGAGGCACCCCTCAAAAAATGCCAGCTTTCTTTTCACTCTTTTTTTTTTAAGTACAGAAAAGTAAATAAAGCATTTTTTTGTGTGTTCAAAAGAACTCAGGAAGATCACAACAGGTCAGAAGGTTTTTAATGGTATGGATTCCTGTTTGAAATCTCTGGGTTGATGGCGTGAATCACATTGGCCCACCTAACCATGCGAGTGCTGCATCACCTTTGCAACCATCTCAAGGCACTCTGGTTGAGGATCAATGCCCTAACTCCTGCAGGGAAGCCCTTTAGAAATCCCAAATGCAGTACAGCTACCTGCATATCACAGATGTGGCATCTCCCTGCTGCTCTGTGAAAGCCCCTTTCAACCACTATACTTGCCTGCTCTTTCCAACACGTGAGCCACACTCAGCTTGGGAGCTGTCTCCTCTCTCTCGGGCTGATGAACAGCTAGGCTCCTTGGCTCTCATCCTCTCTCTGGTGCCAGCTGAGATACACCAGCCGGTCTGTCTCCCCACCCACCCCACTGGCTCCCAAGCCTGCAGCTCCAGTTCAGGGCAAGCTGGCAGCCAGCGTCCTGCTGTCCTCACAGCCTTCTGGGGAAAGCTCATCAGATCTCATCTCCCCCAAGACCCACTCCTTCAAGCTTTCCTACCAGGCCCCAAATAGCTGCCATTTCCCAGAAACACCTTGCAGACACCTACTTGCCTTCATTCCCCCTTACTCTTTCCCTGTTTCTTAGTCTCAGATGCATACCCACTCTATTAATGAGGTCTAGCTGGACAGGACTTGCTTCACTAGACTTGCTGGCTCTTTAAGAAAAGTACATCTGTGCCATGCACTCTCTAAAGTATTAAAATAAAGGGTTAAAAATAGCCCTGTGAGACTAAATCAGAGCCACAACTTAGCTCCAGTTTAGTCTCAGGGTGGTGTTGGAGGGTGATGAAACACTGGAACAGGATACCCAGAGAGATGGTGGAGTCTTCTTGTTGGAGGTTTTCAAAACTCAAGTAGACAAAGCCCTGGCTGGGATGATGTAGTTGGGGCTGGTCCTGCTTGGAGCAGGGGTTGGACTAGATGTCACCTCCTGAGTCCAACCCTCATTTTCTAGGTTTCTATGATTTTGACACTGGAGGGTGGAAAGAGCACAGAAGGGAAAGAAAAAGCAATGGAAACATTTTGCTTCCTGAGAAAGCCAAGCCTGCAACCACACAGAGCTCCTTCTCCACGGGAAACAGGGGGTTTGGATTTTAAGACATGCTAGTGATTCCCATGGACGGAAGCATATATATCTAATAAATTACTGAATGAGTTCTGGGTTTTGCCCTGTGCTAGAATTAACTATAAGGCAATGATTTACCAAAGCTTCAGCCCTACACTGGTGTCAAGAAACCCAAAGTCTATCCCTGCCTCTGCCACTAACTGGCTGCATGCCCTTGGGTACATCCCTTCATCTCTCTGCATCTCTGGTATCCTTCCCAGGCTTCATCATCTATACAAAGACTATAATTTCTTTCAAGCAGTGTTTGGGCCCAGCACAATGGGGCCCCAATCTCATGGGTGACTGGTGCCTCCCGAGTCTGGGGGGGGCACCAGATCGCCAATGGGGGTGGTCCCCCAGAGGCCAATTGTCGAGCCAGCAGCGAAACCAGAATTGCACATCTGGTTTCATGTCTGGCACTTCCAGGGGGTGCACAGCTGATCTCAGGGGGTGTATGGCTGATCTCACCCCCTACGTGTCACCAATGCCCAATCTCCAGGGAGGTCCCTCAAGGCAATATTGGAATACAAATAACATAATAATCATATTTCAGTTCACATATTTATACCTTCAGGATTTTGGGGCACCAAAAGCATTTGAATAAATCAGTGAGATGGTGCCTGTATCTTTTATTAGAGTTGGCATGCTGAACAGTTTATTAAAAACCTGACTCTGTTTTCCATATACCCATCAATCAAAAAGGTATAAGTCGAGGTGCTGATTTTAGAGCCCAATAGAAGTAATTTTGTGCTGACAATACTCCTGCTACACCACAGCACCAGCACTTCCAATAGTTGTATTACAATTATTTTATCTGCTGTAGCAATCAAGTTGTATCATTCTGCTCTGGGTTGTATTGTTGTAGTGTCAAATCAACCCAGAGAGAGAGTACAGACATGGGTGGTGGGAGAAATGTATTTGGGAAATAAACATGTCTCTTCAATAGTTTTCCAACGTGTCTGAAATAATCATTTTCAAGGATTTCAAAAAAATGAGTGACATGGGGAGCTGGAATAAAAAAATAAAAAAGGGAGATAGATAAAGAATAAGGCTGAAGCAAGGAAAAACGTCTATCAAATTACACAGCCATTCCCCCAAGGTAATGATACATCTGTAGCAAAATTTACCTGGTTTAATATTGTTATCCCAGACAAGCTGGTGTCACTGCAGAGCGCATGCATCGTTCCTTCACCGATTTCAACACTTAGCCAAATTTTTGATGGTTGCTCAGGAGGAATATGCTTGGGCCCCTGCATCTGCCTTCCGTGACATCCAATTAAAGTGCAGTTGTGTGGATAAAGATGGCAAACACATTTCCCTGGTACCCTGATTGGAGAAGGAATTAAAACCCTGAGGTGACAGGGAATGCTAGTTAAATGTACAGCAGGAGAGCTCTGAATAATATAATTATTGGTATCAGGGTGATGTTTTATTTATATGGGACTTAAAATGTACATAGTGTTTCTGCAGATGAATAAAAGAAAATGGCTCAAATGTGTTATGGCTGAGGAACGCACATCGCAGCTCAACACGGGGTGAGACGGGAACCTCTGAACATCCCTCAGCCTGGGCTGGATGCTCATTTATCTGGTCCTCCAGTCCGGTTTACTGCAGCCTAAATATTTCTTTAAGTTACACTGGCTGAGAATGACCTCAAATGTCTCATACATCAAATAGGAAGAACCACTGTTTAGCCCACCACGAGCACCCACAGCAGAGAGGGGGGATCTGGCAGAGGTCTCTCTAAGTCACCTGATATTTCCCTTGTACTTGGTGATCCTCTTGCGCTGTTAGGCCTAAATCTGCCAGCGCGAACTGGAGAAACCGAGCAACACTCTGGGAAAGTTTCTCCTTTAATGGCCAGATCCCTAATCCCATCTGGCGTTGTTTCATAGTTTCATAGTAGCTAGGGTCGGAAGGGACCTAGGTAGATCATCAAGTCCGACCCCCTGCCTTGGCAGGAAAGAGCACCGGGGTCAGATGACCCCGGCAAGGTGCTCA
>NW_017728949.1:55110570-55118314 GCF_001723895.1 Crocodylus porosus | reverse complement strand
ATGTGATATCTTTTATTAAACCAACTAAATAGCTGGAAAATTGTTCTTTGCAAGCTTTTGGGCACCGTGTGTGCCTGCAAACTTGTAAAGAACAATTTTTCCAAGTATTTAGTTGGTCTATTGTATTGCATCTACCCAAAGAACTGTGTCTGGTGGCACTTTGCACGGCTGAAAGCAACCACCGTGACTTGCAGAACCAGGCAGCATCCATACGCGACTATACTGCTTTCTAGTTGAGGGGTCACCTGTGATGCAGAAGTAGCTTTGGTATCCCTGCTCAGCTGTGCCTCATGCGAAGAAAGCATCATCTCCATTTGCTTCCCCACCACCCCCATCTTCCTAAGAATGTAAAATTGTTGGATTTTTTTTTTTGTTTTTAATTAAAGCTAAAAAGCAATATTGGCTTTTCTTTTTCCCTCCCTTGAAAATACAGTGGAGGTTTCTGGGCTGGCTTGGAAAGACTCTGAAAGTTTCTGCCTTTCTAGTAGACAGCCCCCTTTCTCTTTAAACTTAGATGTGGGGCCCACTGAACTCCTCCAAACCTTAGTAAGTTTGGGGTGTCTTCTGATGCAGGGCCATATGCATCCATGGTCATTTGTTACTAAAAGGTACAGATCTGATGCAGGTGCTTTTCATAAAGGCAGTGGTACTTGCTCATTGAATGTCATCTGCATATGGTAGAAGCTGCGGCGTCTGCAACATCCATCACGGCACAGAGTAAGGTCTGAACGACCGTGCTTCTACAGCCTGCACCATGCCTAGCAAAGGCCCTTGAAGCACTTGCAAGTGCAAGACATGGCTGACACAGGGCCGGATATTGTTCACAATGTCAGTTCTGCTTCCCACGACACACTCTCCTTGAGAGGTCACTAGCCTTGAGCAAGGGGCTGGATTAGATGACCTCCCACCCTAATTTTCTATGATTACTGGCAGTGCCTAATCTGGGATTCTCTAAACTTAAATCACACCTTCACTGCAAAAGGATGCGTGCTTGAATTGAGATAGTGGAGAACACCCATGTTAGTAAAGGAGAACCCCTGCTTCTGTGGTCCAGATCCAGCTTGACTAGCTGCTCTGAGGAACAAAGCTGGAAAGTTTGGATGTGAAGATAGTTACCTAGGAGAAGCCGCCCTGAGGGAAAATACACTGCCTGTGTATCGCACAGAGATACCCACACTAGCTCTGCACGTGCTAGCTGCTGAGCTGGAATCGGTGCAGCCGGTTCCCATCATCCTCCAGCCAGTTCGCTGTGCCTGTGGATTTAGATGCTGCCAAAAACAATCTGGCAATCTCCCTGAATGTGTTGCTTGAACCCCAGCTCCCCACATCAGACCTTTCCATGCAAACACCCACCTACCACTGCCCACAGACTGGGTACATTAGCATGTTCCAGGAGCTGGGTGATCTTTCCAGGCACACTATCCAAGAAAGGTCTTGTCTATAGCGAACAGTTCTTCGGGGGGCGGATATAGCTCTACCAACCAGACCTGAAGGGTGGGTGCAGCTATACTGGCAGAAGACAACGGCTTCTGCTAGCAGAGCTTCTGCTGATTTACCTTCAGCGACAGAAAGCTTCCTTCTGTTGGCAGAGCTGTGTTTGTATCGGGGTCCCGCTGCTGTACCACCGTCATCACTGTTTGAGCAGCAGCCCCACAGCAGAGCCTAAGCCAAAGGAAATGTCTAGTTACCAGGGCTCAGATGAAGAAGGAAGGGGAATTCATAGATTTCATAGATTTCATAGACATTAGGGCTGGAAGGGACCTCGGGAGATCATCGAGTCCTACTAGGTACTGACCATATTTCTTCAGTAACCTCCATTTTAGTCCCAATGTCACTTTTGCTCTACATATGTCAGCGGTTCTAGCCATACCTAAGGTTGAGAGTTATTTCTATCAGAAATACAGAATCGTGGAACAGGGCATATGGAAAGTCACCTATACTAAAAAGATGAATGTCACCAAATGTTAAGAATGCTTTCAGTAATATCGGTGGGTCCTTCCGTGTGAATCTTTGGCGTGCATCCTATCCCTCACATCGGGGCACTGCAGGCTGAGAGGTTTGCAAATGGCAAAGTACATACAAGCCATAAGTTCACATCTTAGTAGCTGCAGCTGGTTCCTTCTAATGCTGATCAGTGCCACAAGACTTCACTAAAACAATAAGAGGCATACTTTCAAAGCAGCAAATATTTCTTTCTAAACCCAAGCAGTTCCTGATTGACAAGCATCATGAAAGAAAAGCAATCATTTTCCTTCAAAAAATACACCGAAACTGAAATGAAACAATTAAAAAAAAACCCACTGTCAAAATAAACATCTTCAACTCTTTTCTCCCCTTGAGTCCTTCGAAACTCCAAGCCTTATGCAGCAGTATGTTCCTCACATCAGTTATGCATGCGTTAAAAATAGTCATTTTTTTCCCCAGCCGTTTTATATTTTCTGCTCGGAAAGTGTCATCATCTCATTTTCAGTAATGATTAATTTTAAGGAAATGGTGATAAGCTGATGGTCAGTCAGCAGAAGAGCAAGAATGAGGATGATTTTGCAAGTGACACTATTCAGTCAGCTCTAATATTTACTGTCATTATTATCTGCTATTATTAAACACCCTTACTATTTAATAGCACTGGGGCTGCAATGTAGGACACAGCCAGGTCTCTTCTAGACACTGGCTTTTAATATCAGTAAAGGGGTTGATCATGACCTTCTTTAAAAGCCTGGATAAGAGGTACCAGTACTGTTGGGTTGCTCTTTCTCCTCCCACAGGTGAACTGTTCCCCTCATGGAGCAAAGTCCCCAGCTTCTGCCAACTGACATTTGCTGAGCTGCACCCACATGCCAACCGTTGCATCCTCATGGTGCGACCACGGGACAAGCCTGGCCAACAAAAGCAAGGGGCTATGCAAGAGTTTGTAAACCTCAAACTATAGACAGTTCCTCCCCACAAAAAGTTTTCTTGTTCCTATGCTTTTTAGAAGCTGCCAAGAAATAATTTTGGCTAGCTCCCTCAAGGACCAACCCAGGGAGATGAGACATGTTTTAACAGAATCTATTAGTGGACAATAATTCATGCTATCTATCATATTGCACCATTCATCCATGCATCACCTAACAAGATGACATTTAATACAAAATAAGAATGATGAAGGTCACATGAATTTGCACAATTTATTATTGGTGTCAAGCCAGATTAGTTTGGCTAGCGCTTGACTAAAATTTGCTTAGGATTACTGTCTCTCCGAGTAAAAGGTTATTATCTAGTGGATACATATTTTTTTCTCCTTATGCTGAGTCTTATAACATTAGAACTGAACTGTCCACAGAGATCTCCCTGAATCTCATTTGGAAAGAATTTGAGTGTCATGTCAGGTTTCCTATTATGCTTTAGTCTTTCCTACCCTTTCTTAACTTCTTCCCAGTGATCAAAGCTGGGGATTAGAGCTGGATACAGAAAGCAATGCTACTTTTGCTGAAGGTGAATATACTGCTGGTGAAGTGTGACCACTAAACATGCCTAGTAATTAAAGATTTCACTGCTGTAGGAGAGAGAAATAAAATAGGCAATGCCGGCATATGCTTTCCTAGTGCTGCCTTCAAATGAAACCTTGATCAGGAGAACAAACCCAGGAGCATAGAATTATGATACAAAAATAGCCAGGACAGGATCTCAGGAGGTCACCGAGGCAAACCTTCTGCTCAAGAAAGGATTGTCCCTGTCTAAATCACCCCACACAAGAATTTGTCTAAATTGCAATTGTGAATGTCCAGTGATGGAGACTCCACAGCCCTTCTAGGTAACTTGTTCCCCGTGTTAGCCCCTCTCATAGTTAGAAAGGTCTTCCTAATACCCAGTCTAATACTCCCTTGTTGAAACCTAGGTTACTTGTTATCCTCTCGTCTGTAGGCACAGAGAACTGCCAACCACTGTCCTCTCTATAACGACCCCTTATTGCCTTTGCAAACCAATATCAAATCCTCCCTCCATGCCCTCTTCTCCAGACTAAATAGTTCCAGTTCATCTAACCTCTCCTTTATATTACGTTTTCCAGACTTCTCATTATTTTTGTTCTTCTCCTCTGGACTCCTGTAATTTTATCTACGTCTCTTGAAACATGCTGTCCAAAACAGGGACGGTTCTCCAGGCGAGACCATACCAGTGCTGAGTAAAGTGGAAGAATAACGTCCTGCCTATGCATCCCAGTATGCTCTTGGCCTTTTTGAACAAATAGTACTGTGTTGACCTGTATTTAGTTTGTGATCTGCTATAGCCCCCAAGTCTTTTTCTGCAGTGCTGCAGACCAGACAGTCATTCCTTGGTATAGTAATAGTAATAGTAATGATGATGATGATAATTTAGCACCACAAGTCCTGTACAATTGATATAACTCATTATTTTTCTTGCACAATGTTCTTGCTCTATGGGATCATACCATGCTCCAAAGATTCTCCATAAAATCTCATTTTCAAAATGGGCTAGTAATATCTCTTTTGCTTATAAGAGGACCAGGGTTTGACTGCCAAATGGCCTGATTATGGTTTTATAGACTTAAAGCTTAATTTTTCTTGGCATGAGCTTGGATGACTGGAGCTGGTGCAATGCAAAGTAGACTCTATTTCCTGCTTCCATTCTTCCTTTAATATCTATGATCCTATGACCCCAGCTGACTTCCTGCCCTTTGGGCAGGGGGCTGGACTCGATGATCTCTTAAGGTCCCTTCCAGCCCTAATGTCTATGAAATCTATGAAATCTTCTTTCCTATTAACATCCCATACTATGAGAGAACCAAAATACTTGAAGTGGGTCACTTGCTTTATTCTGAGTTGCTTAGGCCCTTGATTTATTGCTGTCCTGTTTACCAGCAGATAGTGTGTTTTGTCCATGTTCACTTGTCACCCAATTTCCTTTGCATTATTCATTAGTCAAGTATGCAGAGCTTCTATATCATTCATATTTTCACTTATGAGAACTATATCTTCAGCACATGTGAGGACTTTATTCCCTCCATTGAGTTGAAGTTGGCCCCTTGTGTTATTTATGCTCCTGGTTACTTTTTGCATTGCCAAGTCGAATAGGATCAGAGATAGGCCATCGCCTTTTCTCAGTCCAGTTCTAATTAAGAAGGGGACAGATTTTCTTCCATAGGTGCTAGTTCTGATTCTCGATACATGCATGCAAATTTAAAGAGTTCAATCAGTTTATTGAGAATTCCTAATTCAGATAGTAAGGCCCACAAGCTTTCTCTGTGTGTGTGTTATCATAGGATTACTAGAAGTTATCATAGGCTTTCTGGAAGTCTACGAACAGAATATGTAAGCTTAGGTTATATTCCCATAGTTTCTAAACTATTTGTCTTAGTGAGCAGATTTGGCCTGTCATCAATCTATCCTCTGATATTTGTACACTTAATTGTTTATAGGTTCACAGATGCTAGGGTCGGAAGGGACCTCAAAGGATCATCAAGTCCAACCCCCTGCCAGTGGCAGGAAAAAGTGCTGGGTGCTTGTCCCATCTCCTCTTCAAGACCCCCAAGGTAGGGAAGAGCACCATCTCCTCTGGGAGCCTGTTCCAGATTCTGGCAACCCTCACCATGAAGAAGTTCTTTCTGATGTCCAACCTAAATCTACTCTCTATCAGCTTATGGCTGTTGTTTCTGGTTTCTCCAAGAGTGCTCTCATAAACAGAGCAACCCCTATTCCCTGCTGCCCCCCAATTAATCTTTATACTGTCACAAGATCTCCCCTCAACCTTCTCTTGTGGAGGATGGAAAGGTCCCTCAGCCTGTCCTCGTAGGGCCTTCCCTACAGGCCTCAAACCATATGAGTGGCCTCCTCTGGGCCTTCTCAAGGTTGTCCACATCCCTCCTGAATTGCAGTGCCCAGAATTGGATGCAGTACTCCAGCTGCAGCCTGACCAGTGCTGCATAGAGGGGGAGCATCACCTCCCTGGGCCTGTTCATGACGCACCTACTAATGCATGGCAAACTGTGGTTAGCTCTGCTAATTACTTCATCACATTGATGACTCATATCCATCTTGGAGCCGACAATGACTGTCCTAAGTGCAGGACTTTAGATAAGATTCAATAAAAGTAGTTCATTTCAGATCATTTCTTCAATTTATCAGGGTGATTTTGAATCCTAATCCTAGCCTCCACAGTATCTGCTACCCTTCGCAGAATGGTATCATCTGGAAATGTACAGAGTGCACTTTCAATTCCACTCTCCAAGATTATTAATAAAGACATTAAAGAGAACTCAACCCAAAATTCACCCCCAGGGAACTCTACTTGATACCTCCTCTTGGTTACATGTCAAGTGACTGATTGTCTACTCTTTGAGCACAATAATCCAACCAGTTACGCACCCATCTTACTGTGATTTCATCTAGACTGTATTTCCTTAGCTTACTTATGAAAATGATATGGAAGACAATATTGAAAGACTTGCTAAAGTTGTAATATAACAACTCACAAACAGCTCTGTCCCACTCACAAAGTCCATCACTTTGTTATAAAGGGAAAACAGGAGACGGTCTTCTTGGAAGTAAATGTCAAAAGGGCTCCACTCACTATCAGCCTTGAGGGTGGTTCTTGTGGACCTCTGCACTAGAAACTGCCACAAAATTTTATACAGACTGCCAAAGAAGCCATGCTAATCTTTATGGACACAAGTCAAATTTCATCAGTAACCTATGGGTGGACTTGCCTGGACTCTCACTGCACTGATTTACTGAGAAGAGCCCCAACAATATGCACATAGAAAAGCATTGCTCACTGGCAGAAACAACTAGAACCATGAAGAAATAATATGGGGATTTGGGGAGGATGAGAGAGATGAATGCTGCGTCTGTGCATGCGTGTCCTGGTGGGGGACATATCATAGACAAATGCATCTTCTTTTAATGTCACTGAAGTTGATGGAATGATGCCATGGATCAACTGGACCCAGCATCAGCTGTTTTAATGTATGCAATTTTACAGCCTAAGCCAGCCCCAAAATTCAGAGTCGAGTGTGCATTTTAGCCTTCACGAACAGCCTTGCTAACCACACACTGGTGACTATAACTCCTTTCTGCAGCACAACCACTCCAAACCAACTTGACATCATTTCATTCTTCATCTGGAGTCATATACACCTAGTTTACATCAGTCAGTGTTTAATACCAGACCAAGCCATACATCTGAGAAACAGGACACAAACAAAAATCCAGAACAAATTTCCAGAGATTTATCAACAAAGCTAGAAATGAAATCTGTGAGGGAAAACAAAACAAAACAAACCTAAAACCAATCCTTCACTCTGATCAATGGTAAGTCCTAACACAAGCTTCCCGCCTATGAAAGTTAATGTGGTGAGAGCCCAGGAGAGGAAAACATGGGAAGGAAATCTCGTCCATCATTACAATCAGTGCAGGTGAAGAACTTTCTGATGAAACAGTTTTTCATTGGGAAATGGTAATTTGCTGGAGCTGAATGTGTATACTATACTTGACAAGGAAAACTTTCTTGAGTCCACAGTGGAATTACTGATTAGAGCCGAAGGGTGAGAGCGATGAACTCTAGGGATAGGGTGTAAAATAATGAGGTTTAAGTCCTTATTCTAAATCTGGTAGAGTAAGGAGAGGGACCCAAGCTTACTACATCTGCAGTGATGGCTTTTTCCACTTCTGGTTGCAGGAAGTGTTCCCTTCCTTTGAGCAGGGGGTTGGACTAGATGACCCCCTTCCAACCTTAATTTTCTATTATT
>NW_017728949.1:55106685-55110470 GCF_001723895.1 Crocodylus porosus | reverse complement strand
AAAAAAGAAGCAACGAATCAAAACCTTTAAAAGTTTTTTGCCCCCAGATCAGAACAGAATTATATAACCATGCAAGATAAGACCATGTAAAATATTAAGAGAAAACTTAGGATAGATCTTGCACTGAGGACCACTCAGTGCAGCCAAGGGCATGCAGCAGTGCCCCTTACACTGGTACCCTATGGTAAGCTGATTGTCCAGCTGAGGCATTATAGCTTGCAGCATTGGTTATGCCCCTTTATAGCCATCAACATCCAGTCTATAGCTTCCAAAGCTAAATCTACACTGCTTGAGAATTCACTCTAGGGGTGATTATATCCAAAATGTTTCTTCTGGATTTAGCACCTCTTTCGGCTGTTAGAACAGCATGAGCTGGATGAGGTATGGTCCCAGATCAGGTCCATATTGCTTTGCAAAGAACCCACAGGAGAAAAATAAAGATAAAAACCTACCCCCACAAGGCTACTTGTTGCTCATGAGAGAGAAACTTATGAGAAAGACAGACTCACAATAGAGAGCTAATGAGCAAAAAGAGATCTTATCAAATTAAGCTCCAACATTATGAGGAGGTTTGCAACCCATTTCAGCTACACAGAAAAAGCAGTAGTATGGCTTTAGACATCACACTAAATGTAAATGCTCAGCTAGCTGTGTGAAATGTTCTGCTTGCTTAGCTCTGTAATGGATTGACTCAGAGTTAGCTGCTAGATTTGTGTGGAAATGCACTGTATATTAAATATATATTTAAAACCTGTTTTAAGTCACCGTAAGAAGGTGTGATGCAAATTTACAGGGGATTTTAATTTAATGCTCGGCAAAACTCTGTACAGTCTAAGCTTCAGCTCTGTGTTTTAATGGTGATATCCGCAAAGTACATACAATTTATAGACGCATTTTGTATGATTTTGCTGCTGTTATAAGCCCAGCTAGCTGTTTTGCCTACAAATAAAGGCTGCCCAAAACGCCCAGCATAAGACCAAGGTTTTGATTACTTAGGGTTTTCCCCACTTCATCTCTTTTCCAAGCTAAGCTGAAATTTTCAGAGCTTGGGGTGATGTATTTTAGTTATTTCAAACAGTTGTTCTGATAATGCAGCTGAAAAGTTTCCAAGAGCAAAGTTAGGGTAAAAATATTGCTTTACCCATTAGAAATATCCCAGTGGCCTTAGAAAAATTCCAGCTCTCCCTTGGTTCAGAAGAGAGACTTGAGGTCTAGCAGCTGGTGGTTTTTGTGTCAGGGAATACACGTGTTGCTGATTTTGTGGAAAATATGATGAAATCTTACCAAGTTTTAAACCCTTGCATATAGTTAATCTGAGATGTCATATCTTGGTCTCTAAGAATCCCATGTGCACTGAGTATGCTCCAGCTTTGTGTGAGAGTAAAGTCGAACATAACCTGTCCCCAGAGAGGAAATTAACATGGCTCAGATGTAAGAGGCACATAGCCAGAACAGGAACAAGCAGGGATGGAGGAGTAGTAATTAGGAGCAAGGAGTCTGGGAAGTCTAGAACTATGCAGACATAGAGACTGAGTTGGGTGCATATGGGGATGAAGACAGCCAACATGAGGATATAAGAAGGGAGAGGTGGATGGAGGAGAGGGAACAAAACTGATGAAAAGTTGGGATGCATGGAGCAAAGTCAATGGGGCTGAGCAACGAGAAAGTATAGCAAGGAGCCAGGGGGAGAAAGCTGGTGGGGAGGTAGAAAGGACAAATCAGAAAAAGGAGTTCTGAGAAGAAAGACTTGGGCTGGTAAGGCAAAAAGTCATGAGGAGGGATGGAAAAGTCTGAGGAGAGCCATAAGGCCAGAGTAGAGAAGAGACAGTCTGGTAAAAATTGGCTGGGAGCATCTAATGGCAAGAAAACTCACTTATCTTATGACATTGAACCTAATATTTTCTATTCTAACTATTTCTGTACTAGAATAAGCACCTCTGAAGCCTACAGGCACATTGTATATCTAACCCCCCTTCAATCTGATAACCATTATAGAGGTTGGCAACCTATGAGAACAATGCCATGGGGAAGTTATGCCTGGGAATGGTTACCAAAAGGAACACTCCACCAGCCAGAAGTGCCCCTTCCAGAAAAGGGCCTCACTCCTCTCATGAAAAGTGTATTAGTCCAGCCACAACACTGCTAAACTGTGTGTATGTCTACCTGGGGCAAGGCAGAACCATGCAGCGATACCCAAGTTATTTCTGTCTATGGTAGTTCCAGAACCAGAATCAGTGGAGCCTCATTCATGTAGTTTCATGGCTTGGTCAATTCATAGAGAGGAAAGGACCTCGAGAGATCTTCTAATCCACCTCCCTGTCTGAGGTAAGATCATCTCTATCAATACGTACAAATCTATTGCCTAACCAAGCAAAACTACACAGTCAACCCAAACACAACACAAGACATAACAACCAAATCTGCCAGGGGTAAACCCAGGCGAACCATCTCAGCCAACTTTCTGTTGTTGCAAAAGTTGTTAAAATATGCTCTCCAGAGACCCCAGGAAGAGAAGCATGCCCTCTACAGAGGAAGGCAAAAGTCCCCACAATCCATGCCAATCTGACCATGGGATAAAATTCCTTCCTGACCCCAAATACGGTGATCAGTCTGACCTTGAGCAGAGAGGCAAGATCCTTTAGACAGGAACCACCAGATTTAAGTTCCAGCAGGAGCACTGGAACACCCAAGTCAAAATCCCCAGCCTTGGCTGCAGCCAATAAAGTTGTGCAAATTTTTGCCAGGTGTTTTGTTTCAATGCTGTTTTGACTTGTTTCAAGCTCGAAACAGCAAAATTGAAATGAAACAAAAGGCTTCAGAACAGCCTCAAAACCAAACAAGGGCACTCAAAACCGTTCAAAAGTTTCAAAATGTTTTGCGTTTCAAATCTGGGCTTGCCTGCAGGGAAACAGAAAATGAGGAGAGGCAGGAGAAGGAGTGGGGAAGGACTGCTCTCATATTGACTGTGTAGCTGGCCAGTGAGAGTCATCCTTCCCTGAGGTCCCTTCCAACCCCAGTGCTCTGGGGGAGGGACGGAAAAACTGTTGTGGCTTAACACACACACAGTCACGTCTGTCACACGTTTTGCTCTGAACAATTTGAGGTTCAGTTTCCCAGAAAACCCTTCACCTATCTCCTTGAAACTTGGTGGGCTTTGTGGCCTCAGCAGGGGCTACCATTCCTGCATCTTTTACCACCCCCACCCCCATGCCTTCACACTTAAAAGTGACACAAATTTTGCTTTCAAGAATCAAGGTGAAATTTCCCAGAAACCCCTATCTCCTTTAAACTTGGCAGACCTCATGCCCTTACAAGGGGCTACCATCCCTACTGTCTTCATGTACATCTGCCAAGAAATGATAACGTTATAGGTAGTTTTGTTCTTCCTCATTATAGCCTATGAGTGAAACGTTGAGACAGTGTCGAAACAGCAAAACAGTTTCAACAAAATGAAACAGAACAGTGGATTCAAAAAGAAACTCGAAACAAAACACTGTCCCATCAAAACATAAAAACGGAAGTCATAGATTTCATAGACATGAAGGCTGGAAGGGACCTCAGAAGATCATCGAGTCCAGCCTCCTGCCCCAGCAGCAGGAAGTCAGCTGGGATTATAGGATCCCAGCAAGCTAGCCATCCAAATTTCTCTTGAAGGCATTCAAAGTAGGCACTTGAACCACCTCTGGTGGCAATCTATTCCAGACCTTGGGGGCTTGGACAGTAAAGAAGTTCTTCCCTATGTCCAGCCTGAAACAGTCTTGGAGGAGTTTGTAACCATTCAACCT
>NW_017728949.1:55095591-55106180 GCF_001723895.1 Crocodylus porosus | reverse complement strand
CTCCAATGTCCACATCATTAATGAAGATGTTGAACAATATGGGTCCAAGGACAGAGCCTTGGGGGACCCCACTGGTCACAGGGCATGATGATGATTAACTTCCATCAATCATCACCCTCTGGGTCTGAACTTGGAGCCAATTTCCCAGCCAGAAGATTGGGGTGAACCCGAGGCCGCAGTAAACCAGTTTTGCCAAGGTGTGATCATGGGATACCAGATCAAAAGCTTTTTTGAAGTCAAGATATATGACATCAATCTCTTCTCCCTTGTCCAGCTGATAGGTCACTTGGTCATAAAAGGAAATAAGATTGGCCAAGCATGACCTACCCGCAACGAAATGAAACAGAAGTCAAAATGAAGCAGTGCCATTTTGCACAGCCCTAGCAGCCAACACCCAATGTTTCTGAGGAACATATAGCATCAGGAGAAGATAAAATTCCCTCATGGACCCATGAGGCAATCAGCAAAGAAAAGTAGCATGGAAAATAAGCTTATTAGACCATAGGAATCCCAACACTTAAATTATCCCTGATGCAATGCCTGTCCAACCTCTTCCTGAAGACCTCCAATCATGAAGAGTCCACAACTTCCCTAGACAGTCTGTTCCACTGCCTCATTGTTCTAACAGTGAAAAAGTTTTTCCTGATATTCAATTCACTTCACTAAACAACAGAGCTAATTTCCACCATGTGCAGTACAGCAGTCAGAGGATTATTCTGCCCCCAGCTTGGGACTCAAGCAGTCTGGAAACCTGAGCACACTGCCCACACGATGACCCTGCAGCCTATGACTGCTCTTGTTTACTCCATTAGCTGCAGTAACAGAGGTGTTTGCTGCAGCAATGATGTTTCCAACCCTGCTGATGACCCACAAGGGTTGCCAACAGGATGCCACATAATGGAATCCTGTTTGCTTAGGGTTCTCATTCAATAGTCTAGGCAACTATATGCACACACAAAACTACATTAAAAGAACATTAGTAAGGTTACAAAGTCAGGCAGCTCAAGAGTTAGGGAATGCCAGAACTAACCTTGTTGTGCACCACTGTGCATATGCATTATTAGAATGACTGTAATGACTGTAATTGCATTATTATTAAGCTGGTTTATTATGGGCCAAAGGACCAGCTTAAAATGGGGCCTCATTGACCTAGGCCCTGTATACCTGTAGAGATTCCAGAGCATAGACAAGAACCAAAGAAAGCACAGAGAGGTAATAAAATGCACAAGCAGAGGAAGATCCAGTGCCAGCCAATGGCAAGTTCATTTTGCAGTTTTGCTTATGTTTTGGGATAGAGAAGAGAAGAGAAGAGAAGAGAAGAGGGGCAGATGTGGAGACAGAGAAGAAACTCAAAAAGAGACAAACAGAGGGTTGGAGTAGACACCTGATCAGTGCAGGCCCAAGAAACTCCAGGCAGAATGGCAAGAAGTACTTTAAACACATGATCACATAATATTTTTTCATAGTTCCCTTTCTCATTCATTTAATATCATGGAAAATGGGGGTTGGAAGAGACCTCAGGAGGTCACATGTAGTCCAACCCCCTGCTCCAAGCAGGACCAGCCCCCACTAGATCATCCCAGCCAGGGCTTTATGGAGCTAGGCTTTAAACACCTCCAAGGATAGAGATTCCACCACCTCTCTGGGTAACCTGTTCCAGTTCCACTGCTTTTATTAGTAGATGTTTTGGATGGGGAATCCAGAAAAAAGATGACAAAGCTGAGATGGAAATACAAAGCGCCCGAATGAGGGACTAACAATCGAGGGATGGGGGAGAGGAGGGGAACACGACTAGGTTACAAATGATACAATGTTAGCCAACTAAGCTCAGGGGTGGGGGGATGTGGGAAGGGGGAAGGGGTGGGGGTCGTGATGCTGAGAGGGAAAGGAGATAGATACACATATACCCGTTACAGTGGTCTGCAATGTTGGAGGAAGTGGCTCGGAGAAAGCGTCTCAGTCCATAAAGTCCGGTCGCGGGGGGTCCTTTTCGGGTGGGGTGGGGTCATCTGTGGTGGCGAAATCCTCTCGACATGAAGCAAAGCTGGGGGGGGTGGTTCAGGCGGTGGTGTCCTCCGGGTCCGGTCCGGCAGCAGCTCATCTGGAGGGGTCAGAGTACTGGCGGTGGCCCGTGATGTGCTCCACGTAGATGTCGCGGGACCAGAGGATGGTGTCGGACACCATGAGGCAGCGCATCAGCTTGGCGGCAGGAAACGCGGCAGGCACGGAGGACGCTCTCATTGCTGGGATCTCAGGCTCCGAGCGCCCCCACAATGAGCGCGTCCACCATCACGTCATAGCCGCGGCCTCTCAGGGTGTCGGCCAGCGGGGCGCACTTCTCCCGCTTGCGAGCCCGGGCATCAGTGAAAGCTTGGTGCTGGTTCTCGAAGGGGATGGTGACGTCCACAATCACGATCTTCTTGGCCTCGTGGTCCGTGACGACGATGTCGGGGTGCAGCTGGCTCTCGCAGCCCAGGATGGTGCGGTTCACAGAGATCTCCCCCACCCTGGCCGGGATGGCCCGCACCAGGCGGTCCTGGACAGCATTGTGGCGGAGCTGCCAGGCTCTGGCGTGCGGCTTGCAGCTGCACAGCACGTGGGGGAGGGTCTCCGCCACATAGCCACACCATTGGCACCTCTTCTCCTGGTGGCCGAAGCACACGGCCCTGTTCAGAGGCAGCCAGTTGAGGCGGGCGCGGTGGAGGAAGCGACAGTCCGCAAAGCGTGTGAAGCTCCCGCTGGGCATGAAGTGGTTGCAAGCGTCCCACTTCGAGGTGACATTGAAGACCTTGCCCTGGTTGGGTTTGGCCCTCAGGTCGCCGGCGTACTTGTTGCGAACGGCGTCCTTCAGGAACCTCTCCAGGAAGGTCCTCATCTGGGGCATCATGGTGATGCGGTTGGCAGGCAGGGCTGGGCTCAGGCATACTCCCAGCTCCTGGCGCTCCTGGTCCAGGTCCAGGCGCAGCCGATGCGGGTCCCAAGGCAACGCGTGGCGTTGCAGGCTCGGCTCCACAGCGAGGCAAAGTCCCCGCCATCCCAGCTGAACTCACCCTCCTGTGAGTTGCTGAGGAAGGTGGCCAAGTCTTGTCCGGTGCGCTGCCACCTGACTACTTTCCTTGTAAGGGCAGTTTAACCTAAACTTACCTTGCTGCAACTGGAGACCATTGCTCCATTTTGCAGGAGGGGTACAATGAATGCAAATATTTTTTCTTTTCATTGTTCACTGTGTAGCCTTAGGCCTTATTTACTGCACTGTCTTTAAACCCACACTCAGCCCATGGACAACAGTTGGTTAAGATGAATTAGTACTGGAGAGAAGAGGGGTAGGCAAGGTGCCAGCTTGTGGGCACAATTCTTAGTCAGCAAAGATTAGCTTGCCACAACCCAAGCTAGAAGAGGCTGCATGGTCCATTCTACCTCGCATTCACTGAAAGGTAATACAGACCTCACAATAAAAATGGGGCCTCACAATCCTTTTGACTTTTGGGGTTTTAAGCAGGAGGTGTCAGATAAGGGATGACCACAGGAATAATTGGTCAGGTGTTCATAGAAATGTCACTTTTTGATCCTTCAGTGTCAGCTCTTCCTATCATCTTGCAGAATTCACCAAGCCTTCTATTATTCACCCGCTAATAGGGAATGTAAGGCGAGTTTAGCTTGTTGTAAGACGGTATCTTCTGTGAGAGTAAAATATACCCATCGTTAAGGAATCACAGCTAAGAAGCCACCTCTCCTCCTTGCTGCTTAACCATTCATGAGCAGCCCATTTACTGGTAACTACTTACTGGGTACATCTACACATGAAATTAAGATGAACCAATAAGCTCCAAAGCTGTTCAAGCCAGATTAAACTGCTCCTGGGCACAGTGTCTACACATGCACCTGGAACAGCAGCAATCTGAGCCAGAGTGGATCGACGGTGCACAGGACATGGGGGGGTCAGCCCCAGGTTCCAGGTGGCAGTGGTGGGGCTGGCTGAGGCATGAGGGTGCAGAACCCATGGAGCCATGTGGTTAGGCAGGAGTCTGGTCCCCACCCAGTCACCTTCTACACTTGTGTTTCAGCACAGTTAATTGCTCTGCCATAGGACAGTACTGTTCCCAACATTACTATCTTATGGCAGAGTTAATTACTTTACTGTGCCCTAATACCAGCACTTGTGTGGATGGTGATGCTTTACTGTAGAGCTAATTAGTCTATTCCACAATAAAGCACACATGTAGATGCACCCACTGTGTTAAAAACCAAGGAAGCACTTGCTCTCACCACTATCTCAACAGTAGTATAAAATCTGGGATCCCTTCTTTCCCACATCGTCACACTTTTTCCACCTGAGGAACTTCCTAGGAAGTTTCTTACTTCCTAGCTACAATCAAGTCTTCGCTTCCAGCCAGCCATATGGAAAAAAACAGAGGAAGCAAATGCCAGTTAATGATCTCTTCCCTCACAGGTGACCACTCCAGTAAAAATAATTAGGCAGGGGAAAAAATACAGAACTATGTGGGTGCATTAATCTCCCAATGGTAGTTTGAGCTGACCAATTTGTAAAGCTATCTTCTCCACATGGTTTCTCAACCCCACTCATCTCTTCTTCTAGCCCACCCACCCACTCACTCACTACATCTCATTATTTTCCACTCTCCCTCACTACTGAGTAATTTGAGGCATTTAACTGATGGATATGAGCTCAGAGCCTGGCCCATTGAGACCAACCATGCCAAAAAAACAGATTTACTGATATAAGCTTTTCAATGTTTGCTAGCAAGTTTTGAATCCTAATGATAAATTATCCTATATGTGAAACCTCCATCCTGATAATCTAATTTCTAACATATTGAACCATGTCTTTTTTCCTCCTTTAGTCTGTACATATAATTTTAACTGTTCCTTTCAATTATTTCTGCAGCACAGTTTCTCAGCTAAAATTTTCGCAGTAAAAATGAAAACGTACAAAAGTGGAACAGTGCCAAAGACAGATTGTGTCCCCTTTCTCACAGTGGGAATAACACAGTCCCAGAGCATCTTTCAAATGACTTTAACAGGGTTTGGATCAAGCCAGTTCACTAGTCCTTAGATTCCCATGTAGTTCCATTAACATGAATGGGATTACTCAGGGCCAGAAACTTAGCAGGGAAGTGCACTTTGGAAAAGGGGCATGTAGACTACTAGCACAGTAATGCTGTTACCTGCTCCCCTCTTGTCCTCCCCCCCTACACCCACATAAACAAGTAGGAGGCAGAAGAAGGAATTAATGGAGCTTGCTTTCCATGCTTCTCCCTTAATAATGTGCCAACTATCACCATTGAACTGCCCTAGGCCAGGGGAATGAATCAGCACCAGGTAGGGAGCTGATACCAGTGGTGACATATAAGAGGTGCACATGCACTCCATGAGAGCACTGGTTCACCCCCTGACAGGCTGCACTCCCTGCTTAGGTGGTGGGCAGGAGGAGCAGGTGGGAGCTCTGGTGCCTCCACTGCAAGCACCAGCTGGAGAGTGGGAGCACCATGGCCATTTCTGGGAGTGTCGTGCCTCTTCTTGGTTGCTGTGATTGGCTACAGGGGGACTCCCTTTCCTCCTTAGTCAGCAAGACCCCCCACAGTCACTGACTGATCACTGGGGGGGCACATGCCCCCTCCCCCAACTAAGGTGGCATCATGGCACCAGTCGCCTATGGCTGATACAAGTTGCTTTCAGACCCTGGGAAAACCAGGAAATAGACTTACTTGGGGATCACAATCTAGATCTTATCCAAGCTCCAAGGCAGCATCACTCTGCCACGCTCCTTGCTCATTTCTTGTGGCCAAATTACAGTTTAACCCTTAAGCTGTATGGTAGCACTCAGCATGAACAAGTGTTGTACAATTTGTCTCTTAGTGTTACATGAAGCCTTTTCCTTGATTCACATAGAATCATAGAAATTGAGGTCTGGAAGGGACCTCAGGAGGTCACATCTAGTTCAACCCCCTGCTCAAAGCAGGACCTGCCTCAACTACATCATCCCAGCCAAGGCTTTCTCTAGCCAGGTCTTCAATTCCTCCAAGGATGGAAACTTCACAACCTCTCTGGGTAACCTGTTCCAGTGCTTCACCACCCTCCTAGTGAGAAAGTTTTTCCTAATATCCAAGCTCAACTGCCCTTACTGCCACTTGAGCCCATTGCTCCTTGTCCTGTCATCTGCCCCCGCTGAGAACAGTCCAGCTCAATCCTCTTTGGAGCCATCCTGGGGGGAGATGAAGGCTGCTATTAAATCCCTCCCCATCCATTCAGTCTTCTCTAAACTAAATGGGCATTTTTACACATGCGAGCGCCACAGCACTGGATGCTTTGAAAAGTGCCTGGCAGTGCGACTTGCAGTTGTATAAGTGGCGAAATGTGCATCAGTGCTGAGAAAATGGTGGTGGTGCTCTTTTGAACTAAAACACATTAGAGGTGCTTTAGTCAAAATTGCACCACTGCCATTTTCTGCATGCTGATATGCATTTCGCTGCTTATACAATGGCACGCAGTGCAGAGCAGTTCATCTTAGCTCATGTCTGCTCAGAAGTCTCAGAAGCGGTGGATCTCCAGTGTGTCACGGGACACAAAAGTATGCGTATAAATGCCCAATAAGCTCAGTTCCCTCAGCCTCTCCTCACAAGTCATGTGCCCCAGACCGTGGACCATTTTTGTTGCCTTCTGCTAAAGCTTAAAGGTACACAGAGAATTACCTTAAACAGCAAGCTCATTTTGCAGAGATGAATCTCTGTATCTCAGTGGGAGGAGATACTCTAGAAATGGGTATGAATATGTGGGGTTCATAAGCAGGAGAGGAAAAACCAAAGTTGCATCCCCTGCTTAATTCTCCCCACCCCTTTCCCTCCACAAAATTATATCTATGTGTGCATGTGTGTGTGCGTGCATGTGCGTGTATAAGTACAGCATCAGATTGCAATAGGAGAGATCATGCTGAGAAGCTATTAAAATAATACTACCCCCAGAGACACTCTTGCAACTGTTTATAAGTTCCAAGATTAATTTTTAAAACCTCCCCCTGAGAGGCTGCATTTTAACACACGCAGTATAGAAAGTTAAACGTGTACCAGATAACTGTGTCCCACGTGCAAGAACGTGAGCTCTGTGCAGAACCATCAGCTTTACTTTCTGAGAATTGCAGTCTCAAACAGAACCTGAAGTGACAGCTCAAATAAGTGGCATTTCAAATAAAACAATAATTACTGGGAAATTCCACGTTGTAGATCAGAAAGTTCTGGACAAAGCAGACATTTCCATAGAGTGAGATGTCAACAGCAGGAACAGTATCATGACAATGCCATTTAATTCACTTCAGTCCACCTGAGCAGATGAAAACTTCAACTTATTTTGGAAGCAAAATCGTGCAAGTTCCCAAGGAAAAGCAAAAAGAGCCAAGGTGATCCAAGTACACAGATTCTATGGACCTGCATATGTGTGAGGAGCAACTGATTTTCCAAAGTCCATTTCTCCACCTAGGTTTGAACAGAGGCTTTGAAATCAGTAAAAAAAAAAATCTTGAACCTCACCAAGAATGTGAATTTGAATAGTGCCATTCCACGGCTAAATTTGTTCAATCTGTTAGAACAAAGATAAAGGAACATCTGTTTGAAAATCAGTGTTTCCTTTGTTAATGGAAGTGAAAGGTCCCCGGGCCTCCCATTACCTATATTTGTGATTCCTTCCTTTCTCAGGCCACAACTACAGCTAAAATGTGGGAAATCAGGGACTTAGCCTGTGATATATATACATATATATATATATTATACATTAGCTGCCATATGAGCCATACCATCATAGTATTGTGGCAACTGCTGATCCTCAGATTGAAGTGCAATAATAGTTCTTCAGCTAGTGTTATAACATTATTCCTATAGATGTACAAACTCCATTGAACAATCAAATGAACTTTGTTTTCCCTTAAGAACATCTTCCACAGATTGTATGCAAAAAGCCACATTTCATCATTCATAACTCTCCACTATTTTTCAGATTTTTTTTTCAGAAATATCCCTTATGCTCCATGGTTTCCATTTCCTCATTTTGAATACATGGACTTGTGAGTTTTTTGTCTACCCTTTATTTTTGACATTTTTAAATATGCCTAACCACAAACCAGGTAAGCAGAGTTTTAGGCAGCATTTCCACATTTTTTTCAGCTCATTCAGCATTATCAAATCCCAGTACATATCTTTGTGTGGCAAGATAATGGCTATTGCTCATTAAGAGCTTCCTGATTTCAGTATTCTTAGAAGAGGGAAGAAAGCCTGTCATCAACAGTGCAGTACACTTAGTGTTTTTGAAGAATACACCCTTATTCATGCTGAAGTGAAGAAGATAAGCATTCCCAAAAACGTGCTCCAAGTCTTGTTTTCTAATTAGAGTATCTTGACTATATAAAAGCTTCATCTGTAGTTGACAGAAAACTCTTGAAGTCCTTTCCAACTCTGTGATTCTATGGCTTTATAGCCCAGCAGTTAAGAAAGTCACTTGGGGCACTTGGGGAAACTGAGTTTCAAATCCCCGACTCCATCAAATTACTATTATTTACTTGCAGTGCTGTCACTAGCCTCAGAGTAATGAATCCATTGAAAGAAAAATCATCAAATCAGAGTAGGCAGAAACAGTTTTGTTTGCCAATGTTATGTGCAGGGAAGAACTTCAACATCATCGGTTAATGAGATCGTTGAAATTGGAGAACTGGTGTAATGGTGTAAAGTGAACTACAGCTCTTAGAAGCCTCAAGGGGCCTGGAGGAAGGAACTGCAGTGTGCACTACAGCTCCCAAAAGGCTGCAGGAGACAAGAAGAAGCAGAAGAAGAAATATTGCAGAGCTGAACTGTTTGGCAGAGGAGGAGGCTCATGGCATGAGAGCAGGAAGCAGTTAGGACTGTGGGGTGCAGCAGCAGGGCTTAGACCTGGAGCCTGGACAGATAGCAATTAAGCGTTTGGGGCCCAGAGCCTGGTTTGGAGCCCTCTGGAGCTGTGGAGGGGGGTTACAGTTGCTCAAGTATATATACAATGGTGTTCGTGTTCCCCATCTGGTACTTGTTATCTGTTCTTGGGTGGTTTAACCACAGTAACATTGTTTATTATTTGCTATATGTATATCCTAAGTATATAGATTCATAGATGATATGTACTCTAATGTTTATTTACCAGTGCTTTTCCCAATCTCCTTAGCCCATTGGCTTGTGACCCTAATCCTCAGCATTCCCCACATAAAATTGGAAATCTCCCTTGGCAGTTTTCTGTGCCAGTTCCTGGGGTTGGGGGGTTTGGTACACTGTGTTCCTGTTGTAGGCAATGGCAGAGATGACTCAGTATTACAAGTAAAAGGAATTGATCTACTTATGATTGCAAATGTTGTTCTTCCTCCTTTTCAATCAGCCATGTTTGAAGTGATTTCATTTTAACATCTTGAAGACAGACACTTTTCTTTTGTGTGTTGCTAAGTTTCTGCTCATCTGATAACAATTCCCTAAAGTGGCAGAATTGACATGTGCACTCTTGTCTGGAAAGCTGAATCCTTTATCTCGTCCTTGGTTTGGTGTGGTCATTGTGCTCCTTACAGGTTAAAATAAAATGTAGCAGAATGAACAAAGGGAACAATCAACATGGGATCTGACTACACTGGAAAGTAATCAAAGCTATGTTTGATTAGGTAATTTCCAGTGTTCCTCCCCAGTGCCAAGATGCTAACAAGGACAACTACGACTATGAAGGGGTGGAATACCTCAGGCCTAGTCTAGGGGCTAGAAGGGAAAACGCAAAGAGTCATTGGGTGCATTATGTTTGCTCCCTTCTTTGTAAAAAGGGCATGCATATTGAAACTTCTCAAGACCCACTGCTGCCAGTTCATAGATTTCATAGATTTCATAGACATTAGGGCTGGAAGGGACCTCGGGAGATCATCAAGTCCAGCCCCCTGCCCAAAGGGCAGGAAGTCAGCTGGGGTCATAGGATCCCAGCAAGATAAGCATCCAATTCTTCTTCACCAATTTTACTTCACCAGTGAGTAAAAGAAATCAAATAGGAAAAAACAAAATAGTCATTATTCCCTATCAGTTGGAAGATTAATTCAACTGACAGAGGGGATATATACCAGAATACACACTAATCCAAAGGTTTCTAGAAAGCATATATCTTTATACATACATTCTTCTTTGAACCATCCAGTCACAGGCTAACACATGGAAGCACACACCTAAATACTTTTACATTATCTTGCTTATCAGTATATTATCATTTCAATCCACTTTCCATACTCCTCGTCTATCTGTCAATCTTCCAACTCATTCAGGAAGGTATCACTTGATTGAAATAATACTGAATGGACAGTATTTACAATCAATCCTTAAGCACTTCACACCTCTCAGATCTCCCAGGATGCTTACCACATCCAAGGATGCTTACCAGGGTGCCAATACACATGCAGCAAGGCTGCTATAATGCACTGTAACTAGAGTGCGTCAGAGCTGACCTGATTAATCGAGTAATTACCATGCTCTAGCAGATTCCATTGACATGTGTAACAGTGTCTGTGGCGGGCCAGTAGGGGGCGCTTCTGCATTGAG
>NW_017728949.1:55093271-55095420 GCF_001723895.1 Crocodylus porosus | reverse complement strand
TAGTCCGCAGACCTAAGGGGTCTCTTAGGCATAATTTAGACCCACCCCTCAATAAGTCTCCCACACCAGTCAAAAAGGAGAACTTTATTGATTACGGGGCATAGGGTAAACTAGGGTACAGGGTTGAGCAATTTCTTAGAAATCCTAGAGAGCAAACAGTGTGGCTGAGGTAGCCTTTTGATTACGCATCTGTGTTACTGCCAGCTAGATATCTAATCCGATTGAGTAGCTTACTCACAAGCATACTCCAGAGTTCTCCAGTTTCCCCTCTGGAGTCTTGGGGTGAGAGAGAGCTAGGTCCAGATGGTAAGGCTTCTCTGTCTCCCCTGCTTTGCTGCTGCTTCACATCATGGCCGAAGAGAGAGAGCCTCCTCCCCCTCCCAACCTATATAGCCCCTGTGACCTCATTCACCTAGTCCCGCACAAGTCAGCCCCAGTTGGCTGTCAGCCAACCAATTTGAAATACATCACCTGTTACCAGGCAGATTCCAGCTCCCCAGTAGAAACCCCCCACCCAGGTGATTGATGCAAGTCCCGTAGGCAGAGGGAGCAGGTTTCCCCCCTCCCTCAGGAATGCAGCCAGCTCAAGTTACCTAAATAGACAGGTCAAGGGTGCAGTCCCCTGTGTGCAGGGTCCACCCTAATCAAATGGTTGCAGCTCAGAGATTTTAGTCACAGTGTCGCAGGGCAGAGATTTTGGGGAGAAACAAGGTGCCTTTCTGCCACAGTGTCCCTGTGCTGAAAAATGGCAGTAGGGGTGCTTTAACTAAAGCTAATATGATGAGCTTTAGTTAAAGTGCCCCCACCACCATTTTTCCACATGGTGGTGATACATGTGATGTTCCAGGTGCTTTAATTAGAGTGGTTCTCAGAGCCCTCCTACTCTTGTAGCATGTGTATAAACATCCCTTGTTTCCCCATTCGATGGCATGTATGACTGTCAACCTTGAGGAAACCAACAATCACAGAGTAAGGAGAGAAGGGCCAGTTAGGAGTGGCGGCTGGCTGGACTAGTCCATTCTAGAGCATAAAGAAAGCCTGTGTGAGCTTTGAAAGCTCCCAGAATAAAAAGAAGATTTTTGAAGCCCTGCTCACATTTCCTGCAGCTAAGCAAGATCCAAGACAATCTAACCTCAAAATATCCTGGGGAGAGTTGAGACAGAAAGGTGGACTTATAACTCTGCAGAAGTATTTGAAGAAAAGAGCCTTTTTCTATTAGAGCCTATATGTGAAATCAACTCACCAATAGGAGCCAACATCCACTGCTACCTTCTGGCTGTTCCATGGCCTTAAAGGCTGCCGTGGTGACTCCAGCATGCTCAGAACCATGCCCATCCCATGGCAGCAATGGAACCCATGTCAGTTTTGCTTCCTCACTACTTAATGAAGTATAACCATCTAGCCATCCTCCTGGATAGATTACAATAGTGTCCATTATTACTGGAGGGAAAGTAGTGCAAAACATCAGGTACTGATTCGATTCAGAGGAGATTCGGCCTGATTCGGTGGCTGAACCTTTGAATCCGAATTGAATCAGAGAACCAATTAAAAGGTCTGAATTGATTCAAAGCTCTCCAAATCTTTGGAAAATATTCGGAAAGCTTCGATAATTCAGACAGTCCCCAGTGGCTGCAGCAGCGAGCTGCACCTGGACTCAGAGCTGGTAAGTAGGGGGTGGGGGAGGGGGGACTGGAGGAAGGGGAAGAGGACTATGGGGGGACCCCTGCCAGGCCACATCCCCTGCCTGGTCCCGTCCCCCAGCTCCCAGCACTTTAAAAAAAAGTCCCACTTACTCGGTGCTGCTGGGTGGGGGGGAGATCCCTGCTGCTTCCCGCTGCCCCACTGCTGTTCTGCATGAGCCCCCTGACTCCCCTGTCACCACCCCTCCGTGGCTGCCCCGCTAGGCCCAGCTCCATCCCCTTAAGAGAAGAAAAACCCTTGGAATCCCCACTTCTGCAGTGGCCTCGGGGCTTTGGGGGACTCATGCAGAGCCCCCCACATGGCATGAGGCAGTAAGGGGCAGTGGAGATTGCCCCCCACCAGCAGGAATAGTGAGTCAGGGGTTTTTCTCCTTTTTTTTTCTTAAAGGGCTGGAGTTGGGTAGGTGAGGGGGGCCTGGGGGATCAGGGGAGGTCAGGGGGCTCATGCA
>NW_017728949.1:55089809-55093171 GCF_001723895.1 Crocodylus porosus | reverse complement strand
CAGGGGGCTCATGCATAACCCCCTAGCCTTCCCCTCCACTTGGAAGCACCGGGTGAATAGGGGCTTTTTTTTCTCCAAGTGCCGGAAGCTGGGGCAGGCAGGGCGGCCATTGCTGGGCTGAGAGAGTGGGTGGGGAATGGGCCTGCATGATTCAGAGATTCAGTAGCAGCCAAATCTCCAAATCAGATTTGGCCAAATTGATTCGGGACAGTGATTTGAATCACTAAATCGGATCACTGTCCCCTGAATCATCTGAATCCAAATCTGAAGTGAATACTAGCTGCTTCACACAGGCCTAGAAAGTAGCACATCAGATGTACAATATTCCCTTTTCCTTAAGTGTTAATGGAACCTGTTAATCCAGGTGCCTACATGTCCCACTGTAGTAGGTAGGGTCCTAATGGTGCAAATCTGTTACAACTCCAACTACAGAGGCCATCTCTAAGTCAAGCTATGGAGACTTCTGCTTTTACCTCTAGAATCCATGGCTTAATCCTTCACATAGCTTCCAAAAGAACATCCTCTCTCAAGAATATCAGCAGTGCTGCTTTGAAGCATTACTAAATACAATGGAGGAATAGCAATAATTCAGGAAGAGACCAGCAGAAATAATCTGTATTCATCAAAATCATCAGAGCATTTTTTCAGAGACTCAAGGGGCACTTATACACATGACACCACGAACATGTACATGTGATGAAAATGTCACTGTATGTGGCTTAGTGGCATCACAGTGTACACATGCAAGACTTTGGGGGGTTTTAAATGCCTTTGCATCATTGCAAACTAAATTACAACTGGATGTAGGTAGTTTGCCATGTTCCAAAGTGCGATGATGCAGCTGTCTGCTCCCCCCCACCACCCACCTACCCCGGCCATGGGAGAGGCGGGCAGGCTCCAAAGAAAAAAAGGATTTGGCTCCTCATCACTTCTGCCTTCAGCAGGCTTCTACAGATGGCAGGATACCTAGGGCTGCCAGAGCAGTGAGGAGCCCTGGTCCTTCCTTCTGAGGCAGCGGCACCCCAAGGGTCGCCCAGGCCAGTGGCTAGTGGCTGGGTGCTCAGAGACAGCACCTGACCCAATCCAACTCTTCCCTGAGCCCACCTACTAGAGGTCTGCTGGGTGCTGCTTTCTGGGTGGGCTTGGGGAAGAGTTGGATTGGCCCAGGTGCTGCCTCCGAACTGGGAGCCTACCTGGGAAGCCACGGAGGATGCTGCTGCCATGGAGGCAAGGACTGGGGCTCCTCACAGCTCGCCCCCCCAACCCAGTCGTAGGGTGGGGCGGGGAGGCTCTGCCAGAAGCAGGATAGGGCCCCTCACCACTGCTGCTTCTAGATGCTGCCTCTGGCCAGCTGGATGCCTGGGGCTGCCCAGAAAAGGGCTGGCTTGCCCCAGGGGCACCTCGGAGAGGCGGCAGGAGGGAGGCTGGGTACTGTGGCAGCAGGAGAAGGCGGCAAGAAAAGTGCACGATGAGCTGGAATCCCGGATGGGCTCTTGGGAAAGTTGGATCAGGTGCCTCTGAGCTGGGGCAGCACCCAGCCCACCCAAGAGGCTCTGGGAGGTGCCACCACCGTAATGGGAAAGACGGGAGCCCCCCACGGCTCAGGGGTTGCTCAGCCCATGGGCAGGCTCCTGCTCAAAGAAAACAAAACACAACAAAACAAAACAGGATCAGGCCTGCACCATAAGGTGATTAAAAACTGAAATGGTTTAGTCCTCAGGGTTTTATTCTACGCCCCACCATTTCAATTTCGGTTGCATAGAATAAAACCTTGGCGAGTAAACTCCCATCACATGTACCAATGCCCAAGAGATCTGGGGAGTTGAGAAAAGGTTTGGATAGCTATCCAAGAAAAATAATGGGGACCCCCTTTCCAATCCTCCCTCCACACACACACACACACACACACACACACACACACACACACACATGCATGCATGCACGTTCATTCATTCATTCGTTGAACTGACCACTTATTTATACTGCCACATGAGTTTTTATTTCAGGTCCGTAAGGCAGTTAGCAGGCAGCCCTGTCTGTTAGATTTTTCTGAGCAAATAATGCTGAAAACTGAGAAATCAGAATGACTGTTCATATCAGGGTTGTCTCACAAGGCCAAGGGCTAGTCGGATTTGTACGAGGGCAGGAAACAGAGGCAGGAAAGACAACTGAGATGTTGATTGCCCCCATTCTTTCTTTGTCAGTGGAACAGCCTCCTTGGTGGAAAAAGCCTTTTCAAATCACTGACTGAGAAAAGGGCGTTTGGTCTGTAAACTGTCACCAGTCTGTCAGATTGAGCTATTCCCAGACTCCAGGCATCCTCCAGTCATGTCAGACAAAGCAGACTTCAGCTAATTCACGTGTGTTGGTTTGCCAAGCCACAAATCGAACAGAGAGGAGGCAGACACCATTACAGCTTGGAAGTGTCAAGAAAAAAGGCTGATTCCTGTCTACACTTAATGGGGTCTGGCATGTGGACCTCTCTCTCTATGTGCCCATCTGTAAGGCTACCCATGTAGAGGATGTATTTGTTGCTACTCCCTCAACATTACTGCACAAAGCTAGCCAAACACTGGGCAGTCGAGGAGTGTTGTTACAGCATCTAAGGTGGCCTAATGGTTACAGCAGCCCAGGGACTGACCTGACTTGACATAGAAATCATAGAAAATGAGGGTTGAAGGGACCTCAGCGGTCACATCTAAGCCAACTCCTTGTTTAAAGCAGGACCAGGCCCAACTACATCATCCCAGCCAAGGTGTTGTCTAGCCATGTTTTGAAAACCTCCAAGGATGGAGACTGCACCACCTCTCTGGGTATGACTCGTTCAAGGATGTAGTCCGTCAGTGGCTGGTGAGTAAGGAAAGGAAGTGTCTGGTACGTGTGTGTGTTCCCGTCATGACTCCTGAACCAAGTGGCATGCTAGTTAGGTTGGGTGTGTCAATGAATGCCAGCATGGAGGGAATTATTGGCAGCACCTTATCAGGAAGAAAAACAAACTGCTAATACAGCCACTCTCCGGCAGTCCTACAACTCGGACTTGGCTGTCTTGGAGTGCTACAAGTGAACAACACTATAAAAAGAGCTAAGGGTATTTCAGCTCCTTATAACTGTCTTTATTTATTTGGTCTGACAAATGTGTCAAACATGTTGCAAAGGCTTCTGAAGAAACCCAAAACACAAGGAAAATAAAAACCATTTCCTCCGTCAATCATTCTCCTGACTTGTTCAGGTACCCGTGTTTCCCTGCTACAATGCATGCCATTAACCCTCTAATCAAGCATGCAGCATTTTTTAAGTCTGTTTTGTGAAGTTACTAGCAATTTGCTAATAAATATTTGCATGAGTGTCTCAAGACTGGATGT
>NW_017728949.1:55075526-55089709 GCF_001723895.1 Crocodylus porosus | reverse complement strand
GGATGTCCTGCTGGAAGACATGCCCCGGTTCAACCAAGATTTGGTGGAGGTACGAGGAGATAGAATGGCATAGGCTTGGTTATGCAAGAAGTCGGATTAGATAACCACAATAGTCTCTGCGGGCCTAAAAATACAGGACGCACTTAGTGACCTGGAACATATTAGGGTCTCTTCATGTTATGTGCTGTATCGAGAAGGACAGAACTTCCCTAGAGTGATAGCAGTGATGGAAATCATATTATTCTAGTATTCAAACAGGAAGGGAAAACAAGCATCAACCAAATGTCTTTCTTGTAGACGCTGGCAGAACTGGGAATTCTGTGTTAGTGACCTGATTTCCACCCCCTAAATTGGAGTCTAAAATCTTATTCAGACCAGTTCTTGGTTGGACCCTGTTGAAGTCATATGTTGGTTGGGGAGAAGGTGAGGAACTAGGTGTTTTGGGGGAGAGCCACAGACCCTCTGTAGGAGAAGGAGGGAGGATGGAAGAGGGAGCTCCCCTGGGTGAGAGGCAGGGGAGTGGGACGGTGTGGACAGGCAATGGGGAGGGGAGTGGGAAGAGATTTTTTTTATATTTAGACATGAATGGGGGAGTGGGGGTTGAGATGCACGGTAAGGATGTAGCACAGTGTTTGCTTTCGTGGATGACGGGTGGGAAGAGGAAGTGTAGGGGATAGGATGCAGTTTTCAAGTTCTGGGGTGTCATCTGGGGAGCCTGCTGTTATTTCGTGTGTGGGGGCTGTTTGCCATTTATTGTACACTGCCCTGAGCCTTCCTGAATAGGGCAGAATATAAATCTAAATAACAGGAACAGCAGCAGATCTGGCAATTACTTCAATGAACTCCAACCGCTTCACTTTATCAGGCTAACCTTTAAGCATGGGCTTTCCTGATTTCAGACTCTAGCCCTATATCTGTAAGCAATTCACACACAGGTCATGAAGAAACCTTTGAAAACCACATCTAATTCCTTCCTGCTCATCAATATTCTTGTAATCTCCTATTTAACAGCAGATGTTTCTGAATTACACAAAACATGACATCTTTTATTGACTTTATCCCTTCGGTCTTCCCATATTATCCATTGACATGTATTGATTCCTATTAACACATTCACACATGAATGCCTAGTATATATTGACTTTCTCAGTATATATTGCTCTTGTGCTTCATTAGAACAGCTGTCTATGAGCATCTGGTACCAAGGGATTTGGGGTGAGACATTTCATTCCCAGACTTACATTCTTGGTCTGACAAGACCAGATTTTATCTGCCTTTCAGCCATATTACAAAATTACCTTAGATGTTCCTGAGCAGTGCGTTAAGGCCATAGGATGGGTTGGTGGGCTAGACAGATATTTTATAACTGACCCCTGAAAATGATCATTTCTTCTCCTTTTCATTCCCATAAAGTATGTATAATTATTTATGGGAAATCTAAACACTTTGGGTTGCAAATATAAGCTCTCTAGGATACAGACTACTGTTCTCTATGGATAGGGATTGCCCTACACATTGCTGAGGCTACTACAAGAGCAATTAAGAAAATTATAGAGAAAGAGATAGTGAAGCTGTAAAGCAAGCTGAAATGATCAAGAGTTTCTCCCTGCCTTTCAAAGTATTTTCAAAGTGAGTCTGATTACTTTTACTTCTTTAATTCAAATTTGGAGCTAATCCTCACTGGTTTGCTTTCTACTTTCATTCAGTGCCCTAGCAATTCCACAGCCATCTGCCATTCATTGTACATGATAGTTTTCCATTTGAGCAGGCATCCAGATCTCATAGGTAGCTTCAGAAAGCCAAATGGTGCAAAAAGATTCCTCTAAAAATCGCTTTTACTGTGTTGCTTTTTCTTGAATTCGTGTGCCTATCTTCCAGGCTTCTCATATTTGGTAGGCTTTGGTGCCTTAATAATTACAATAAATAGGAATAAAGAATAAGAAGGGACTTCTTAGGTCACAGAGTCCAATCCCTGGCACGTGCAAGATGCCATCTGTCCAATAGTGTCTACAGGAACATCCATCCTGGCCTTCATTCTATACTACACCCTATGTACAACAGCACAAGGGTACTGCCAATGCCTAGCTCCAAGCAGTAGGAGGGAATTTGCCAGATAAATTATCCTCAGGTGAGCCCAGGGTGTGGACTATGTCTCACACTATAGAGAAAATCAAGTCAAAGATGCATACTCCTCGTCTGAAGGAAAATGCCTTCCTGACTCCAAATCTGGTGATTGCTTTGACCCTGCGTACATGAGCATTACCCACCAGCTAGGTCTCAATACCATGAGGAGCATGAACACAGCCCTGCTAATCCGTCACCTTTAATAGTGGCCCATGTCTGAAGTGGGAGGTAGAAAGTAACCACACCAAACACAGAAAAAGTAAAGCATTCAAGGGGGGGAGGCTTCCTGGCCCCAACCCCCAACTAGCAGAAGTCATGAAGCATGGCATTAACAGATCCCTTGCATATACACCAGCAGCCTTCACAGAGATTATGTTTCCATTTGGTCCCAATACCAAACTCTTACAGTCGCATATCACATGGAGTGCATCAAACTCCATCTTGAAGGACTCCAGGTTCTTTGTCGCTCTACTTTAGGAAAGTCCTCCAAGGACTTCACTTCTCCAATAGTTAGAAACCTTCTAACTAATCTCAGCTCCCAGCCTAAACACGTTCATGTCCTGTTAGTGTCCATTTGATCTCCTGAGGCATAGCAATGTGGGGAGGAAAGAAAATACCTGATGCCCTGCATGCATACATGGCATTCATTGCCTCAGCAAGGCAGCAGCTAAGCGCATGAAGATTTTGTGCACACCTCTATAAAACCCATTTGTGCCCCTGTGGATCATCTGACGCTATTGTCTTTGAAATAGCTTTTCACAAGCCAGTTGAGTTAGGGTGAAGTCGCATGTTGCACACACACCACACTAAATCTGTAGCATGTTAAGCCATGTTAAGGTTTGACCAAGTCATGAGCAGTCACACATTAAGGGCTAATACCATTTCCTGGCCTGCGTGGCTCCGAGCTGCCACTAGAGGGCTAGCAAGCAGGGGCGTGGCTAGGAGTCAGGCCACCTGGGCTCTATCCCTGTTCTGCATTGGGGGTGAAGGGGAGGGACGAGAAGTGTGGCATCTTGGGAATGCTGGAGGACTGAAAATGGCTTGTTTTATCTTCATGGAACAGACTGAATTTACCCTAACATGAGCAAGGTGGCACAGCCCAGAGTTAATCCTCACCTGAAGTGGCATAACTTTGAGATGCTCAAAGTTTAGCACATGTTTACAGGTTTCAGTGTGTGAACACTCACATTTTAAGTGCCCTTAGTATAGTTTCAGTGTAATGTGAAACTTCACCCTTAGATAACAGAAGACAGTAAGGACCAGTATACTGCAATTCTGTTTTCGAAGGACTCTGTCTGCAAGTCTCTAGGAGAATGATGATAATGCAATATTTAACAATAAGCTGGGTACTGGGGCTATACTTGAGTTAGTTTTGATTCTCACCCTTCAGGATGGGAAATATTAACCTGAGAATGCTGATTACACCACCAGCTAATACTTTGGGGCTGTTGCTCACTGCTTCTGAGACAGCAATCAGAGATGCAGCTAGGATTAAGCCTGATTGCAATCTTTTTAATTCTTATAATTCAAAAAGTTTTTTCACAGGATGCGGACACAGGAACCCTTGGGGACCTTTCAAAAGGGGAAGTTTCACATAAGGCAGCAGCTGGTAAATTCTAATGGCTAGATGTGCACGTGCTGAGAACGATTTCAATGCATCGAAACCACTCCGGCATTAGCACTCCATCATCCAGCGTTCAAGTCAGAGAAGTTTTGCTACATTTGAATTGTTCTCAACTCGTTCACTTCACATTTGGCACCCAGATGAAAAAGCTCCTTTGAGGAAGTCAAATGCTACATAAATCTAGCACTTCTCCTCCTTCTTCCTGCAATAGCTAGAGGAAGTAATTTTAAAGGCGCAACAGCTGGATTCTGACAGCTGCCTAAGGGGATGGAGGCTTCTTAAAGCTCTCAAATGAAACTAGAGCGATTATCACAGGAAAATCAGATATATTGCCAGTACCGCCCCCCCCTCGGTAATACTAATCCAGGTGTGCTTAGCAAGGAATAAAAGTAGGTCCAAATTCCCCTTAAAGAGCATTGACATCATTTGCAAAGATTGTGAAGATCAGGTCAAATCCTTCCCTTGTAGAACAGCAATGAAGTCAGCCAGGTGGCACAGCTTTAGGAAATGAACTTATTATATGCCTAAGAAATGTTTGAGTATTTTGTTATTAATGTCTGAGCTGCAGTAGAGTCTGTTCAGACGTGTCTCCGAACACGTGTCCGAGCTGCAGTAGTCTCTCCATCCTAGATAGGCCTCATCCTATCGAAAAGACGATCACCCTCGAATGCAAGGGATTGCTGGAGAAGAAGACGAATGCCATCCTGAAACGCTGCAAAACACTTTGTCAGGATAAAAAGGTGCATGATTGTAAGGGGCTGAAGTAGAGGCCGTCAGATAGGTCACTTGTGTTGCCGGGAGTCCCAAGCGGGGTGGGAGTCACAAGCCAGACGTACCAAACAGGGGTTGGCAGTTAGGATCAGAAAGGAAAATGGATCGCTAGTGTTTTGCTACCTCAAGGGGGATGTTAAAAGGATTAATCCTCTCAGATTTTCTGATTGCCTGGACACCTAGGTAGCTATTAGAAGCAGAGGTCCATGACACACCAGAGATATTCCTGCTCCTGCCCAATGGGAAGAGGTGCACTTACACACTAGCCAACTCACTGCGACAAGACCCACAAGTGCCATTCCAGTTTCTAGAACAAAAGAGAATCAAATCTTTTGAACAGGTTTTGCTGCATGAACTTATCTTTTCTCTTACTCCTCCTACTTCTCCCATCCTCTTCTCTTCCCTCCCCCCCCCATCTTTTTGGACTTTGTATTATACCACTGCACTTTAAAAGCTGTCCACATGCCATTCCTGACTCTGCTGGAAGCAGGAAGCAAAGGGAATCTAACAGTAAAGGACTAGCTTCATCCTATTTCTAGTGGAGTCCAGCTGAGCGCAGAGGTTGGGTTAGTATTGCTGCATGCAAGCGCTCATTTGAACTGAAAACCTGCACCCACGGGATATGAGATTACCCAGGGACTAAAACACGTCTTTGCAGAATACCAGGGTCATCCCAGGAGTTCATGAGGGGGTAAAGAGAAAGGCACTGATGTCTAGTAGACTGAGGGCTCGACTGGAGACTGAGACCCAGCTCCCCTCTGACCTCTCATGCAATGTCTGCTAACTCATTTCTCTCTACTGCTCTGCCCCCTCCTCAGTCCTTCCCTGCCTTGTCTCCTATCCTCCTCCCCTCCCCCATAGACAGACATGATGCCTAGAATAGCAAGACCCAGATCTCCGCTGAGTTTTGCAAGTGGAGCTGGGATACAAGTGCTTGGCATTGCTTCTCAGAGAAGGCTGAGAGCAACCAAGAGTGGTCGCCAGGTAAAGAAACGAAATGAGTGGTCTTAGATACAGTTGCAGTGGACTGGCAGCCATGCTGGAACTAATTAGCATCTCACACTGGGACTAATTAGCTGGTTGCTGCATTAGATAAGCCAGAGATTGAATGAGCATGGACAGTGAGTAATCCTTCCACTAGCCAGTGTGATCCCCCCAGCTCAGGGTTGAGTCACAGGGTGATGATGGGCAGAGCGGGGCTTTCTCTTTAACTATGCGGCCCCTGTTCCTTGCCTCACGAGGGGCGCTCAGTCTCCTGCAGCTGTCGGCATCTGGTAGGTGCACTGGTGCTGTACAAAAGACTTCCCCTCAAATACCTGCAGGTCAGCTGCCTGGATGTCATCAACATTTCTGTCTCCTTTAAATAATCCAAGGGAAAAATCAGCTCAGAGACTTCAGAGCCTTTCACATCACAATGCCTGCTCCCGAGTTACTAAATAATGCAATGTCAGAAAAGATTCTCCTATGCAGCAAGGTAAGGCAGGACTTGAGACTCTTCAGCCAAAGGAGTCAATTAAGGTAAGGATCCAAGTCCCGTAAGATGAATTTTCAATGCTCTGCAAAGTTGTCTCCTGGAGAGTTTGCACAGGCAGAGGCAGGCAGCTGACTTTCTGAATGCAATGCTGTTTTCCCTCGTCCCTAGCTCTTTCACGGGGAGCAGCAAGCGGGCTCAGACAAAACTATACTGGAGAAGTCTGATAGCCTCGTTGTCTTTAGACCTTGTTTCTTCAGCATCGCGCTCGCAGAGATTCGTTCATGGAGGGATTTTCACCGCACAGGATGTACGGGCAGGACTGTGAGAGCAGCATGCACCATGCCCTCCCTTAATGAGATGGCGTGATGTCGTGGCATTGGCAAACACACCAGTCTAGAGGGCTGCTAGGGAACCTGACTTCCAGAGAAGGGCTGCATGTGAAACCCTCAGCTCCCTTGCTGTTACTCCTTGTACCTTTAACTGCTCTGTGATTTGACTGCTACTCAGTCTGATCAAGAGGTTATAAATGAACGACATCTGTTTTTTTCTTTATTCCTGGCATTCAAAAAGTAAAGACCCCAGGCATTGTACCACCCATTTAACCAGCAGAGTGGGAGACAATGCTCGTTATACAGAGTTTACAGCAAAGACAGACCACAAATACGAATGGAAACCGAGGCATAAAACACTGACATTTCTTGCCCAGGTCAATAAATGAATAAGTGACGAAGACAGAGACAACAATTAGGATTCCTGAGTCCCTCTCCAGTCATAGGATAATAGAAAATGAGGGTTGGAAGGGACCTTAGGAGCTCATCTAGTGCAAACCCCTGCTAAAAACAGGACCAGCCCCACTGATATTACCCCTTATGCACTAGTGATTCTCAACCAGGGTGCCACAACATGCTGGGCTGCCTCGAGATCCTTTCAAGGGTACCACCACACAATGATGGTGCTGTCAGGTGTCCAAACACAATTGCCAGGATAAACCCAGAGGCATCAAGTAGGAATCCACAGTGTTAAAAATATTCTGACCTAATGTGATCTTTCTGAGGTCTTAGCAACCAAAAAAAAAAATGGCTGCATTATTTTCCCCTAGTCAAAAATGGAGTGGAAAATGCGAGCTGGCATTTTCTGAGGCTATCGAGAAGTACTTGGTGCCGGAAAAGGTTGAGAGCCATGGCGCTGCACCACAATTGCCTCCTTAAGTCTTGTGAGTCGCACATCAGTAAGGATAACACATGCATCCCATGAGGGAGGTATGTTCATTCCCATTGCACAGCATCTGGCAAGGTGGCACATCCTGGACCCAGCCTCAGTTCCCCTTGAAGCAAGGAGCAGAGACTGCTGTGCCTCTTTCTACGACGTTGGTCCAAAAGAGACACAATGGCAAGACAAAAGGGGCCAACCTCTGCTCCCAGGAAAACCAAAGCAACCTACTGCTTTCACGTGAGGTTATTTCACGTTTTTCACCAGCATAAGGGAGAGCAGAAATTTGGCTCACAGTAATTTCTTCTATTACAATAGTAACCACCAGAAACCGTGACAACTCTGCCCTCTGCTCGGGTTTTCACATGTTGTGCTTTATCGAGAACAGGATTCACATCTTGCCGTGCTATAATTTCCAAGCAGGGAACTGGTCATGCATTGAGGCAAGAACTCAGTCTATATTTCTGTATCTGAGCAGCACAGGACGATTGCAGTTCAAAGCCAAATTATCAGGCAAACATTGCCATCCCATCCCTTGCATGTGCTTATACGAGTGCCAATGTGTGTATCTGGAGAAATTCCCATTGAAGCCATTTCCCCTAATCCAATGTAACAATTTAAACTAACAATGTATTACACAAAGGAGGAGGAGGAAATGAAGAGGGCATTAAAAGATTTTCATTTTTTCCCCCTCTTGTGCATGGCAAATCCTTCCTAATACACCCAACCCTCCCTTCATTAAAAAGTAGTGCTCTGCAGAACAAAAGAAAATAAACAGGATGGTGGATCGTTAATGAGGCTTTCCGTAATGAGGCAGCTTTAGATTAAATTAAATACATTTAAAAATAAAAAATAAGGCAATTTAAGACACTGAGGGTGGATTCAAAGCTCACCGAAGTCTAGGCAAATGCTCCCAACTTGACTTGAAAGGGCTGTGGCCAGGATTTTTAAAATATGCGCCATGTGACAGCTCTCACAGTTGGCAAAAGATGGAATTAAGGTTCCTCCTCTCTTTTTTCCCCCGAGGTTTAATTCATTGTAACAGTAGCATCTGGGGCCCCTCACCGAGGACAGGGCTGCATCGTGCATGCACTGTACAGATGTGCAGAAGGGACAGTCCTGTCCTAAGCGTTTGCCTGCTAAACAGACCGAGTGTGGACAGGGGAACAGACACAGATGTTTCTTAAGCTCAGCTCACGTTAAGTGCTGGACAATTCAAATTCCAGCTAACATAATGCCTCAGGATGTATTCTTGCTTGGCTGCCAGCACTTTAAAGATCACTGGTAATATGATTATCACTGGACACAAATGCTGGCCGATGGTAAGAAACTTTATGCAAACTGGTGAAATTCATGTTAGTTGAATTTGCAATGGACCGTGCTAAATTATACACGGCGCTTTTGAGACAACACTACACACGAGTGAAATTTATTCATGAAACCAAATATCACTGTGTTAGTCTCTGGGCCAAATCAGGACAACACCATGGATGTCAGTGGAGCTGCATCACTTTGCAACTGTAGATCTCCCCATGGGTGTGATAACAGGGATAGGAGCCTGGTCAACATATACATTACAGTACTTTTACTTAAATAGTTCAATCAGTACAACTCCTAGTGCAGATACTGTTATACCGATATAAAGGTGGAATATCTCCTTCAATCAGTTTGTTGAAAGAGACCTTGGAGGTCATTTAGATGCAGGGTCTGCTATTCCTGAATAGTCCCAGCCAGATGCTCCTCCAGCCTTTTCTTGAAAACCTCAAGTGAAGGAGAGTCCCTAAGCAGCTTGTCCGCTGTCCTGCTTTCTCACGTTTAGGAAGTTTGTGGCTGTTGTTTCCCCTGAGATACGACGGGACATTATCTTTGCAGTATTTTTTAATTCCCTAAATTTGCAGAAATAAGCTATGCTCATGCCATGGCATCTGCATCACTGCAGTGTCCCATTTTAAACGTACAGCTTATCCAATGAAAGTGGTTAAAGCAGAAGAGAGCTTCCCTACAGCCAGGCCTTGAGACACAGAGATGCTAATCCCCGGGAGGGCTGGTTTAACATGTGCTTCCTCTCCTAGTTCGATCCCCGTGAGAATGCATCGTTCCATTCTCTTGGGTTTCTAACCCATTTTCTTGCTTCCACTCAGTTTGGTTTCATGGATCATTTTTAATAACAAAAGAATAACTCAGGTGGGTTGGCAAACTCCCTCTCAATTGCTTCTGCTGACAAAAGGAAAACTCAAGAGAGCAGGCAGGAGCTGACATTGCAAAGCTCGGCTTTTATTACCTCTGTGTTGCCTTTTCTTTTTAATTAGAAAGTTTGGATCGAGTTTCCTCTCCCAGGTAATGATTTTTTTGGACAGTCTCAGGGTGGTAAAGCACTCCCCGGTTGTCAAACCAGTGCTGAATGAACCACATTTGCTGGCCTTGAGAGGGAACGAGGCAACAGCCAGTCTGGTTTGTTCTGCTTTCTGTTCTTCTGAGCTGATCTTTGCTCTTCTGGAAACCAGGCCACACACTCCTCTATCTGTCCCCTGCAAGTCGTACCACTTGCTTTCTTTTAAGTCCCTCTTCTGCCGTACTATGAAGCCTTCTTTTTGCTCCCAGACTTTTTTTTCTCTCTCTCAAAATTACATTTCCTACCTCCCTTTAGGACTCTTGGTGTGTCACTGAGGTTAATAAGACCTTGCTCCATGAAATCAGGTTTGGGGTCTTATTTCTCTAAAGGGTTCTGCATCTCAACTCAAGGCATTTCTTTCTCAAACTCTTTCCTATATAGACTTCTATCCCCCTCTGTATTTTCCTCCTGCAGCCCCTAAACATGTTGTTGAACTGAAATGATTAATATTACACTACCATCTAGTGGTCCTGAACCCTGGAAAAGTCCTTACTACATTCCCCCAAAATCCTTGGTGAAAAGAAGATATTCCATAAGTAGAAATATGGAAGCCTGATATTATGCACAGTCTTGAATAGACTAGTTGTGTCGGCAATTCAGAGCAATCAGAAGTAGAATTGACCAAAATATTTCTGCCCAATCTTTTCCCTACCCAGAAATATTCAGATTCAGGTCAGTCTGAACATCGGTAAATTCATATTGATGTTCCTGAATTAATTGCGAAGAAAAGGAAGCGTTTTATTGTAACATTTGTTACTTTTAAACAGTGTTTTGTTCTTTTCATTGATTTTATTAAATAAAGAAAGAACTCCAAAATGAAATCTTTTGTTTTGAATTAAATGAAATCTTTTGTTTGGCAGATCATTTGTTTTGGGGGGGTTGTATATATTTTTGTTTTTTGGTATTGCTTTTATTTTAGTTTTCAGGCCTTTCTGTGATTTGGAGTGAGGGGAGGAAAATCTATTATTCATGTAGCTTTAGTAACAAGACCAGTTGGGTGAAAAGTAAACACTAAGAACTTAGAAGAGAAGGATCGATGAAGTCTCGAGTTCTCACTGGAGCATCACATGGAATCAACAACTATTTAGTCTGGTAATATTTAACAAGGCATGAAGGGTGTCTAGTTTCTTTGGGTGACCATAGTAGAAAAAAAAAATGCAATTCATGAGGAGAATTCATCGCCACACAATCCAGTCGAGCAGCCTAGTTTAAAAGTACTTTCATTAGTGTTCATGAATCTTCTTTTCAGTGGGTGCATCTACACGTGCACATTTACTGCACAGTAACCTAAAATTACTACACAGTATGCATGCACGTCTACACATGCACGCCCATACTGCACAGTAACTATGGTGACTTAACGCCAGCTTGGGTGTAAATTTGATACCTCTAAGATACAGGTATCAAATTTATGCCCAGTTAGTTACTGCACAGTAATGCACATGTCGATTCCTTACTGCACAATAACTCTGTGTGTGTGGACCGACTTGGGACAAACTTTAGTCCCAAGTAAGACCACACACAGCATTAATATACTTTAATGCCTGCACATGTTGACACCAGCCTATTTCCGCTTACTTCACAGTAATTTACTGTGCTGGGCTGTGCTGGGCTGTACAAAGTTGGGCTGTGCAAAGCTTTGGTAGCTGATTCAATTCGGAGGAGATTTGACCTGATTCAGGGACTGAATCTCCAAACCTGAATTGAATTGGGAGACCAATTAAAAGCTCTGAATAGATTCAAACCATCCAAATCAAGTTGTAAAAGCTTTGGAAAAGATTCGGCTGCTTTGGAGATAGAGCCATAGACTAAACAGGCAGCTGATATAGCTGCCTTCAGGTGGTAAGTATGCTGGGGTTGGGGAAGAGGGGAGAGAAGGGGCGTGGGGAGGGAGGGATTGGGGCTGGGGGTGGGACAAGCTGCCCAGTAAGGGAGGGAGGCAAGTTACTCAGGCAGGAGGGCAGGGAAGTGCAAGTTGTGGGTGTGGCAGCACTGGGAGCAGGGGCTCTGGTACAGGCAGAAGGGGGCAAGCAGCAGCAGGGCATAGCCCCTGCACCCAGTGCTGCCGCACCTGTCTCCACCTGTGCCACCTGGCAAGTGGCAGCTGTGCAGAGTCCCCGCTCCCAGCGCTGATGAAGGCACAGCAGTGCTGGGAGTGAGGACTGTGCCCTGCTGCAGCCTAGAATGAGCTGTACCTGCATCATGCTCCCCTGCCCCCCACACTGGTTGGGCAAGTGACATCAGGGCATAGTCCCCACGACTTCCCGCTCCAGGGCAGAGGCAGACACAGTTGGAGGAGCCACAGGAGAAGCCCCCATGGCTGTCCTGCCCAGTCCCATCCCAAGCTCATTTCAGCCTCTCTGCACTTTAAAAAATAAAAAAAAAAGCCCTGCACTCAACAGTGCTGGTAAAGGCGATCAGGACCTCTGAAAGCTCATGGCAGATCCCTGCCATGCAGCAGATCTAAATCACCAAATCTCTCCCAATCAGCACCAAATCTTTCAAAGCCAATTTGGCCTAATTGATTCTGGACAGTGATCCGAATTGAATAACTTTCCACTGAATCAGCCAAATCCAAATTTAATACTTCCCTATTCGCACAGGCCTACTGTGCAGCAATGTCAGCACACATGCAGATGTGCTAAGTAAGGACAAATATACAGCTTTACACTGTCATGATCAGGGGTTGGGGAATGGAAGGTCTACTGTGGTCAAAAAATAGCAATAATATTTCCTATATCCATCTCAGAGGAGTACTGAAAGGCAACAGTATTTGTCTGTTAAACACACTGAGATCTTTGCATGGAAGGTGACAGGAAATGACTCAGTATTTATTCAGTCTTTACTTCCAGAAAACAGGAAGTACATACAAATACTGAGATTTTAGCACCCAGCTTTATTCTGATATGGGATAAAATAGAGATATTTCACAAGCTGTCCCTCCAAAAAAACACCTAGGAAAGGCCCACACAGAGCAACCAGCAGCTGGGGTACTCAAATAAGATCTGGGAGATGACAACCAAATTTCATAGATTTCATAGACACTAGGGCTGGAAGGGACCTTGAAGATCATCAAGTCCAGCCCCCTCCCCAGAGGCAGGAAGTCAGCTAGGGTCAAAGGATCCCAGCAAGATAAGCATCCAAACATTTCTTGAATGAGTCCAGAGTAGATGCCTGCCCCACTTCTGGAGGTAGTCTATTCCAGGCCTTGGTGGCTCAGACAGTAAATACATTTTCCCTGATGTCCAGCCTAAAATGGTCTTGGAGGAGTTTATGACCATTAGCCCTTGTTATCCCTTGGAGCACTCTGGTGAACAGATGTTCCCCCAGATCCTGATGTACACCCCTGATGTACTTATAGGCAGCCACCAGGTCTCCCCTGAGCCTGTGCTTTTCTAGACTGAAAAGCCCCATGGCTCTCAGTCTCTTTTCATAAGGCCTATTCTTTTGCCCTCTGATCATGAACATGGTTCTCCTCTGGACTCTCTCAAGCTTCTCAACATCCTTCTTGAATTGCAGAGCTCAGAATTGGATGCAGAACTCCAGCTGCGGCCTCACCAAGGCTAAGAACAGTGTGGGGATGACATCCTGAGATTTACTTAAGAAGCATCTATGGATGCAAGCCAAAGTTTTATTTGCTTTACCAGTTGTGACATCGCATTGGTGGCTCATGTTCATCTTGTGGTCAATCATGACCCCCAAGTCTCTTTCAGCAGTGGTGCTAGTGAGTGTAGCACCGCCAAGTCTATAAGCGTGCTGCGAGTTCCCCCTCCCCACCCCCCATGGTGGACTATTTGTATTTATTGGTATTGAATGTCATCAGGTTTGTATCCACACACTTCCTAAGCTTATCCAAGTCAGCCTGGATCACTAGCCTTTCCTCAGGTGTGGACGCTATGCCCCAAAATTTAGTGTCATTGGCAAAGTTGGCCATTGTGCTTCTGACACCAGTGTCCACATCGTTGATAAAGATGTTGAAAAGAACTGGTCCAAGGACAGAGCCTTGCGGGGACACCACTGGTGTGGAGCACCATAATTATTTGCTTCCATCAACCATTGCTCTCTGGGTCTGACCTCAGAGCCAATTTCCCAGCCATCTGACTGTGGTGTAACCAAGGCCACAGCTGGCCAATTTTTCCATTAGGAGATCATGGGACACCATAGTTTCATAGTTGGTTTCACAGTTGGTAGGGTCAGAAGGGACCTGAGCAGATCATCAAACCCGATACGCTTCCATGGCAGGAAAAATTACTGGGGTCAAAAGACCCCAGCAAGGTATTTGTCTAGCATCCTCTTAAACACCCCAGGGTAGGAGCCAGCACCACTTCCCTTGGAAGTTGGTTTCAGATCCTAGCCGCCCTGACCGTGAAGTGGCACCTCCTGATGTCTAATCTGAATCTCCCCTCTGCCAGCTTGTGACCGTTATTCCCCCTGGCAGTGATCGGGGGAACAGGGACTCCCCCAATGCCTGCTGGTCCCCTCTGACTAGTTTGTAACAGGCCATTAGATCCCCCCTCAGCCTTCTCTTGTGGAGGCTGAACAGGTTCAGGTCCTGTAGCCTGTCCTCATAGAGCCTGACCTGCTGCCCC
>NW_017728949.1:55065897-55075122 GCF_001723895.1 Crocodylus porosus | reverse complement strand
TCCAGAATCTTACTGGGGATTGATCTTAAACTGATTGGCCTGTAATTCCCAGGATCTACTTTTCATCCTCTCTTAAAGACGGGTACCACATTGGCCTTCTTCCACTCTGCAGGTACTTCACCTGAACAGCACAAGGTTTCAAATATTTTTCCCAATGGTTGGGCTATGATACCTGCCAGGTCCTTGAGTACTCTAGGGTGTAATCTGTCAGGACCAGCTGACTTCAAGGTGTCCAGCCTCTCAAGGTGTTCCATTATTAGAAGTTTTCTCCAAAAAGCCACAGTTCTCAGAAAGATTCAATTTCAAACAAATCAGCATTTTCTAGCAAAATAAACCTTTCACTGAAAAGTTCCTGAACAAGTCTGATGCCAAGGCTCATTATTTTTACAAATGGATAGGTTAGAAAGTGCTGAGATTCACAACAAGACAGTTGGGAATTGGGATTATGCCAAGCTGTACTCAAGACTCAATGCAGGAGCAATGTCTGAAAACAACAGGCAAACACAATTTCTTATAGGTCCTCCAAACCACATTGTATTGCCTTATAATACACACTATATAAGGGATAGAATGTCTTCATCACAGATTTGGATGAAGAGGGGGTTTCAAACTCGGTACATGGGATCAGATCCTTAATTGGTATTGCTTGGTATATTATTACTAAAGACAAAGGAGATGGGATCTTAGTTCCCAATATAGCAGTGAAAGATAACTGGTAGGATTGTGTGAAGTTGGCCTTATTCGATTCAGATTCGGACTGAATCAGCGATACTGATTTGATTCGTTGTTTTGTATCTCTGTCCCTGATTCGATTCAGTTGAATCTGAATCTGAAGATTCGATGCTGATTTGGAGAATCAGCAATTCGGACAGACACAGCTTTAAAAGATTTTTCTACGTACCTCAAGGTACCAGCATGATCTGTGATCACTGCAATGCAGAGGCACATGGAGCATCCCACAGGAGTGTGGTGGGGGGGTCCCTCCACGTGCTCGGCTGTGAACCCAGAAGTGGACTGGAAGTACTTCCATCTGCCCCAGCACTGCAGCATTCACAAGCCGCCTGCTACTTTGAGGTATGTAGAAAAAACATTCAAAGCTGTCTGTATGTCTGGATCTCCAAATCTTTCAGAATCTCTCTGAATCAATTCGGAGGGTTCCAATTAAAGTGTCCTTTGATTTGATTTGAATTCAGAGATTTGGCCACTGAATCAGTCTAAATTTCTGCTGTATCAAATCAGGGCCGAAGCTTCGCACAGCTCTAGTAACTGGCCATATTAGTCTGACATTAGGCAGAAGGCAGGACACGGTAGCACCTTATAGATTAAGTCATTCAGAAAGGCATGAGTTTTTATAAACCACAGCCCACTTCATCAGATGCTAGGAAGTGTCCAGAATATGTGTACTGATTTAGCATGTGTTTATGTACAGTCTAATCCACAACTTCATGTAATATTGCTGGTGTTTATTAACATATCGTTCTCATAAACATCTGCACCAATAAGTGTCTTTACAGTGCATTAAGATTTGGAGTGAACTTTAATTTTAAATGGTTTCAGTCAAGCTTCAGTCACAGAGAGAAAAACCTGCCTGCAGTCACTTGTGCCCACTGGATTAAGCAGCAAAGCGAAACAGCAAGCTGAGTTGAAAATTTGTGGTGAAATGGAAATGAAATCACTATGCATAATGGGTTATGAAGGAGGCAAAATAGTGGGGTTCCTTTGCTCCCTATCAGGTGCTTAGATGGGGAAACAACAAAGTACCTTTCAAAAGGCTGCTTAAATATTAACCTGATAAGAAAAGAAAATTGGGTTTGCGATACTGGCAAAACATTATTCTGAGGAGCAAACCTGGAAAATAGAATTTAACAAAGATAAGTGGACTTCGCGTAATGGAAGTTAAATATTAATTGTAACAGCAAAGTAAGAGCACATAATGCAGACAACAGATATTAAAAGGGATTAATGAACTGTAATGGGTTGTTCATTCAGAACTGCATTATATCAGTGAGGAAGTGGGAGACTGAAGTGTCCAAATGAATACAAATCCTGTAAAAGTTATGCTATGCAATTAAAAAAAAATCCATACCTAATGCACTAAATTCAGTTTCGGCTTGTTATTTAATTGGAAGGTATTTATGCAGAGAAATGTACCATCTACGTGTGTGTTAACGCCAGTCACTTCCAGATAAGAATTTGGGTCTACTTTTGTTTCTTCATCCTGTGCTACAATAGACATATCATTAAATGCATAAGAGCAGTGAGCAAAAATATATTATTATCGATGAGCTTGCTATTTCCCTTACAGGTGTTTATTTATGGAAGTTCCCTTAGGCAGGAACAAAGCCTATTCATTCCCCATATTTCTTCTAAGTAAACACATATGTTTGTGACTATTATTTATAGGGAAAATTATATGCAATAACAATTCAAAAGAAAGACCATAAACAATGAGATATAAACTTATACCCATGCACACAAATGGAAGATATGGCAGTACAAGTTGCTAATAAGCATACAAGTATAGTGCTTCCTCTGAGTATGGTGGCATTAGGGTCAGGCATGTGAAATATAGATTTACTTAGCTCATTTGGACCCCTAATGCAACATCAACAGGACTAGAGCAGGGCTCGGATTGCAGTATTAATGTGGTGATCTATTCCATTCATAACAGTCCATTGTCATTTTTAATAGGAACAGATGTACCACCCCAATGAAACCTATTTCCCTCTTTGCCCATTTATTCTCTACCCACCCAGCTTCCCAGGAGCTGCTTTACTTCCCCTTAACTATTTTCGTTCCTTTCTTTGTGGCTGCCTGAATAGAACTAGCCAGAGATTTTCAACATGTTGTTTCCTTTTTATTTAAAAAAAATATCCCTAACAATCAAGACTAGGATGTTTCAGGAGAACTTATTAGTTTTGTCAAAACAAAACTGGACAATTTGCGGCTTTATTTTTCCATGGGAATTTTGTGAAGCAGAAGCCTGATTCTCTCATTTTCACTGGCTAGAACTATTTACAAAGGTAATTACATTTTTAATAGTCATAACAATGAATCAATCTTTAGATATTAGGTCAGAGACAGAAACAAGGTGCCTAAACCTGGCCACCAGGGCAAGATTCAAATCAAAATTCAAATCCTCTCTCTCAGTCGGACACAGCAGGAACTTGAAACTGGATCTCCCAAATCCTAGCGAAGTGTTCTAGCCATTAGGCATTTCTGCAGTGGGAACTATATCCTACCTCTCTCTCATTTTCATCCTAGTCCTTAACAACAATAGATTGTCAATAACTCAAATCTCTTCATGAAACTGATTTTTGTCCTGGTCACTCATGTATGTCAGTAGAAGACCACATAAAGATTGCTCAGCTTCCTCTACATCATCAACATATATGAATTCATTCTCATTCATTGATTCACATAGTCATATCACCCCTACTCCCCTGTCATTTTACTCTGCACCCGATCCATTCAGATGTTCACTCTTGGGACTAAAAGCACCTTGTTATTTTGGGGGGGGTGCAAAAATGGAATGACATGAAGAACAATGAGATGTGATCATCCTCTGAGGTACAGGGTATCTCCCAATGACAGCAGCTCCACTTCGGGGCAAGTGCTTCATCCATTTAAAAACCATCGGCCTCTTCTGTATTTTTCTACTCAAACTCATCTGAAATAAAGACCTTTCTTCGGTGAAATTCCTATTAATTAGGACCTTTATAGGTATCCAGCTGCCTCAGTGATTGATAGTTTTAAAATGGAAAAAGTTTATTAAAAAAAAAAAAATCTAATCAACTAAATTACCTGAAGATAATTTTCAGCCAGAAAAATTGAAGTTGTGTTGAGGTCTATTATCTGTATTGTTTAACTATTGTGAAGTTGGGGAGGAGGGAGGTCTAGGATTTGATCCTACTTCAAATGAAAAGATTTCCATCAACAAGAGCCTTTGCATCATGCTTATAATTTGTAGGAAAGAAGTTATGCAAAAACGCTTTTTATTGAATACATGCAACTATCTGATCTCCTTTAGAAATAAGTAACCCATATCACTGACATGTTTTAGGCATAGGTGGGGGAATTTTTTTCCCCACTTCAAATAGAAGAAAGGGAAAGAAGCCAATAGATGAAAGAAATCTACTGTCAACATTTTGAAAAATATGACAGTGCTTCTTTGCAGAAAAGGGATAATTTATGGGCTTGTGCAGAACTCAAAATGTGTGTTTTGTATTTTCGTTAATGAATGACCAAGCTAGTAATGGAAATTTTGATAGACAACAGTGAAATAAAAGAGTACTATTCTACTGCAGATTGTATTTGTATCCAACACAATGCTGTTTTTATGATGCATTGCTGCCCTTGTGTGTAGTATATCATCGGAACAACACCGGTATGACTGCAACTTACAAAGTCAAAGAAAGACTCTATGGACAACCCTTTAAATTGAGACATACATTTAAAAAAATAATTTCCTTGAATTAGTTGAAATTCTGGAGTTTATTAGTAGTCAGGTTGGAGAACTACAGGGTCAGATCCTCAGCTGATGTAAGACCATTACATAATCATTACAGCTCTACCGCTTTATACTACCCAAGATCTGGGCTATTGGTTCAGGGATAGAGTATCGGGGTTACTTTTTCAGCTTCATCCATCACCACTGAACTCTTGCACTGAACCTTTGCCACAAATTAAAACTGAACTGAATCTAATGTAGGGAAAGTTTAAAAATACTTGAGGCAAGTTCCACAAAGATGTTGAGGTAAAGAACTCAAAGTATTTGAAATGGAATAAGGTGCCCAAGTACCTTTGCAAATCTAAGTCATGGTTAGTTTTCCCCTGCCTCATCCTTTTCCACCCTGTCCATAATAGGATTAATCAATTGTCCTGTTGTCAATAATAGAATCAAATGATTACATCCAACATGAAAAAGAGTAAATAGTTCTGGATACTTCCTTCCAATCTCAGGGGAAAGGTGAATGAAATTAATGTTCTCCAATAGAGTGGAAACATAGTTAGTAGGGCTGTGCAAAATGGCTGTTTCATTTCAATTTGAGATTCCACTGTTTCAGAGGACAGTTATTCATTTCGGTGTTTCGGATCACAGCTCTGTTTCAATTCTGCCACATCTGTTTTGGAGTTTCACTGCTGTTTCAGAGATTTGGATAGGCCAGGGAAAGGCAGGCACAGCCAGGTGGCTGCAGGTTCTCCTGCAGCTCCTCCAGCTGTACTTGCCTCTCCCCACATGGGGAGAGCCGCGGGAGAAGCCCCATTGGCTGCCCTTCCTGGCCCCATCCGCTGCCTGGCCCCAGCCTAGTTCTGGCACTTAAAAAAAATAAAAAAAGCCCTGCATTCACCGGCTCTGAGGGTTTGTTGCAGAGCCCCCCGTACAGCACAGGGCAGTGGGGGCAACAGGGATCTCCCCCCCACACACACACCTGGGAACCATGCGGCAACTACTCCATGGTAGATTTGGTGATCAAATGGTAGATTTGATATACCCCATGGTAGATTCAATCTACCCCATGGTAGATTTGGTGTTTTAGGAGTCAAAACACCTCCAAAATTAACTTCCCACAGCCCTAATGGTTAGTAGACAGAAGCTTGAGAAACACTGTCCTTTTTCCAATCTAGATGATATGCTAGGGAATAACAGAAATAAAGGTGTTAAATATGAGAGTAACAGTGTCAGTATTAAAACCGTAAAAAAAAAAGTTCTCAGGGAACACCAAAGATGGTAAAATGGGAAGAATTTCATCCATTATATATTCCACAGCAAAACCTTGGGTGTCTGTACACATGCTCCAGGGTCAGGAAGGAGAGGTTCCTGGAGTTAGGCTGGCTCCTAGACATCCACTTTAACGAAAATGCCTCACTGTCACATGTATTCAGCGATTTGCATTTCAAAATGTCCATGGGGGTGCTTTAACTAAAGTGAATTTGATAAGTTTTAGTTAAAGTGCTCCTCCCATCATTTTGATTATTCGAGTCTGCTCTACATCAGAGCAGAAGTAAAGGCACCCGAACCTAGGATGTGACACTGTCCTATGTCAGCCTAATCCCATTTCTATAGCTGAAAGTCCTGAGGTAAAAAATTTAGGCATAGGACTATAAAACAAATGTATAGATGTCATATTTGTGTAGATAAGTGTGCCACTGAGGTAGTTACCATCTCTGTACAAATAGCCAAGCTTCTATGTGCCCCCATGGCAGGGGGTCAGACTAGATGATCTGTCTAGGTCCCTTCCGACTCATTGATTGTAACATCTAAACCTCTCCCTAATCATTTGTAAACTGATCCTAATCTCTGCAAATATCTGTTATCCAGAACTATTCTCTGATCACTGTAGTAGGATCATGTGTCTGCCCAGCTTCTGATTCCCCCTTCACTCACAGCCGCCTCCTACACTCCCCAACCCCACCTTGCCTCCAGTCTCTTGCCTGCCATACCTTTAATGTTATTGCTAATATACTGGGGAGATGGTCCCTGGAAGCTGGGAGTAGCTTCTCTGATGTTCTACCTTATTTTGGCTCCATCTTGGGCTTCTCCACCCAAACGGTCCAGGGGACATTGGTGATGTGCAGGGGTTGAACATGGGTGCACATGTACCCCCTGAATTTGTCAGTGCACCCCTGAAAAGTGCTGGTGGTGCCTGCAGCCAGTTGGCACTCGCCCCCCCCCGCCCACTGCTGACACTGCTGGCAGCATCTGTGGGCGGTCACTGATTGCCAGTCAGTGCTCGCCACCCCCTGCCTCCCCCACTGCCAACACCACTGCAGCCATCAGTGGGAGCTCCCTTCTCAACACTGCCATGCTCCCATTGCCGCCACCACCTGTGGGCAGTTGCCATGCCCCACCAGCCTCTGGGAACATGTGTCATTCATGCCAGGGGGTCTCTATGTTTTGAAGCCTGAGGGGAAGCAGCCCTAGGGAAGCACTTGGGGTTTCAGCCTTCCTGGCCTTAACCAAGTTCTCATTTCTGGCCCACTGCCTTGACCATGAGCTCCTTGGCCTCAACCCTTCATGTCCCTGCCCAGAGTAGGCTGTGTCCTGCAGAATACACCTGGCACCCTGTCACATGGCTTTCTAGCCATCCATATAGCCATTACCCAACCTCCAGTGCAACTTGAACACAAAGCATCAATTTAAAATGTTCCAACTCAAATATAAAACCCTCCCCGTGTCTCTGCAACCTCTAGCCCTCCTACATAGGATGGACTTGTTTCACCAATCTCCCAGGTACCTCACCCAGGTCAGATGGCCACACTACTACCTGCAGCCAGTTTTGTTCAGAGCTCCTGGCCCTGTGTTAGCCAGGGTAAGACTTCTCCTTCCATGTCCAGAGGCTGAATTTATATACCCCAAGTCCTTCCTCCTTCTAGTCATCTGATCTAGTTCTCCACTCCCAGGGTCTAGTTGCTACTGATTCCCTCATCAGCATCCTGGTCTTCTACAACCAATGGCTCAATTTACATAGGCAGCTCACACCTGCTGCCCCTTGATATCAAGCTTTTCTGCAATCTGCCCTGGCTACAGTCCTCCTTCCTAGTAACAAGGTAGGGATTCCCTGTCACAATCATGGGTGAATAATTTTCCATCTCTGGGTTTTCAAGTATTTCACTTTGGGTGCATCTACACTTGCAATCAGTACGCCTGAATAAACTCTGATGCATTTTGTGCCAGGCAGCAGCCTCCTGGGTGCAGTGTCTTCATATGCATGTAGGACTGCAGCAATTCAAGCCAGGGTGGAGCAGCCCCAGCCTAGCAGGGGTCCTGGAAGTTCAGCCCTAGGCTCTGGGTGGCAGTGTCAGGTGGCAGAGTGGTTGGCTGGGTCACAGGGGTGCTACAGTGCAGGGCTACCCTTGTGCCCCAGCCAGCCCCATCAATCATCTACACATGTATTAAAATTACTTCACCAGAGGATAGTACTTGTCCTGGACAGTGCTATCCCATGGCAGAGTGAGTTAATTTACTGATCCCTGATACGCATGCACACGTAGACGGTGATGCTTTACTGAAGAGCTATTAGTTAACTCCACAGTAAAGCACACATACAGATGCATGCTTTCACTACTTGTTGCCCATGGAACATGTGGTGGGTGACCTATAATGCGCTATATTGTTTCTGCTTTGACTTTTGATTCTTTTTACACAGGACAACAAGGAAAAGTAAATGAAAACTAACCAATAGATGATAACTCTTATTATTGCTCAAGCTTAGTTGTGTGTATGTGTGATTAGTGGGCATTCATGAAGGAAAAAAAGGCCCTTGCCCTAACATTTATACAGGAAAATTTCTGCTTGCAGAAATATTTATGAAGAATGTATATAAAAGGGCAGATGAACACTGTTGAACTGAAAGAGCTAGGCAGAATCAAAATGAATGTTCATTAAACATTATTTGATCACTTCTTTTTCTGTCATAGCACCATTATTAGAGACACTGCTCTCACAGAGGTCATCTGAGAACATAGTCATGAAATCTTATATTTATCGAACAAATTGGTATTAAATACTACTACATTCCCTAGGAAGGTTCACACATCCTTCTGCTCCTACATATACTTGAAGGAGAATTATGATTAGGTGATTTTTCCTCCAGTATATTTAATTTATTTGTACAAGCCAACATTTTTAGATCATGTATCTCTCCAGGTGTTAATGAATGTCTTATGACCCTCTGTCTTAAGCTCTGCAATAACCAGTACACTACTGTCCTCGGTGCATATTCCACAATGCTCAATGATGATAATGTCAAAAAACAGTTCTATTCCAACCTTGACTATGTTCTGACTAATACTTCTAAAGAGGACAAAATCATACTTCTCAATAACTTCACCGCCAGAGTCAGGCATGACTTGAAACTCTGGACTGGCACCATTGGTGAGGAAAGAGTAGGGAAAGTCAACTCCAATGGCATCCTTCTGCTAAACAAATGCATGGAGCACGATCCTGTCATCACAGACACCATCTTCAGACTGAGTGATAAATGAAGCCCCCCAAGGCTCTGTCCTTGGACCCATATTGTTCAACATCTTCATTAATGATGTGGACGTTGGAGTCAGAAGCGGACTGGCCAAGTTTGCTGATGACACCAAACTTTGGGGCAAAGCATCCATACCTGAAGACAGGAAAGAGATCCAGGCTGACCTGGACAGGTTCAGCAAATGGGTGGATAAGAACCTGATGGTGTTTAACACCGAAAAATGCAAGGTTCTCCACCTTGGGAG
>NW_017728949.1:55021113-55065357 GCF_001723895.1 Crocodylus porosus | reverse complement strand
CTGCCCTTTGGGCAGGGGGCTGGACTTGATGATCTTCCAAGGTCCCTTCCTGCCCTGGTGTCTATGAAATCTATGAAATATAGGCTTACCTGGAGTCACACTTTCTCTAATCACTGGCACTTCCTTGAATGTTATTCTTAGAGCCTGTAATCAAATGAATTTCTGCATCACAAAAACCATATGAGGGACTGCTGGACAGATCACCATCCTGTCAGATCCATTATGAACATCTGGCTTTCTCCAAAAAATGAAAAAAAGCCAAAAGCAATGTGAAGGGATCTCAACCCCAAATCTCTTCAAGACCCGAATGTCTGTAAGGATCTTCAACAGTGTCTTCATGAAAGGTCTCTACCCTGCCCACAAATAAAGGCAAAATGGAGGAATTCTGGAAGGGGTTTAACATTACCATCCATATGGCCTGGGCTGAATCCTTTGGCTATGCCATTCATCAACACCAAGATTGGGTCAATGAGAGTGATGCCGAGAACAAATCCATCTTAAACGAGAAGAGAAGAGCTCATTCTGCTTGGCAAGGTGACATCTCATCTCATTGGCGATATGTAGGGGGTGCATGTGGGTTCACATGCACCCCCTGTGCTTGGCAATGCACCCCCTGCAAAAAGTGCCACTCAAGCTGCCAGCACCTCTCTTGAAGTTCTTAACCCTGCGGATGGCTTGGTCCTCATTAGTGGGTTATCACTTCCAGCTGGGCCCCAACCTCCCAGCCAGGCACACTATCATCTGCCGACTACCTACAGCCAGGCTTCAAGCCCTTGAGGGGCTGGGTACCTCCATATAGGTACTATACAATGTCTGTTAAAAAAGTATCAAGAGTGAACGTGTATTTGTAGTACAAAGTATTGGGTGGGAGGCATGGCTTTGCTGAACATGTCTGGGCATGTTGGGACTCCTCCGGACAGATTTGCAGCTCATGGGGTTTCCCCAGTTTTTTGGGGGCCAGCAGTTGAAGTAAGATCATTTGTGCCTTGTGTCCCCTTTCATTATGTCATAGTGTCCAGAACAATGCATGTGCATTAAATTTTGCATGAAAATCGGGAAAACAGCAGCGAAACATTTGAAATACTTAAAATAGCATTTGGTGGTGACTCCATGAGCCATGAAAGAGTTTCTGAATGGTATCATCAGTTTAAAGAAGGATGATTATTTGTCAAAAGTGATAAGCATTCCAGATGCCCTTCAACATCACAAAAAGATGAAAATGTGGCACTGGCTCACAGTTTGGTTTGAAATGATAGGTGGTTGACTTTCCGAGAGAAAGCAGAAGAAGTTGGAATCTCTGTTGGTTCATGTCATTCAGTTCTAACCAGTGATTTGGGAATGAAATGACCAGAAACATGACCAGAAAAGTGGTTGTCCGATTCTTGGATGCTTCACCACGACAAAGCGCCTGCCCACTCAGCACAGCTTGTGAAGCAATATTTAGCCATTTTTTATCCAAACACTGTATCCCACAAGTTCCACAGCCTCCATAGTCACCTGATATGACCCCATGCAACCTTTTTCTCTTTCCTCAGCTAAAAAAACCTTGAAAGGAAGATTTTGTGATGTGGAAACCATAAAACAAAATGCAACTGAACGGCTTTTAGTGATTCCATAAATTGCTTATTGGAGGTGCTTCAAACAATGGCAGAAACGTTGGAAGAAGTGTGTGCCTGAAGAAGGAGCATACTTCAAAGGAGCTTAAGCCAAAACCTCTGTAAATAAAATATTTTGTTTCCTACAGCATCAATCTCGATGCTTTTTGAACAGCCCTTGTATAAATAGCAAGATCATCACATAAAGTGCAGAGGAGGGAACCCACTGCTTTGAAGAGCACTAGCTATCAGTACACAATGCAGGCCGTGACTTAAGTCAATATAACAAGGCATCCCTTATGCCCTATTTTGGTGGTTCAAGACAGGATCAATATGGTGTATAGCCAAGTGCTGGCATTTGACAGAAGGGTGTGATTGTCACTCTTAGTAGTCTAGCTTCCCCTCCCCATTGTAGTCTGTCAAAAGTCACACGTGTAACTCAGTTTTAGTTCTCTTGTGATAGCTGAGGACAGGAATTCTCCCCATCCTAACATCAACTCATGTATCATCCGACCTGGGGCCAGACAACAGAAGAGCTAATTTTGGGGGGTGTCTCTTTCATCCTCAGTAGAGAGATGACCTTACTGTGTGCTTCCTGCCCATTTCTACTCAAGGAACACAATCTGGGATGTGTATCATCCCAGAGGACACAGGCCTGCTAATAATATCACTGCCAAGTTTTTTTTCCCCAGATGAAGGCTTTCTTTGCCCATTTTATATGCCCTCAAATGATCTGTTAGAAAGGGATGGAATATCTTTATTTTCAGAGTCAATGTATTTCCTGGTTCTCAGAATGGGACACTATGCTCCCCTTTTCCCAGCTGTCTCAGAGCTCTGATCTCATCTTGGAGGTCCCAAGAGAGGGATGTGAAGCACTGGAGAGTGGGTGGCTTTGGAGTTATATGGGATGCCAAAGGACCAGCAAGCATCAATAATTCCCTCTGGCTAGGGCATGTTGCTTTTGTCCTGTTTTCAGGTTTCGTAAAATGAGATAAAAGCATTCTTTGAACAAGCTGTTGGGATGCCAGGGATGGGTTTCTAAAATGGGACTATCCCATTGAAAACCAGACATATTGTCACCCTATTTTCCATTTGAAGAGTCTCCAGGGATGAAAAAACATCTCCAACACAATGACCCAACACAAAAGCAAACCCAGTGAGCAAGCGGTACTCATATGAGTGTGCTGCAGTGTCACAGTTGGCCAGGAAGTTAACACATGCAGAGATTTTAAGGCTAGAAAGGACCATTCTGATATTTTTTTCCAACCTGCTACACAAACATAAATCATAGAGATGTAAACATTTCTTCCTGCACCAAACCATCTAATTTGCAATAGAATCTGAACATCTCTTCCCGACAGACATCAAAGCCCAGCTTAAAGATGTCAAGTGGAAAAATTGACACGCATTCCAGGTTTCCTTCATGTTCATGATTTGCACAGCTTAATAGCCTGTGACACAGGAGGTCAGATTAGATCATCTTGAGGTACTTCCTAGCCTTCAACTTTATGATCATAAGCTATGAAATCTGTCAATTTGAAATAGGCCCAAACAGAACTGGTGAAGCTAACTGGGAAACTATATTTTGATCCAAACTTCACAGTTTGTATTACCTTTTTAATTTAACAGGGTGAGCCAAAACCCTGGATTTTCAACTCCCTCAAACTATGAGAAAGTTGAAACTTAAAAGTGTGACATCCATTTCTATTTTCAATCTGACCTTTAAAAATAAATCACTCTTTAAGGAGCTATTCTTGAAGTACAGAACTTGGTCTTCACAGCACTAACTCATGGAATTTTTACCCATATGGGCCATCATTTTTTACCCATTATGCTTGTTTTCATCCTCATTTTGTGTTTGACATTGATGACACTCTTCCAGATCAACCAGACAGAGCCTACAAGACTGCTCATATAAGCAAGCATCACATCTGATAACAGGTTTATGGGTTCAACTGCATCTAAGTAAAGAAACTCTTACGCTTGCCCCACTCCCTCAGGCTAATGAACTGTCCTCTTGAACTAAGTGAGAAGTTTCTGACACGCCGCTCGCAGAAAGATAATTCTGAAAAATTAACTCAACAAATTCACTTTCAAAATGATGTTTATTTATAAAGAGAATAATGAGCAATGTTTATTTATAAGTAAGAGTTGACATTATGGGACATGTTATGCAAATTACCATCTAGGCAATAAAGCTAAATTCCTAGCAACTTGGACTAGCCTGTGTTTGGTAACTGTGCTTTCAAATGGACTTTTCTGTTGCCATCACATAATGGCTGATTTATTTAAGAAAAATCCGTTTCCTTCTTAAATTTATCCTTCAGAATGCCCTTTTAAAAAGGATACTTTGGAATATTTCTTGGCAGAAGATATGTATATCCATCTACCTGCCAACTCCACTGCTGGCATAAATGAGAACAGCTCCATAGGTATGTTTCACCGCTAAAGAGCTGCCCTCTGTTGCCCAAGCAGGTGCTAAGGGAAATAACACTACTTAGTGAAGGTAAGGGTTTGGTTTAAATAGAAGTCAAGTAAAGTCTGAGACTGGAAATAGTAACAGCAATCATATTGTCTCACATACAATACGCTTCATTTCCAGCAGCTTTTCTGGGGGGTTGTTTTGTTTTTTTTAAAGACTGTGTATTATATATGAAAAAATGCATTAAATTGTTTGTGTTGCTTTTATCCGACAAAAGCAAAAGTAAAATTTGCACAATCTCTGAGAGAAGAATAATGAACATGTTTAATTCCCTGGCTGCTGCTACTCAGTTACTTCCTTCAAGGAAAAAAAAATCTTCATTCTGCCTTTCAAAAACAAGGAGCATATCTTATGCTGGGGTGCATGGTGTGTGAGAAAACATGGTAGTTATGTAGTGTTATGTCAAGCAAAAATAGGGCAAGGGTTTTAAAACACAGGGAAGTTGAGAATCAATTAAAGGCATCTTTAACTACTAAAATAGTCAATAAGGTTTGAGAATAACATGTTGTTTTTGCTTTGGTTGCAAGCTGTTTTTCTTTTTTTTATTATTGATACATATTTGACATATACTGATAGGCTTAATATGATAGGCCAAGTAGCTTAAGTAATGGGATTAAAACAGTTTTAAAGGGTTGCTATTTGTGATTAGGGGCTATGTCTACACATGCATTTTAATGAGCATTAGCCTATTTTAATGAGCATTAAAGCATCACAAAAAGCAGTTCTCTTTAGCTAATGCACTTTAAAATAGACTAATATACATTATTCTAGTACCTCACAATGGAGGGACTAGATTTAATGTGCATTAACTAAAGTCCATTTATGAATGTATAGACAAGCCCAGGGTCCCCTATTTGTGGCATCCCCTGGCTCTTCACGCTGGTGGGTCCTACTCCTTATGCTGCTTGAATTCCCTGATTAACTGTATTCAGTTAAGGTAATGTCAAGAGTGTTTTGATTTTCTGTTTTGTTTAACTATAATTGCACAGGAATATTGAAGTGGCATTATCATAACTGTTATTTAATAATGAATATAAGTATTCTTTAAATAAATATCTGCATTACAGCTCTTAAGTCTTTAAGGGTCTTAAGTTTATTTAAGATAATTTCACACAAAACTAAGGAGAGAGAAGTAATGTAACTATCTAATTAAAATAAAAAATAAAAATAGTTGACTTGGCAACATCCATACCATTGTGGGACAAGAAGTTAATGATTCAGACACAATAAATCAAGGAGCAAGAGAGGTAGAAAGAGAAAAATGTAGAGAGGGTTTCCAGGACAGAAGTTTTCCTTCTTATTCAAGTCTCCCATGCAATGCCTCTCTGTTGCCTCCAGTCATTTATACACCAAATGCTATATAGTTTTATTTTCATTCAACACATGTTGATAACTTTGCGCTACCCATTCTCAAGGCCCTGTGGCAAGCAAAAGGGATGATCTGAGCATTGGTAAAAGTTCCTCTCTCAAGTGGAAGTAGTAGTGTCTGGGACCTGTTACAGAATGAGTACAACTCAACCTAAGTAGACTGTCTCTTTTGCAGTTGCTAAGGCATACCCATAATCAGCTGATGCCCAAATGTGCTGATCTATTTGTCAATGCAACTTAGATTTCTTCCTACTGCTCATCCCTACAAGCAGAGGCATATAGATGTGGCCAAATGCCCAGGGCAGATGCCACACAGAGGCCTATGATGACTATTGGTTGCTGCCTTATCTCTAGCATGATTACATGTCTTAAGGAGCAGCTGTTTTGTTCAGACCCCCACGTGAGAGCCCAGGGCAGCTGTCCTAGTCACCCCACCCTAGTTATGACACTACTTATAAGTAGGGCTGGACGAAGCTTTGGGTGCTGATTCGATTCAATTCGGTGGCCTTATCTCCAAATTTGCATTGAATCAGGGGACCAACTAAAAGGTCCAAATCAACTTGAAGCTCTCTGAATCAATTTGCAAAATATTCAAAGAGCTTCAATGATTCAGGCAGTCCCCACCCACTGCAGCAGGGAGCTGGAGCCAGACTCAGGGCTTGTAAGTAGGGGGTGAGGGAGTGGGGGTTGGAGTAGGGGACCATGGGGAGGGGCCTGCCAGACCCCATCCTCTGCCTGCTTCCCCAGCCCCACCCAGGTCCCCTCCCTTCCCCCCCCACATGGCTGCCCTACTCAGCCATAGCTCCTGGTGCTTTAAAAAAATGCCCCCAATCACTGGGTGCTGTCATGCAGGGGGGCAATCCCCACTACCTCCCACTGCCTCATGGTGCATGGGGGACTCTGCCATGAGTGCCCTGACCCCCACCACACACTGTTCCAGCCCACCCCATGGCTGCTCCATCTGCCCCAACTCCTGGCACTTTAAGAAAAAAAAAAACAAAAACCCCAAACTCACCAGCTCCTGCAGTGGCTTTGGGGTGTCAGAAGGCTCATGGAAGAGCCTCCCACATGGCATGGGGCACCGGAGGGAAGTGGGGATCACCCCCCAGCTGGGCAGGGACCACTGAGTTAGGGGGGTTGTTTGTTTTCTTTTTTTCTTAAAGGGCTGGAGTTGAGGTAGGTGGGGCAGCCATGGGGTGGGGCTGGGGGAGTGGGCAGGGGGCTCATGCAGAGCCCCCCACACAATGTGGAGCAGTGGGGGAAGATGGTATTGTCCCCCCGACCCGGCAGCACGCGCTGAGTCAGGGCTTTTTTTTTCAAAGTGCCGGGAGCTGGGGTGGGCAGGGCAGCCATTTCCAGAGCTGGAAGAGCGGGCAGGGGATGGATCTGTGTGATTCAGCAATTTGACAGATCTGACTGAATTGATTCGGGACAGTGATTCCAATCCCCCAAATCGAGCAAATCCAAATTCGAAGCGAATACTAGCTGCTTCGCACAGGCCTACTTATAAGTTGGGTCTTCTCAGGGTGCTGCAAACAAAACCATGCTGGTGCCCTCTGTATCAGACTGTTGTTGCTAACAACACTTTGAAAGCCTTATGGTATTAGACAAACCAGCTTCAGGTAGGTTTTTTTTTTAAAGGTTGTTTTCTGCTTTTTGATTGGTGCAGGAAACTACAGTTCAATTCAGTAATCTAAGAAGGTGAAAAGCATCTGCTAGACAATTTATTTAAATAATAAGCTAGACATTGGTATTAAAAAAAAAGTCTTGAGTAATTCACATTTTCACTTACATTTGAATAAGTCTGCTACGAACAGCACATTTCAGCAGTCCACTCCATACTGTGAATTTCCTGAGCTCTACATATTCAATGAATTAACAATAAATGATGTACTCAAAGAAATCATTACTACTTGCGGTCAAAAACAAAACAAAAAAAGGCTCAGATTGTTGCAGGTAATCGTAGACTGACTCATCTTTCCAGCTTCACCCATCTCTAAGGATAATAGCTTTGAGGCCGTATCTGGATTAGTGCAGTGAGGGATGAAAAATAACAGTTCTATGCAAGAAGATGGTTTGCAACACATTTGATCTCTCCTCCACAGAGAAGCTGTGCAATCACTGTTATAAATTCCCAGTCTATTTGGGCAGCTTGTATCTATCTTGCTATTTTCCACACATACACAAAAAAAAAATCTCTAATTTAAAACCAATTTTACAAAACTCATCTTTCACCTTCATTATCCTTTCTTGCTGATATTCATCAGACTCACTTCTAGTCCTAAAATATCAAGAGCAAAATCCCAGCTATGGGTATATTAAATCAATAGGAAAACTCCCATCAGTGTCAACAGAGGCAAGATTTCACTCACCATCACTAAAACCATCTTCTTTTCTCATATCACATCAGTTTTTGAAAACTTTCATTTTCTACCATTATTAGCTGCCTTCTTCTCCTCTCCAATACCCCACACAAGCCTACCCTTGTTTTCATATTTGATATACCCTCTCATAACGTTCTTCCCTACCCCTTTTGCTCTCTATATATCAGCCCCAATGCCTTTTCTGGTCTCATTCGCCTAGATCCATATCACCAGGCCTTTTCTAAACCATCTTTGAAGTGTGCAATGCTTTACCTGCCAACTGTCCTCAAACCCCACCCTAAAACTGACTTCATTTCTATAGATGTCCACTGGGATTGAACCTCAGAAGGAGCCACCCAGAGGACTGTCATCTAATTTACTGAGATTTCTGTTCCTAGGGAATATGGACAATAAGTCTTGAGGGCTTTCACTATAGCTAGATATCCCAGGTCCATAGCTAATTCTTGGTTTCCCCTATCATCCCCTATCATCTAATCTGCCTCTATCTCTACATTGCCCACAAAGGTCATCTGGCTCGAAAGGCACTCAGGTAACCATGCCCCCACTCCACGGTGGCCGGAAATGAAAAACCAATTGTATAAGGACAACTAATATCTGTTTCTTCACATGAAACTGTGTGCATGCCCTAGTTCATAGACCTATTTAGTGCTTTATTTTCCCTTACCACTGAATTACAAAATTCCCCTGTTGGACCATGGATGCACAGGTATTTCACAAAGGATTCTCTTGGGGCTTGCCATGGGGCACATAGACCTGTCTTACCAGCTCCAGATTTAGCATAGCAGGTTCTCCTTTAGTCAAGCCACTTTCTGGCCAGGTAACAGCCTCTTCCCTGCCATTCCCTACTCATAGCAACCATATGAATGTTTGAAAAGGTGCTAGGCAATCTGTTGCTTTTTCACCAGCCCACTCATTCACGGAAAGCAAGAGCTCAGAGTGAAGAGCAGTTACATCCTAGTCTCATCAACAGGGCCATTAAGTGGTTTCTCAAGCAAACAACCACTTTTGGTACCTTGAAACTGCTACCTGTTACTTACTATATTGCCTATAGAAATAAAAGAATGTACTGGGGATCAGGAGGACTGGATTTTCTTCTTTCTGGCCTTCCTAGGATTGGGATTTTAAGTGGTTAATATAATACAATGGGATCTCTGCAAACCCACATCTATTTTTTAAGACATATGTATCACTGAACACATCAAGGCACCCTCTCACTGGCTACAAGTTGGCATGCACTGACTTTGCTGGAGCTTTGCTGAATTATGCTAATGATCTGACTATGCTGGTCCTATGTCATTTGCAACTCTCAATAGGATCAGGGGAAGAAAAAGAAAACCCGTTTCCTGGAGTACCTGAAAACACATATGCAAGTGAGCAATCTGCCTACATTAAAGCTAGTCACCATGTGTAATGCTGTTTACACATTCAACACTTAACAAAGTTGCAATATATTGAAGCTATACTGATAGACAATGTGCATAAAAGGAAGTTCTCTTATTGCCCTGGAATTCTCTGGGGAATGCTTGAGGATATATATCAGGTTTGGATAACATTGAACATTTAGTAAACTCCTGCATAATGCACAGAAACAGAAGTACGATATAATTAAGCAATGACATGACAGCCAGTAAATGTGTTTCTGGGCTGTTACTACATGCTTCATGTGGCGTTATGAGCCACCAAAGCCAAAAGCTCAGGGAACATTAACTACCAAAGAGGGGTCATAATTCTCCCCAACTGTGCAACCTGTCACATTGCATGGCTATTTTGAAATGTAATTTGTAAATTAAAAAAGGAAAAAGGAAAATAATCAAACCTGTGTTTTGTGAATGTGGGCTTAATATTTATGGCAGACAATGAGAAAATGCTATTATTCCCCTCAATTCTACAGCAATCCAGTATAAAATATACAGCAAGCACAGAAGAAGAATTATACTGTGCTTGACATACAACTTTTGAAACCAAGAAATCTCTGACACAAAATCCTTGAATGATCCTGAACAAATGACTTTAGGCCAGATGCGATTCCATGTATTAGGCATGCAAGTGGCATGTTAATGTTTAAGTGTCGAAGCTTATTTTTCCTTGGTTGACTCCTTGAAAAGATTGCTATTGTGTCTATGTGTACAAAGCACTTTAAGGTTAAGTCACAAAAAGTGGCAAGGAAAACCTTCCTTCATTTTTTTTTTTTTTTCCCACGGGCTCACCCTAGTTGGAATAGGATTGTATTTGGACACTGAGCGGGTGAAATAGGATATGGTTCCCCAAGGAGCATCTACACCATAGCGTGCCCCACCAAAACCATTCCCAATCATGTCTCACTCTCTCACAGAAATATGCCATTGAAGACCATCCAACATATTCCTAAGCCACACCTTAGACTTTGGTTCTTTAGTTGATTACGAGTGACCAGAGAGGGATATCATAATGTGTCCTCAATGGCATATTATCAGGTTTGACACACACAAGCAAGAGGGGATGGGGAATGGCCACCCCATGCTTAGTCTTGCTTTTTGTTGTTGACTTGCCCTTGGTTTCTCTGTGCCTCTTCCCCCATTATTTACATCATCCCAGATGTATGCCTACTGATAAAGCAGGACTTCCTTTTACCCTCCATGGCATCCCCAAAGAAGAAGGCATCTTTCACGTACCCCATGACTGCTTCTCTGGGTCTTTACCTTCACTCATTTCACTTCTTCCTAGGGTCTTTCCATATTCTGCGGCATTGGGTCATGAGAAACTTATCTCTTCATAAGTCATTTGTCCACGTCCTGCTGATGCAGACTTCCTGGATGTTGATACTCTTAGCACTGTTCTCTTCTTCTTTTGTAAAACAGGTTGTACCTTGCATATCTCCCACTAGGCCCAATTCTCCATCATGTTCTGGAAAGAAAACCAGGCTCTGGTCAGTGCTGAACTCCACAGTCCCTTAAGGGCCCATCGCACTCTTTGGAAGTGTGAGTGTAAATGATAGAATATCTGGATTGCAGAGAGGTCAGATATGCAAATCCAGATCCTATTAAAATTCATAATCTTCACAATTTAAGAGTTATTGATAGGATCCTAATTCTGGTCTCAACTAAATCAATAGAACACCCTAGTTACTCCATTTCACTTATAGTATTTCCAGCCCTGTGTGCCCAGTTCTTGCAAAGACATGGCATGACTTTGAAAAAAATCAGAAGTTTTTAATTTTTAAAAAACAGCCTCACATTTGACATTCTTTTATTTAAATTCTGATATTTGAGCCAGTGGGTAGGCATTTTAAATCTTTTCTCTGCAACCATGGAGGAGTAGAAGCTTATTTTAAAATGAAATGAAAGATGATATTCACATGTAATCATCTAGCTCCAGGAGCTTTAAGGAAAATATCAGATATCAGTCATGTAACTCATGATAAAATAGCAGGAATTGGCAACATTGCTTTCCATAGGTGTTTGGAAAGATTTTTGAATTGCTAATTGTTCCCTGACGCACCATGGGCAAGAAATATTTCCTGATCCTGAATTTTTACCTACGCTGGGAGAAACACACAGAGATGCAGTGACACTGAAAAATATTGCTTCTTCACAGCACGTGGCGGCAACACCAGGCACTTTTTCATCAGCTATTGTTTGTGCATCATCGCCTACTAGCACTTCATCTCCCTGCTGCGTAGCTGGTCTGTAGAGGTCCAAGGGCCCCATAATGGTGATTAGCAGTGATTAACAGTGATTAGTCTGTTTGATCCAGTATTTATACACAGCATAGCCTGTGCCTGATATCTATCTGCATATCATGGAGTTAGAGCCGAGTGGCTGGGAAGAATGTCGCTGCATCAGTGGTTGTCAAACACAGGGAATATGTCAAACAGTAAAATACAACAGACTTTCATTTCTGTGGCTTTGGTTCACTCCAGTGCACTCATGAAGTCAACCATAAGTAACTCCTATTAGGGTCCCTTTCAGAGGGCACTCTCCAGGAAGCACACAGTGTACGATTTAAGATGAAGACGACTGTCATATACCAGTATCCACCTGGTCACGTCTTCCAAACTGTCCGTATCTATATGAGCGGTGTACTGAGCAGTCATTTAGTACTTGCTTAAGTGGTAAACGACTGCACAGTAACCAGCATTATTGCATGGTACCATCCCCACACTGTATTTTTTTAACCCTAGTGCACAGTAGCTCGTTACTACTGCGCAGTACCATTGCCATCACAGTTAGTGCCCACGAACGTTATTGTGCAGTAGCGTCTTGTGTAGACATGCCTGATGGCTAGAAAATGATATGTAGAGGTTTGCTTTTAGGAATTGGCTCATAGGTAAAATAGGTGCAGGGCAACAGCAAGGGTTAATGCATTTCTAAAAGCTTGTGTTGTCACACTTCAGGGAAGTCAGGGTGTCTGTGGCAAACAGATATACACATCCTGGGAAACTGGAAACATCCAAACTTTATTTTCATAATAGAGATAGGCCTGGCTCCAGGGCTACAGTGCCTACTTGCAAAACCCCTTGGACTTTCTGGTTTTGAGGATGAGACAAAATTAGGACGACACTGGTAAAGCCAAAATTAGGATGTGCACATGTGATAGTTTTATGAAAATAGGATTTTGGCTGACAAAACAGAACGTGGACAGTATGGCAACCACAGGAAGACAGATTAATGATGCCCAAAGATGAAGAGCCATCTGAGAAAATCCAAAACAAAAGGAGATTTAAAAACAGCAAGTTGGTACTTGGTATCCAAGGCTGTTGAAGTCGGACATTCAAGCAAAAAACCGTGAGGTGGCATTGATGTACCGGCCAGACAGAGCACACGACTTGTGTATATTCTGGGCACTGGGGAAGTTGGGTAGTGTATGTTGTAATCATCTGGCTTGCTTTGCATGCATTGCTTTTATTTCTTATCACTGTGTATCTGAAGGTTGTTCTCGCCCAAGGCAAGGTATCGGGGCTGGGTTGCGAATCCAGTGCCAACTGTGCCCACTGTGTCTCAACAGTCATAGGTCTGCAGTGAAGGGGCATTTCAGAATGACTCCAAGGGATCTCTACAATCCTGGGATGATATACTTGGGGCTGGTCCTGCTTTGAGCAGGGGGTTGGACTGGACGTGACCAGGCCCTTCAACCGTCATCTTCTATGATCCTATGAAACTGTGAGAAAGGGACACCCCAAAACACAGAAAGGGATATTGGGCTCCAGCCATGTTACAGTTTCAGGCTCCGGTCCTACCCATCCATAACGATAGAACATATAAACTGCCATTTGCCGAGTAGGACCGTAAGTCCATCTTGCCCAGTCATGCAGAGGCAGAGAGAAGATGCTGAAAGGGAGAGGGAAATGCTGTGATCAGGCAAAGCTGAGCAAAAAATTAGGGATGAAAAATATAGATTTGGCTACATGGACCGTTTCACAAACTGTCTCTGTGTTGTGAGGAGAAATCAGAAAGTAGTGTCTAATTTTGAATATGTCTAAATTAATCATTTTTATTTTAGCTGGAAATGATTGCGTTCCAACATTTCCTTCTAACATAAACATTTGCACTAGGGGAAAAGTGACTTTTTCATTTATTAAGTTTCAGAAGTGTTTAATAGACTGGGGAGTTTTTGTTTTTTTAATTAGCATTATTTTGTTGGTTTTTAATTGCTAAGGAAATGAAAAATAAGACTGCCTATACACATGCTTGGGGATGGGAAGGGTTGTTTTTTTTAATTAGAGTGGTTCCTCTACAGCCACTCTAATTAAAATGGTTCACCGCAGGCAGTGGAGGGCTGGAGCTTATGGGGCTTAGCCTCCCAGAAACTTCATGGCAGCCAGCAACAGCAGCAGCACCGCAGTGCCACCGTCTTGCAGCACCCGATGCCACTCGGCATGCAACCAGCCCACAGCCACCGCCGCTCCCTGCCACTGCAATGCCATGCCCAGCACCCCCGCTGCCTGCTCCTGTGCTGCTGCAGCCCCCCCAAACAATATTTTCTCCCGCTGGTTATGTGGTTCACCAGAACATGTATTAAGCCCCTACACATTTTAAAATGGCTGCAGGATGTTTTATCTAAAGCCCATTCAAAGAGGATTAGATGAAGTGCCTCCATGGCCATTTTGCAATGCATGAGGGCTTCATGCACATGATGGTGAGGCAATGCTGGAGCATTCTAATTAGAACACAGAGCAGACTTAATTAATCAAGTCGGCTCTGATGCATTGTAATTAGAACATGAACGAGCATGTCTATAGGCACCGTAAGTTATTTGACTCAGTCTAGTTGCGTTGCAGTGCAGGAGCATGAGAAAGGTAGGGTGGGATCCAGTAAGGATAAGTGCTGACTATGGTCCTCTGTATTGAATGGCAGAAAGTACCGAGTCCCTTGGGTATCCACTACCTCTGTAACAAGCATGCAGCATAAAAGGGGTTGGCTTGAGCTAATGTAACTCGCTGGTGTGTCTGGGCTACAGGTTCTTTTACAGGCCACTGTGCAAGGGGTGTGAATTGTTAGGGCTACAGCTTGAGCTCAAGGTGTAGCATCTTACACTTTTGGCCCTGAAGCCCCCTGTTGAATCCCTAGAGTATAAACTAAGATGACAATTGCCACACAAGTACCAGGCACACACAGAGTCTTCCATGCATTCATGAGATGCTCCATCACATAGGCTCCTCTTCCGCCTCCCTCATCCTACCAAGGAACAATTCAAATGCTGTGCAGCTATGGTCTTATTAATACAAGCAGGCTCCTTTAAATTGATTTTCTCAGCACTTTTTTACCTTGCACATGTATGCAAAAGATTTTGCATCCATTGAGCAATCCTTGAATAACCTTGCGTAAATTTGCTTCTTTGTTGGCCCAGCTATAGCGTTTCTACTTACTTATCTACTTGGAGGAGTAATCAGAGGTTCATGGGGTCTGACCAAAGTTACTGAGAGGACAATGGAAATGTTCTTCCCCCTAGCCTTGCATCAGGTCTCTAATAAGGCAATTAACATCTGCAGAGGGGAAAAAAAGAAAGATGCAATTAAATAATTTCAAATGACATATAGTTGCCCATGCCTATACATGGGCATAATCAAGAATGTGCCCAACTATCAATTACAGAAGAAATAGAGGGGAAATATAGACTAAAGCTCATTGTGTCATTTAAGTGCGCTGAAATTAAGTTAAGAAACTGCTTTCCATTTTAACAAAATAAAAGGGACAGTGCGAGACAAGCAATATTTGCTTCTGCTATTTGAGTGATTCTGAAGCACGAACCCTCAGTCAAAGGTAGTTGATACAAGGGCTGATAATAGCAAAACCCAAACCAAATCACCCACAGCACAGATGCTGCCACCTGATTTAAGTTTTATGACATATTACATTTACTATACCTCCCGCCACATGGATGAGTCCAGTAGAGAAACCTGAAAAGAATGTAATACAAGGGTCATAAAAAATTCCTTTCTGGTAAAAAAAAAAATAAATTAAAAATAGGTAGTATTTTGCTACACATGACGAAGGTCATGGCTCCCAGTCACAGAAAGACAGGAAGAGGCAGAAAGAACAAGATTCAAGGTGTCCAAATGAAGGCTAATGTCAGTGCTGCATGCTACATTGTTCTGCAATATTCTGCCCCATGGCATAGCTACAAGGGAATCACTGTTTTAAAATGCAATAGCAAATTATCATGCTCAGCGGATGTTTGCTTCTATGCGATCCGGCAGGGACAAATGGCAGAAGATTAGTTAAAAGTGCCTTGCACTGCATCTGTAATTAAAGGATTGTTTCTTTCCACATGTACACATGGGATATCTGCATTAATTCCTGATTAATAGGACCAGATGAGGCTGGATACAAAATGAGACTGCTTGCCCAGCCTAATATCAAAGCACATTCTTCACCGTTAAGGCACAAAAAAACATGTTGTATTGTTGCCGTGTGGGCCTCAGATGACATGAATAATTCGGCAGAGTTCCTAAATAAGTCTCTCTGTGCTGTGTTACCTACAACTCTTATTAGCCCAAGTAGCAAAACCAGCTTTGGATATAATAACTACTGGCAGGTCTTAAGAGTAAATCTTCATCCTGAGACTCTGTTTTTAGTTTATTATTCTCCACCTGACCCCTAGATGTAAGTGAAACAGTTCTGTAATCAAAGGTGTGTCACATCTTTGCTATGGGATGGGATGAGAGATTTTACTTCCTTTCAGTCTAATTAGATATGGGGAGTGGGCCTAAACAGAACTGGAACCAGAACCCATAAACAGGTTCTTGTTGCTCTTGTCAGATATTTATCAATTGGTTTGGCATTTTGAAAGGCAGTTGATGGTTTTTAGGCATTGTAGCCACCACCTTTTGTACTTAGTTCAAAAGCAGTTGAGTTTTTTTGTTTTTTGTTTTGTTTTTATTGTCCTACAGAATGGGTCCATTAAAAATTTTTCCACTAACCCAAGACAGATTTCTGGGCCCAGTACCACTGCCCATCTAGGGATAGGGGTGGTCCCACAAAATGGCAGCATCCTTTGAAATCCGAGAAAAAGTTTAAGTCCAGCCACTGCAATAAACTTTGCAATTAGAAGCATAGAAAATGAGGGTTGAAGGGACATCAGGAGGTCACATCTAGTCCAACCTCCTGCTCCAAGCAGGATCAGCCCCAACTACATCATCCCAGATAAGGCTTTGTCTACCCGGGTTTTAAACATCTCCAAGGATGGAGACTCCACAGCCTCTCTGGGTAACCTGTTCTGGAGTTTCACTGCCCTCCTAGTGAGAGAGTTTTTCCTAATATCCAACCTCAACTTCCCTTGCTGCAGCTTGAGCCCATCGATCCTTGTCCTGTCACCTGCCCCCACTGAGACCAGCCCAGCGCCATCCTCTTTGCAGCCCCCCTGCAGGGAGGTGACGGCTGCTCTTCAAACCCCCTCGGTCTTCTCTTCTCCAGACTAAATCAGCCCAGTTCCCTCAGCCTCTCCTCACCAGTCCTGTCCCCCAGCCCCACAACCATTTTTGTCACCCTCTGCTGGACTCTCTTCAACCTGTCCCCATCTTTTCTGTAGCAGGGGGCCCACAGCTGGACACAGGACTCCAGATGTGGCCTCCCCAGTGACAAATCGAGGGGAAGAATCACTGCCCCGATCTGCCTGCAACACTCCTAGTACCAGTGCAGCCCAGGATGCCGTTAGCCTTCTTGGCAACAAGGGCACACTGCTGGCTCCTGTTCAGCTTCTTGTCCAGCGTCACCTTGAGGACAGCCCCCAGCCTGCACCGGTGCAGGGGATCGCTCCCTCCTAATTGCAGGACTTTGCACTTGTCCTTGTTGAACCTCAGGAGATTCCTTTTGGCCTAATCCTCCAATTTGAACTCTAGCCCTACCCTCCAGTGTATCTACTACACCCCACAGCTGGTGTCATCTGAAAACTTGCCGAGGTACACTCTATGCCTTCTTCCAGGTCATTGATGAAGACATTGAACGAAACCAGCCCCACAACCAACCTCTGGAGCACTCCACTTGATACTGGCTTCCAACTAGACCTTGAGCCATTAATGACTACCCTTTGAGCCTCATGATCCAACCAGTTTTCTATCTACCTTACAGTCCATTCATCCAACCCAGACTTCTGTAGCTTGTTTGCGGGAATGTTATGGGAGACTGTATCAAAAGCCTCGCTAAAATCAAGGTATATCATGTCCACTGCTCTCCCTGCAGCACAGATCCTGTCATATCATCAAAGGCGATCAGGTTGACCAGGCATGACTTACCCTTGGCGAATCCATGCTGACTGTTCCTTATCACCTTCTCCTCCAAGTACTTAGAAAGGGATCCCTTGAGGATCTGCTCCTTGATTTTACCAGGGACTGAGGTGAGGCTGACCAGTCTGTAGCTCCTTGGCTTGAATGATCTTGTTGGGGATGGCCCTCCTTTGAGTACAAGATTGGACTGGATAACCTCCTGAGGTCCCTTCCAACCCTAATTTTCTATGAGTCTATTAAGGACTGAGTAGTATGGAGGAGGCCTAGTCCTTGGAAAATGATTTCTGAGGAGTAATGCTAGCACCAATTTGTTTTCTTAAGACAACATAAATAATAATTCCTAATCACCATGCATTATCTTATTTTAGTGCTATTTGATGCACAGGCTCATTCATATTACTAAAGGTGATTCGCATTTCTCCTTAGGGCTCAAAGACCATGGAAATACTTTCTCCATTGTTGTTTCAATAGTTTTGTTTCCATTTCCCCCCACAAATTGTAGGGAAAAATACACGGAAACGTCAGCCACAAAGTTAATGGAGCTCGGAGTGAAGATCCGGCAGGATTTGACTGGATCACAACCATCTTTTTCTGAAGATCAGACATGAGAAACACTGGAGCGGTCTGCAGGAGGCAGGACAGATTCCCTGGTGAAATTAAAACTCAAGTGCGTACCCCTTCCACCATCTGGCAGGAGTGCTGGGGGTGGAAGCAGCATCTGTCTCGTTGAACATGTCAGAGGCAGCCACGGAAATACTGACAATAAACCAAAATCTCCACAGCCAGATTTTATTCCACCTATTAAATGTGTGAGTGCATGATCCTATTCCACCCTTCTCTAGTCTGTGAAAAATAATTAATCTACAAGGTAGGTGTGTCCTCCTCTTCCTTGCTGGTTTTTTGTGTCTCAGTCTTCAGGGTCAAAGGATGGTGTGTTACCAAATTAGATGCATCTGTGGCGAATATCAGTGGTGAGGGGCATGGGGGGCCCTACTGCGATAAACCCCCAGGAAAGGCAGCCAGCCCTAGGATCTGCCTGTAAAATCAGCCACCTGCCTCCTCAATTTAGGTAGGTCACTACTGATTACTACCCCCAGTGTGCATTGAATTCTGGGAGTAGTTAGACTGAGCTTCTGAGCAGTAGATACTTTATCCCTCGGCTTCAGAGCCCAGGCTCTGCTCTCTTGAATGGGTTTGCACTCAGACCCAAACCACACTTAGCAGGCTACTGATTTAATTTTTATCACATTGCACCATAGTGCATTGTGATAAAAATACAAGGAGAGAGGGGGTGAGGATTTTGAACTAGACCAAGGGCTTGTGTTTGTCTGAGAGCAGGCTTCTTTGAGAGGCCTTTGGATGTCTGAGTACACTCCAACTTCTTGTCTGGAAAAACAAGTGAGACCTGAAGAACAATGCTTTACTTTCAAAAGCTTGTCTAACTTTATCCCAACTACCTACTTGGTCCAATAAAAGATATCGCCCTAACAAATCCTTGCCTCTAGAAAAGCAATGTAATCTTCTGGGTTGCCTTTAAGAAAAGCAAAGCAAAACAAAGTACCCAAATATGCAGGCCATTCTAAATAAAACCCATCATTTATATCACTAGGGCTGGAAGATGTGATCAGCCAGCTAGAAATAATCCAGCTGGTGGGAGAAATGCTTTGAGACATTTTTCCCCATTTCTTCCTCTGTCTGTTGTGCCATAAGGAGCAGAAGAGGACTGATGAAAGACATTACCCTCTCCAACAGAACAACAGCTTTACCGTTTATCTAATGCAGCATGGGCTAATCCAAACCCCCTGGAACAACATAACTTCTCCTTGGTTAGATTAGAAATCGGACCAGAGTATTGTGTTAGGCTGTGAAGGGTGCAGTCCAATATACTCCAGATAGTCAGTCTGAAGTATAAGCGTGCTTCCCTTTGCAACCAGCCCCCTTAATCAATCACGGTCCTTGATTTATATCTGCCTCTTTTTATTAACATATGACAATTAATTAATTATTATGTAGCTGTGGCCATGTTGAGTCCCTTGGTGCAAGAGGATATAGTTGATGAACTTAAGATGAGCAACGTTTTTCTTCCCATGTTTTGCTAGTTTACATTGTCACTAATCTGTGCCAAGAAAAAGAAAGAAAAAAGAAAATAACTAAATCTTTTACTTATTTTTAAATTTGTCTTTTTTAAAAATTCTTTAATGTTATTTTATAATATATTATTAGTAGTGGAAACTTTTTTTTCCCCAGAGTAAGTGAAACCTTTTGTTCAACCCCAAAACTAAATCTATTTCTACTTTTCAGAACCGCCAGCAAACCGAGAAGTCAGTTAGTCACACATCTGAACTGCAAAGACCCCTTGCTACTGTCATTGAAGTCAATGATGCTTGCCAGAGATAAATCTGGCACCAAATATATTTTACAGCTAACCTGAATTGAAACAACTTTAAATAAGCTTAGAAAGATTTTTTTTTTTTTTTCCCCAGGGAGGTGGTTTTGCCAATCTGGAGAATAAGGCTGGGATCTAGGGTTTCTGTTGCTTTTGCCGCCTGCCACTGAATCACTGGGTAGCTTTGAACACATGACTTAAGTTCACTGTGCCTCACTTTACCCCAACAGGAATAATCATGTTTCCCTGGGCATTTGGGTAGTTCAACCATGTTCCTAAATGTTTTAAAAGTGCTCTTTGTATTTTTACATACTCTTTTATCTCAAAACTGGGTGTGTCTCCATGTGCATTAGATTCAGTAGCAGTTTACTGAGAAACTGCTTGTGAGTAAACACTGCCAGGCAGGCATCTACACATGCAGGAACTCAGGAGCAGCTTTGCTGCTCATGGTAGAAAACTGCTCCCAGTCCTGCTGGCTGTACACTCTAGACCCCAAATGCCACTTGCATTTGCAGGTAGCAAATTTATTTGTGATTAGGTCAGATTACTGCACAGTTAGTCTGTGCACATGTAAACGCACACACTTACCATGCAGTAAACTGCTTCACTGTGCAGGAAAGCATCTCATGTAGATGCATTCACTGTTGACAGAGGTAGAATAAGAATATGACTGTCACTGCACTGATGGAGAAACTTAGGCATAAAGATTTAGTGGCTGGCCCAAAAATCACATAGAAAGTTACACAAGAACACAGGAGTGGAAGAGGCCTCCTGAGCCATAAAAGTCCAGTTCCTTCTATTCATGGTTTACCACAAATATTCAAACCATCCCCGGAATCATCCCCTTTAACCCTCTTATGCACTTGAGACAAAGCACTTTATGAAAACAGGATAAAGTACACCACATAAATACCACAACTAAGGTATCAGAAAACAGAGATAAGAATCAAGAAAAATCCCTGTTGATTTTTCCTAACAGCTCCACAGATACCATCCAGTCTAGTGCAAATAATACATCTGCAATAGTACCTGCCCAGAAAGTCCATAGTCTTAGTTGGAGATTTTCAGTGTTTCAGATAAAACCATTTGCCTGACCAAGACAGAGCTTTCATAGGAATGATTAGGATATACTTTTCTGGGAACTTTATGCAAAAAGAGACTGCTAAAATGCTAGACACTGTCATTTGGCATGAGCATGTTTAAAGAAACCTAAATAAGAGAACAGTAACTCTGATCATTATGTCTTGCTATAATTTGGAGACTAACATGTCAGCCAATGATTCTGCAGTCTCTCAACAAGTCAAGGAGTGCATCTCTATAAATGTCAAGTCAACAGAATTTATATTAATCTACCGAAACTGTCCAAGTATTCCATGTACTGCACCATGTCCATTTATCTCATCACAAGCCAAAAACCAGAATCCAAGAAATGAGAGCATGAGCTGAACCAATGGCCCTTATCACTGAAAAGGCATACTTCATTCCCTGATCAGCTCATTTCTGAAATAAGATTTTGGACTTTGTTACACATTACAATCTCAGCTGCACACATGTTGTTGGCTTAGTGCTAGCTTGCAGTCACCTCTTCAATTTAAGTGGCACATTTGTGAGGAGTGGCCACACCCATAATGGAACAGGAGCTGCGTTATGCAGATCAAAAGATAGTCCTGCCCCAGAGTGTCATAACTTTGAACTACATAATGAGTGATTTAAGCCACTTACAATATCAATGTGTGGACAATCCACCGGGTTAAGAACTCTACGAGCTGCCCAAAATTACCATGTAATAAGGCTCTTTCTTAAATGATTCTAGTCTTCCAAGCCCATTTAAGTCCCTCATTTATCACATAATCTATTTTGAGCCATTTGCAAGGACTATCAGGGTTCTCAAGAAATCTGAACCTACTATAATGCTTCTTATAAAAAGATATTTCAGGGCTTGTTAATATATGGTGGGAGATTTTGGACCGTGTTCATGAGGTACATAATAACAGCACTGGTAAGACAGTGGAGAGAACAAAGTGAGAAGACTAAAATAGCAGATAGGTACAGCAGGTGAGCTTTAGAGATGAACTACAGCCCATCAGCACCAATGGGAAGACTTTCTCTAGTTCCAGTGCATCTTGCACAATGACAATGTCGACATCTCTTGGTGTTTAACCTACATTTTCAGGCATTTAAACAAAAATGCTTGCCACTCACATTCTTCATTCTCAGATTACTTCTTTGCTATCTGTGGGCATGTCTACACATGCAATTAACATGCAGCAATAAACTCCAGTGCATATTGTGCTGGAGTTTATTTCTCCCAGGTACCACATTTGAATGTGTGCCCAGGACTGCAGCATGTTGAGATGGGTTGGAGCAGCCCTGGCTGGCAATGGGTCTAGGTGATCAGTCTGCCAGCCTGGGGCTGCTCTGACCCAGCTCAACATGCCACAGAGGGGCTGGATGGTTCATGAGGGTGCTCCAGTACAGGGGTAAGTGGCAGGCAGCCCCCACACTGAAGCACTCTTATGCCCCAGCCAGCTAAGGCAATGTCTACATGTTCACTGCTGTGGAGTAAAAACTCTGCCAGAGGATAGTACTTGTGTTTACAAGTACTAACCTATGATGGAGTTAAATAGTTTACTCATATTAATTAGTTAATTAGTGTCTCATATAGATGCACCTTTTGTTGCGTATTAAAAATGTTTCAGACCGACTAACTTAAGATATTACAATAACATTGCTGCCATGCTTTACGTATATCACCACCAGGGCATCCCCAAGGTGACCCCACACTCCCTCCTTAACTTGTATACCTAGGACCCTAAAACATGCCAGTGAGGCCACTGTGTCCCACCACAGCTCCTTTCAAACATGGCCTAGAGAGTCCATTTCATGCATCATTCTCCCTCTAGTTCTCAAATGGGCAAGATTAAGTGATGCAAAATTGCAGTAGCTTGTAACTTTGCAAGTTATTTTGCAAAGTTCAAACCTTTCAGACATGCTTGGAGCCAAGAGTGATTTGTTTCCCCTTTTTGCTACATATTAATCTATGCAGGTTCACTAGTTAAGGTCTCTTGATATAAATGTGGGCTAGAGCAGTCTTCATAAAGCGTCGCTCAGTTGCTTCACATTGAAAACTGGCTCATTGGATTTAACATTGGCAAGAAGCCTAAAACAATACTTATCCATGAATGGAATCTATTAAGCATGAGAGAATTATAGGCAAGAGAAAAGCAATGGTGCAGTGTGGGCTCCCTTTATATTAATATATATGGAGGTTTCATGAGGAGAGTGCTGAAAACACTTGCCCTGTAGAGGATGTGAAAGAGTAGCAGTGAGGAAAAGAAAATCACTTGAAAGAGAACATTTACCAAGGGTATCAGAGAATTTCTTAAATGATCAAAATAAAACTGGCAATGCCAGATGCTCTAGTCTTCAGAGGGAGTTATTTATTTCTGATGGACAGGATCCTTCATCCTCAAATGTCCAAAACCTCTGGATGAAATCCTCTTATAAGTCTGAAGGTTAGAGTAAGAGAAACAAAGAATAATCTTTTGTTATTCACTAGTCAGCATAGCACCATGGTGTATGGAAGCCCATGTGGATTTAAGTCATCTAATGACTGGTCCTTAAGCAATATGGAAAAAAAAAAAACTCTCAAGAGTGTTTTTTTTTTTAAAGAAAGGATTGATGGAATACAAGCATGACAGCAAAACCAAAAAGTTCAGGAAGGCTTATTATCCAAACTTGGTTGGATAGTTTATGACCCTAGCAGCTGGTAGGGGTCATCATTCATGTTAGATTGTAGAAGTTACAAATTGGTCTAATCTCAGTCTTCAGAGACCTGTGGATAAAACGATCAGTGAATCAGATAGTTTACATGCATAATCCCAGCAAAAGTCAATGCATACTTGGTTTGGCATTGAAATCAATAGGTTTACATACTTCTAAGAGCAGAACTTGGCTCACTGATTCTACCCATGTTCCATGAAAGGACAGTAGAAGCTGATTAATACAAACTTGGAAATGAAACATTTGTAGAAGCAGTGCCCTTCTTGGACTAGTGGCATTGGCTATTCTTTAACAAAGTCAATAAAATCAATGAAGTTTGCCAAGATTGTGAAGTGTCCATTAAACACCTATTAGAGCTAGATAATTATCCATTTCCCAAGACACAACACTTTCTGACTATGCAGCAAACAGCAAAAATTGATCAAACAGAGTATGGTTTTGCCAAGCTATATAAATTAATCTATGACAAGAACTCATTAGCTGATGCTTAACATGCATTAAGTGCAAAATTCATCTCCAATAGCTGGACAGTATCCCTTGGCTAATATTGTAACTATTCTCATGTATGTATGAATCTAAAAGCAATCAGTGGAAAGTTTGCTGCCTATTTCTTTTAGTTTATATTGCCCACTTTTAAAGATTGTTCCAACCACAGTCCTTTATGAAAACTAAGAAGCTTCCCCAGAACAGAGAGGAGCATTTGGATGTAATAAATATTAGCTTGTCTTAGACAGCAGCTGCTTTAATGTTTCAGAAAATTCTAAAGAAAGTCCCATCAAAAGGTCCAGCAGTGGTTACCTAAATTGCTAATTCACATCATAGATACTTTAACTGGTTTACAAAGAATTAATTATATGACAGCAACTATTAGCCTTGTTTTATGTTGTCTGGCGTCAGTCACTGACTGAAGTTAATAGGAGATTCCTCTTCAGGAGTGATCATTTGTGTTAGCCTCTAATCTGCATTTGGTATCCCAGGGCTCATATACACACCACGATTTTTGCCCTTTTTATGCGCTGGAACTGCATGTCTCTTTACACAAGTGGGATTTCCTGATGCTTTAAAAGTCTTTTTTGTGCATTAAACTAAAATGCGTTGTACGTAGTTTAGTTTGGCTCATGGGAATTAAACTCTCATGTTCATGGATTAATTGCTTGCAAACACAAAGGCATTCAAAGAAGTGTGATGACTTTCTTTGTCCACCAGATGGAGCTTCAAATTTTTTATAGTTCACCCCTTTGAATTGCTTTCACTTTTGAATTGCTTCCACTTTTTTTTTTCTTGCATGGCTTTTTATTTTTCTTTTTTTCTTGTTTGCCAGCTCCCTCCTTCCACAGCATGGTAAAGCATGGGCACAGGGTGGGTGGAGGGCCCCAGGCCAGGGGGGCAGTGGTGGACTGCCCTGCTCTCCTGCAGCACTGGCCAGGGACCCAGCTAAATTTGTTTAAAAACCTAGTGTGTGTAAACACAGATGTGACACTCTAAAATAAACCAGTTTGAATTTTATAAACCTATTTAATTTAATGAGGATTAAAAACTTTGGTGTGTACAGGCACCGCAAAACTGGAGTCTCGGTGGTTTATGAGAATCACCCAATGCCTTGTTTTCTGTTCCAAGTATACAAGGAAACCATGTGGTTCTCAGGACGTTGATGAGGATTCAATCCATGAAGAGGATTATCACTGAATTCAGAATCCCTTTGTCAATCAGCACCTTGGGAAGAAACTTTTTATTTTATTCTGATTCAACAAGGACGTCAGATCACCTACTGTCTGGAAGGTGTGTAGTCTAATGGGCAAGTCAGAAGTTCATTAAATCCAATATTCCCTCTTTATGAGACTTTTCAGACATTCATTTGTGTGCACTTGGAAAAGAAGATGTGGTATGGATGTGATATGAATCAATTTACGGATGCTTCTAAAGGATTGAAACCTTGAGACAAAATACAATAAATACATTGATACTTGCAAGTCGCTTTTTCACCATAAGGAGAAACACAGTCTAGGATGCTCCCTTACCATATTTGTATCAAAGCAATATTATCATACATAACTGAATCAAAAAGCATGCCCTTATACAAATCGTGTTATAACACAACAGTATGGCAACAAAAATAAGTTACTGCATGACAAGCTAGAATCTAGCTTCCAGCATTTTAGTACCCTCCTGGTGAGAAAGTTTTCCCTAATATCCAACCTCAACTTCCCTTGCTGCAGCTTGAGCCCATTGCTCCTTGTCCTGTCACCTGCCCCCACTGAGACCAGTCCAGCTCCATCCTCTTTACAACCCCCCTGCAGGGAGTTGAAGGCTGCTTTCAAATCCCCCCTCGGTCTTCTCTAAATTAAATCAGCCCAGTTCCCTCAGCATCTCCTCACAAGACATGTTCCCCAGTCCCTGAACCATTTTTGTTGCCCTCCACTGGACTCTCTCCAATCTGTCCACATCCCTTCCATAGTGGGGGCCCACAGCTAGACACAGGACTCCAGATGTGACCTCCCCAGAGCCAAATAGAGGGGAAGAATCACTTCTCTTGATCTACTGCCAATGCTCCCCTACCAATGCAGCCCAGGATGCCATTAGTCTTCTTTGTTCCTATTCAGGTTATTGTCCACTGTCACCCCCAGGTTCTTTTCTGCAGAGCTGCTACCCAGTCAGTCACCCCCGGCCTACACCAGTGCAGGGGATTGCGCTATCCTAAGCACAGGACTTTCCACTTGCCCTTATTGAACCTCATGTAATTTCTTTTGGTCCAATCCTCCAATTTGTCTTGGTCTCCCTGAATCCTATCCCTACCTTTCCACCATACTTGAAACTCCACTATTAGAGGCTGAAGACAATAAACAAAACAGAGTGTATCAGCCTAGTATCCAAGCATCTCCCACGGTCAAAACTCCAGGAAGCAATGGGAAGAGAATGAAAATCTCTAACTGGGTTCTTTGTGTTTCATTGCTCTCCTATCAATCCCTTGTCTGCCAAAACACTATTAAATAAGGAAAAACAAGGTCAATAAAAAGACAAAGGTACCCACAAGCAGTCCTAGTCCAATTGAATCTAGTTGGTGTATCCCTCTAGCTGGAGTGGGTTACATGTTCTTTGCTCTGTGCTCAACCCTCCCCTTCTCCCCAAAAGCATAGCACCTAGCTCTTTAGCTTAAGCTATGGAGATTCAGGTGCATACTTTGCATTTCTTTGTAAAAAAATGATATGTTGTGGTGAATACCTTAAGGATATAAAAGTCCCTCTGGAGCACAACACCTCTCCTCCTATGCTGTAGGTCCAGAGAAATGCAGCTGAGTTTTGGGCTAAGCTCCAGAAATGAGACAGTTTGAATTGGGAACACACTCTACACAGAGGGCCTATTGATGTGAATGGCAAAGCTTCCATTCACTTCAGTGACAGTGAGACCAGGTCAAGAGTCTAAGCTGATATTGTTTGCACAGTGAAAGGATGTGGTTTCCTTTCAACCCAATTCCATCATTTTTATCCCAAGCTTCTATTTTCTGTCAATCATGGCAAAAAACATTTGCTTTTTGCCTGACAGTAAAAAGCATTTTCATCCTCCTCTGGGCAAAAAGAAAAGTTTCCTTTACTCTAAGAACATCAGTGATGAGAAAAAATAGGACGAACCCACAAATCATACCCGAAGTACTTGCTGCTCTGCTGGTCTGTCTTCACAGAAAATTGCTGAAGGTCACCATGGGATTAATATGCATGGATTAAAATAGGTAATAGCAATGGAGGAAGGGGAGGAAAGAAGGCACCTTCTAATTATTTCTCTGCATAGAGGGGGGAAAATGAAGACACCTCAGCCATGATACTTTATCATATTTTTAGAAAGGAGATAAAATAGGTCAGCTATAGGACTTGCACTGGTTTGTGTTAAAAGGATCTGCGTGTGTATATATTATCCCCCCACACACACACACACACCCTTTATATGAAAAAGAGGAAGTGTCTTGATTGGAAAATAAACCCACTACAAACTCATAAGTAATTCTCAGGAGATCAGATTTTAGGTCAGGAAATTTTGCTTATACCTCCTATTTTAGAAAAGCTGCCTGGCTACCCATCCAAACCTGGCTGATCTGAAACATTGTGATGTATCCAGAAAGGTTCAAGGACACAGAAGTGGTGCCGTGTGCATCACAGAGGGCTGCTACTGATCTGGTATTCCCTCTGTATTGTTGAATCAGTGTTACGTTGGAAAATGAGCAAGCTGTTTAACCGCAATTTGCTAAAAATGTATTGCATTCTCACTTACCTATGATGAAATCATAGCTTTGTTTTACTACTGTGTTATCTAAAAAAAATAGATAATCCTCCAAGTCATTTACTTGCACAGGCTATTTTAACAAACAAAGCTACTTGGGGAAGCAGAAACTGTAAATTTTCTTTCTCGCTTGTACAGCGCACTCGGGATCTGGAGTTTATAATGTGGTGGTGACAAGGGGTCCTAACCCATATCACAGTGCCATTGTGTTGGGCACTACATGCATTTATAATACCCCCATGAGGTTGCAATCAATACTAAGAATAGAGAAAAAAAAGAATGAGTGTTAAAAAGGAAGCAAATGAGTCACTCAACAGGTCAATAGCAGACTCAGGGACAGAAATAAGATCTTCTGGATTTCATAGATTTCATAGACATCAGGGCTGGAAGGGACCTCGGGAGATCATCGAGTCCAGCCCCTGCCCAAAGGGCAGGAAGTCAGCTGGGGTCATAGGATCCCAGCAAGATAAGCATCCAGATTTCTCTTGGATGTCTACTTTGGCCCACAAATCTACCACTTCCCTCTATACGATCAGCTTTTTTGTAGGCTGGGGACTTCTAGAAAAGGACAGAAAGGACTATTTTCAGGCACTAGTGCCAAGTACTGGAAGGAAATCAGTTGCTCATTAACCACTCCAGCAGAAAGGAGTTGTAACATCAAGCCTTTACAGACAGACAGGATAATTTAATAGTGTGGTAACTGATAAATTCTTCCTTCTTGCTAGTGGAAATTTACACCACAGAGTTATCCTCCTCAATCCTGCAGACTGTGTTGAGCTCCAGTGCAAGAAAAGCAGAAACTACCATGGGCGTAAATCAGTCCTATGCACAGGACTCTTGCTCACATGCTTCCTTCCTTACTACTTTACAGAGATTAAGAGGGATGAGGTCCAGCCCAGGTAACATACACGCCGAGGTAGGTTTGATGATGAATGCATGACGATGAGAACCTTAACTATGTGCACTTTTCATGGACAAACTTCTCTGTAGACAGGATGGACTTGATGGCTGACCAGCAGCACTCCTGTCACTGCAGAATCAGTTCCTCTGTGCTTTTGGTCCTCCTTGTCACTTTTCACTGTGCACGTCTAGTGACAGCTCTCCGAGCCATCAGCAAAACCCCAAGCTGCTACTACTGCTTAGAGCCTAGAGAGGATATGGGAAATACCTACCCTCTCCTGTTCCCTCTTAGGTATACTCAAGTATCTCTTGATTTATCTGAAAACACTACAGCTCCACATAGACATACTTGTCTTCTGTTGATTATATTAGGCAGCCAAATACTATTGCAAGATTTAAAAGGTTATGTATACCTATTGTGTTGGTCTATACTGGTAGCAATTCGCTAAGTATGTGTCTGATCTCTGGCAAATATTGGCTTTGCTACAACTGATGCTATAGTGCAGGGCTGTCCAACTGGTAGTCTGTGAGCTGCATGCCCATGGGCTCCATCCCCCCACTCCACCACCTGGCCCATGGGCTCCATCCTGCCCCCTACACCACCACCACTCCTGCTGCCACTAGGGATTTCCAGGCTCTTCCTCTCTCCTCCAGCTTGTACTCCTGCCCCCATCCTTGGAAGCCCATATCCTGGGTGGAGATGGGGAGGAGGTTGCACAAAGGACCCCAGGGTGCCCCTGGGGTATGCAGCACCCTGAGACACTCAGAAGTTGGACAGACCTGATGTAGTGACTATAAAAGAAGGGCATAAAGACAGTTAATGAGAAAGAAATAAAGAACAGATGTTAATTGTGGAGCAGCAAACATTTCCTTTGCCATTGCCTCTGTCTTCTTTGTAACTAAGACAGCATCTTCCCAACTCTTCTAAATTAGGGAGCATCTCTGTCACCAGAAATGGGTGTGCTATCTATGTTCCAGCAAAAGAGGCAGTCATTCACTATCCCTTCGTATAGCAATCTCCAACGCAATAGTAACCACTGAAGACAAATCAGCAGAGCCCATATTGCAAAGCTGAAACAAACATAAAGTGTTTTCCTGGGACCGTCTGAACATCCACTACATTATTCAGCAGTGGATCTGTGTGTATCAGATATGAAAGGAACTAGAAAACAAACAGACAGAGAGAGAAGCACTATTAGCAATCACCAGACATTTCTGGACACACTGCTAACTGGAAAAGCAGGCTTGGAAACAGTGAGCAAGGAAATTGCTTCGAGTTGCATTTTAGTCAAACAGAACTCCACCAAAAATCATAGAATCATAAAACCATAGAAAATTAAGGTAGGACGGGACCTCAGGAGGTCACATCTAGTCCAGCCCCCTGCTCCAAGCAGGACCAACCCCAATTGCATCATCCCAGACAAGACTTTGCTGAGCCAGGCCTTAAACACCCCAAGAATGGAGACTGCACCACCTGTCTGGGGAGCCTGTTCCTGTGCTTCACCACCCTCCTGGTGAGAAAGTTTTTCCTAATATCCAACCTCAACTTCCTTTGCTGCAACTTGAGACCATTGCTCCTTAATACTGCTCCTAAAATAAAATACATGCCTATGAGTTGCTCCTCCAAAGAGAAGCAATCCAAAAAAGCACTACAGTTTTGCTCAGCCCTTGTGCTGAGCAGGAACACAACGTGTATGTGTATCAAAGGAAGCCCTCTTTCCACCTCTATCTTCTCCAGCAGAAGATCAAACTGGGGTGTTAATCAGAAAGGAAAGATCCTTAGACTAAGTAAACTAGTAAACCATATGGATTGTGAGAACTACTCCAAACAAAAGCAGTGGCAGCAAAGCTAGTGAGAAACCAAGCAACGTATGGTGACAGATGGCTCTCTATTTTAGTGCAGGAACACAAGACAGATATTTAGCCAGATCCCTGGTTAATATAGATCAGTATAACTCCACTGAAATCAGTCAAACCACATCACTAGACCAACTAAGATTGGAGCCAACAGTTTCTTTCCTTCCATAAAAGCACTAAAGTTCATTTGGTCTGTGTGTAATTTCCAGTGCTTGGATTGATCCTTGTTTAACTTGAAAGACTCATATGTATCTGATGTTGTTAAGCTGCTTAAAAAAGATTCATAAAACACCATTTGATTTGTAATGGGGTTTTTTAATGTTTTTATTTTTTTTTTCCCGGAGATGAAGACACCAATCCATACTTATGTGACTCCTTGGAAGAAGTATTGAAATTCCCCTCTGCTTGTCTAGCTTTAATTATGTAACAGAGCTGCATCTACGCTTTTACACTCATTCTAAATTCTCTGATCACCACATTTTCCCCATTTTGTATGCATGGTACTGGATTCTATTAAATACCCCATTGATTTTAAAATCCTTGCTTTAGCATTTAAAAGTTTATATGCTCTTGCTCACTGGTATTCAACAGACTCATAAGAGCATGAGTTTCTGTTTTTTTCTCCTCTTCTTTTCAACTCAAGGTGTCCCTCTCTCAAATCTAAATCCCTTAGATTTTATGCCTAACCTTTGGAATTTTCTTCCAAAGGCTTTTAAGAAAGTAAAAGTCATGGCTGGTTTTTCAGATTGTGGCTTCAATCTGAAAAGCAAATATTTAAAAAAAAGTTAAAATTAAGTTTCTAATTCATTAAGATCCCAGTTCAAACAAGGTAATCAAGCTTGCCCTTAATTTTGAGCACTTACATAGCACCAGTGAAGTTTTGATGTGTGCTTATATTCTTTACTAAGTCAGGGCCGGAAGACATTATCGCACTCCTGGTGAAGACAGTGAAAGACTTCCTTTAATAACTGCGTTGAACTGATCCCTAACACGGAGGAGATTGTTTTCTGTTTTGTTTTATAATAACGGCAAAATCATTTAAATCTGCTTAAATTCAAGGCAATGAGATTGTTTTTAAAGTATTTACAGAATACAAATACATTGCACAAATATTAAACCATGGAACTCAAGATACTTTGCAACTTCCATCCCTCCCTGAGGCCCCCTTTTCCTTTGTAAAGGCCTATAAGAAATTAGCAGAGCAAAATCATACATTTCAATTATACTAAGATATAAGCAAAACAAAGAAGAAAAGAAATCACTCAACACAGGCATGTTTTTCTTCCTTCCAGATGCTGCATGCAAGGCTACCCAAGCACTTTGCTGTCTATCCTTGCTGTTTCATTTGAGATGCATCCAAACTAGGCCTCAGCCATGTTCATCTGTCAAAACGTATCCCCAGAAAGAAATAATTGAAACTTGCTTGGTGGATTGCACTTGACCGAAATGTCATTGAAGCAATGAGTGTTTTTCAGTGGGTCGTGGCTCAAGCCCATAACTTGTCCCATATAGTCTTATATGGAAAACAAACATGCACAAAGGACAGTTCAAAACTAAACAAGGACCAACATTTCAACCAGTCCTGCTCTCCTCAGTAGACTTTTCCCCCTAGACTCTCATTCCCTCTTGGCCACATTTTACTTGCTCATGCAGCCCCTATGGGTCAAGGTCACACTGGAAGAAGTCCGTCAGTTATCTTCTCAGGATAACGAAACTTTTCCACTAAACGGAAAAGACAGACATAACAGAAGATGGGTGCCACAGAGTGGGGAAAGTTCTTACATACCATGGCAGTAGGTCTTCTAAAGAAGTCTATAAATCTAAAAAAAAATAAAGCAAACATCAAAGTATTAATTGTTTTCTAATACTACATACAGGCACCGATTTAGAGAGGGACACATTGTCAAATCACCTAAGTGGCTTATCTTGCTAGACTCCTAGGCTCAGTGGTTGTCTAACAAGTACTTGTCTAACTTGTATTGAAATCAAGGGGTGTGGGCCCTAAATACTGCTTAGGATCTCAGCTTAGTGTGTCTTGACTACTTTACAAAAACTTTACTCGGGGCTTTCCACTTTGAGCACTGCGAAAGATCATTTGTGTGCCAAAGAGCCTGCAATTAAAGAAGAAAAGATGGGATAGGAAGTAGAATCAGAAAAAGAAACTAAATGGTTTGCTTCTCACAAAGCAGATCACTGGTGGCCATTTTTAGGCCGTAAGAGTGTGTGTAACATGCAGGACCCCTATTAGCACACTCCAGCAGCCTCTCCGTCATGTGTATTCAGCATCCCCATGTTTCAAAATGGTGGCAAGGAAACTTTAACTAGAGCTTATTGAATGACCTTTAGTTAATGTGCCCCTGCAGCCATTTTGAAGCATAGGACACTGAATACACAAGACCTTCAATTAAAACACCTGCCCTCACCCTGGAGCATGTATAGAGATGTCCAAAGTGTCCTGAAAAAATCAGTTCTGTCATCAATTCATCACATGGACTGGCCAAACAAGTCAATATATTTGCTCCTGTCATTTATGGGATAGAACTAAATCCATTATGCATGTGTCCATGGAGGATTTAAACTAGGAAAGTGATTAAGAGAGTACATGATTTGTGAATCATTATATTTATGTACTTTCTCACTGCCGTTGACCATTGCTGCGTTAAAGTTATCGGTGAGCTGTAAAACGTAAAATAAATTGATTCTAAGATAACCATGGAGGAATGCATATGAATTGGAAATGAATATCAAAAGAGAACAATTAATCATGCAGAATAAATAGCTTAAATATATTGGGGCTCAGAAGAAATGTTTAGGAAAAAGATTGGCTCTCTTAAGAATCATTGTGTGGAACTGGATATGGGATAAGAAAATAATAGCAAAGGCATTAAGGAGACAGATTCCATCCTCTTACAAATAAAGGATATGGACATTTACTTAAAGCTGATATCAGATTTGCACAGATGGAAGACAAAGAATTAGGAAGATAAAGAATAATGCATGAAAACAGTTAGTCTAAAGTGGATAAAGAATTGAGTGGAGCTGGAGTACAATGGGGGAAAAGAATAAAAACTCTATACAATTGCTCAGAGTCAGTAGGGATCCCCAAGGGAGAGATCCATGGACTGGCCCCCTTGTAGGAATCAGGGAAACATCTGACTGTAAAGAGCTCTCAATTCACAAGAGAATATCTAACAGAGGTGTGAGAAAAAGAAGTCTTCAAGGTAATACAGGTGATTAGCTACTTTAGCCCAGAAATACTTTGAGAATAAAACATAGCCAATTAGCAATCACCAGGAATCCAAAAGTGTGAACACAACACAAATGAATTAATTATAAAGATATACTTTATTTAAAAAAAACCATGGATTTGCACTGAACAAAAAAAATTAGGGTGGGGGGGATTCTTAGTTATCAACAACTGAACCATTCTTTTTTTTCTTAACATTTGGATGAAAGATGGGGTGGGGAGATCATTCTTACGGGAAAACCTTCATTGAAATATTTTACACTCAGCTCTGCTAACTAATCCTTAAATGTCATTATTGCTGATGACATCAGCTGGCACAGAAAAATCCTCCAAGAACTATTCCCACAAATCTGGCTTTTTAAAAGGAAAGAAAAAAATCAATACGGAAGAGGCTAAGGGGAAAAAAAATTAACATTGTGATTGGCACTAGACAAGACCCAGATAAGGAAGGAGAGAGGAATGTGTTATCATTGCAGGGAGATGAAGGTTTTTCAGTGATATACAATACCCATTTTTGAAAAGGAAAAGGTTTGGCATTTCAGCATCATAGACAGATCCTCAGAGGCTCAGATTACTCCAAGATGCACTTTTGGAGACCTCAAGGCTGATTAACTTTGGTGGCTTTTCCCTCATTTTTGTTGGATGTGTCTGACAGCCCATGACGGCCAGTGGTTTAATTCTAAAAGTAATCTTAAATGTGTTCTTTCATAAGGTTTAGGCAGTCTGGAAAGGTTTTTCTCTACATTAATTTCTGTGGACAGGTTACCAGCAAATACTGTACAATTTTCTACTGGGGATTTAAAAAAAACAAAACAACCTGGCTACTTCTACCTTAGGATCCGAAGAAGCTCCTAAAAGAAATATTAGAAGCCCAATGAAAGAAAAATGACAACAGGGGATTACATTTTAGCCCTTCAAAATCCAGACTAGGAAATATCCAGATGATACCTGGGATAATTTTCATTGGCGATTTCATTGTACATTCATGACAGGCTAATTTGAAGCTTGGTTCTTTATCCCCCATCTTTGAGAAAGACCAGATCTCTATCTGAATTCTGAGCAAATCTATAAAAAAAAATTTTTTAAATAAAAACAACACCCCAGGAGCTCATTTATGTCAGTCAATCTCTAGCTCACATCCAAGTGACATGTTTTTATCTTTAGATGCAACAAGCAACTAGTTACTTACTGGGGCGAAGCTTCGGTTGCTGATCGATTCAGCGACGATTCGGCCCGAGTTGGTGGCCAGATCGCCGAATCCAAATCGAATCCAGATACCATTTAAAAGCTCTGAATCGAATCAGAACCCTCTGAATCAATTCAGAGAGATTCAGAAAGATTTGATGATTCAGACGGAGACACAGCTTTAAATGCTTTTTCCACATACCTCAAGGTACCAGGCAGCTCGTGAATGCTGAGATGCTGGGGCGGATGGCATGTCCCACAGGAGTGTGTGTCTGGGGGGAGGGGCGGGTCCCCAGCATGCTCAGAAGCAGACCTGGAAGTGGACCAGATTCGCTGGGGAGCCTGCAGAAGACCCCCGCTCCCACCTCCCAGCTCAGTGACTGGTGCCTCCTGGTTCTGGGGAGGCATCCGGGCTCCCCCCGAGCCAATTGCCAAGCCGGGGAGGCATGGGGGACACCCCCAGTGCTGTTGGCAGACCAGACCCAGTACTTCTGGTCCACTTCCAGGTCCACTGCTGAGCATGCTCCATGCTCCTGGCTTCTACCCATGCCCTTGCTCGCCAGCCCCCTATGGCAAGTCATCCCTGTGAAGTCAAGAAATAATATTAACTCCTAACATGTAATTGCTCCTAGGACATTTGAACTTTAACACCACCTAACAGTCCACTGATTTCATAGACTTCATAGAAATTAGGGCTGGAAGGGACCTTTTGAGAACTTTGGGTCCAGCCCCCTGCCCAAAGGGAAGTTAGCTGGGGTCAGATCATCTCAGCAAGATAAGCATCATTTAATATGGTCTAAGTGTAACACGCATCTTTACCCGAGACAGTGGTAGAGTTTGCAACAGAGCCCTGAACTTTTATCTCCCCTGTGAGTCCTGCAGGCTCCATGCTGAACTGGGAAAGCTACACAGCCATGAGCTTGGGGTGCCATGCAAACCACTCAGTAGCTGGCTAGTGAACTGGGATATTCAGGGTAGGTGTTCTTACATTGCATCAAACCACGATCACACCAGATTTTGAAAGATAAGCAGATTTAGGTTAAACAACTGCTGCCAACATATGGCTTAATGATCAGAGCCTCAATTCCTGATCTATTTGACACCTGCTAAGCGTAGCTGGGCAAGTGGTCAGTCCACGGCTAAGTTTCCTCAGCTAAAGAACAAGGGCAAAAATACCGACCTCCTCTGAGATCTACCAATGAAATGGGCAATGATATGGGATCCTTCAGTCCCTGCCCTAATTGCTGGAAAGCGCTTTCAGGCCAGGATTCAACACAGCCTGCAAGTATAGGGTTAAGCGTAACCATTCAAGTAGTCCCATTGAATCAGTGGGCTTGCTCAAGTGCTTTAATGTTTCACTCATTGCAGGCCTGAGGGTGTTACACACTAGTTCACAGCTGCCACTTGCCATTCTTCACTCATGACAGACAGACGGACCGACAGCCTATTTGTTTGGGTAAACAATTTGGAAGAAAGGCGTTCCGTAAAGGCAAACTCATCATCATTAAAACAGAAATCTCCTTTGCCTAATTACAAAACTCCAGATTGAAAGAAGGAAAAAAAGTGTCCATCGAAAACTGGAGAAGTTTCCCCAATAGAAATAATGCTGTACCCAGAATTGCATGTCACACAATATTCACACTTTTGGCTACAAGAAGCCCTGAAAGCTAGAAGAGATTTATTGCAGATAGCTCTTTCATTATCTAATTACAACACCCAATAATTGCCCTTCTTCACTACTCAGGAACAATTGAATATTTTTTATATCTCGAGCACTGCCAAAACCCATGGCATTCATTCAGACGCCTATTTATTTATGCATGTGGCTTGCTTATCTCAAGGCTAGAGGCATAAATTTTTAAGAGCTGACATGCTCTTCAGGGGGAACCCCCCCCAACAACAACAGCATTCCCCCCTGAGCTATTCCATTCACTCTGCAGCTCTCCAGTGCAATCCCATGTTTATCAGCTCGTTACTGTGACTGGAAATGAGTTTGTCAGGAACAATATAATTTAAGAAAACAGAAACACAAACACAGAAGGCATCCTGATAACTTAGCAAATGCAAACTTTTTTTTTTTTGGCAAAAAAATCAACCATTTTTCTTCTCGTCCTTTTTTTTTAAGGGAGATTTTTTTCAAAACCATTGTATGGAGAATCAGAATCATTTTTTATATGAACCCTCTGGAAGGTGATACAACCTGTAGCATAAAAAATGTCTCTTATACAGACACAAGAAAATGAAACCTCTTTCAGAGAGATTTAGTGTTTTCTCTTTTAAGCTACTGGGACCCTGGGTCAACCAATAGTTTTGCAGTGTTGTCATGTTTAAATTCATGGGTAAGCCCCTTTGCAGAAAGCACTGATGGGGAGAGGTCTCAGTAGGGAGGGAGGGTTAAGTAGAGTAGATGGTGCTTCCTTTGTGTTGTTACCCACCTGTGCACCATTAACCAAAAGGATCTGGACTTTAAAATTCATTTAAGCTTTGAGTGTCATGGTTACTACTGTAACTAGGGATAGGCAAGTGGGGCACCAGACCTGGGTACCAGAAAGTCAGCCCCCCAGGGAGTCTTTGCTATAGCAGGAGATGGGGTCTGAGTCCCCAGGGCAGGTAAGGCTGACTCCACCTTTCCCACCCCACCTTCACCATCCCATGCCACATTTTTCCTGACAGGGTTTTGCCCAGGGTGCAAATCTCGTTAGTCACTCCTCTGATTAAGGTTACGGAATATAGCTGTCCTCCCTGCATAAAAAGAGACTTTAAACATTGTAGTACATGCAGCCTGGATTAAGTTGGTGACAGGTCTTCATAACAAATCTGAAGTTTTACACAACTGCAGGGAGAAGTGTTGACAGACAAAAGAGAAAGAAAGTGACCCTCACTGGGCAAGGGTCTCTCCCTACGTGGTGAGCTCGGATGCCTGGAGGTTCCTGCAGCTTCCTCTGAAGCATCTTGTTCTGCCCATTGTCAGACACCAAAGTACTGGACTGTGTCGGTTGCTGCTATGGTCCAGTTCAGCAATTTCTAAAATTACAAACCTGAGCCATTGATTTTTTTTCTCCTGCTAGAGCTCCAATAAAAATGGCTACTTTGATACCAATGTCTTTGTCTGCCTGAAAACACAAGGTTTTTACATTTCCATAGCCAGTCTGAAGACAAACCTTGACGAGACAAACCCTTTGGTTATAACACAACATAATTCAATGCCACCTCCATGAATTAAGAGGTAAAATTCTCCCCCCAGCACCTTTTTGTCTCCTTCCCAGCACTGGCTTTCTTATGCCATCCCTTTCCATCTATTCCCACACAACACAAGGACAGCCATGCTGTCTCACACACCTAGATTTTTAAATCTGCACATTAAGACCTTGTCTTGTTTGTTCATAGACCACCAACCAACAGTGCTGCATGAATGCAATAGATTATATGCGGACACATTGGAGAGAGTCTAGAGGAGGGCAATGAAACTGGCTTAGGGCCTGGGGGACAAGACTTATGAGAAGAGGATGAGGGAAATGGGCTGATTTAGTCTGCAGAAGAGAAGACTGAGGTGGGATTTGATAGCAGCCTCCAGCTCCCTGCAGGGGGGTTGCAAAGAGGCTGGAGCTGGACTGTCCTCAGTGGGGGCAGACGACAGGACAAGGAGCAATGGGCTCAAGTTGCAGCAAGGGAAGTTTAGCTTAGATATTAGGAAAAATTCTCACACTAGGAGGGTAGTAAAACACTGGAACAGGTTACATAGAGAGCTGGTGGAGTCTCCATCCATGGAAGTGTTCAAGACCCGGGTAGACAAAGCCCTGGCTGGGATGATGGAGTTGGGGCTGGTCCTGCTTGGAGCGGGGGTTGGACTAGATGTGACCTCCTGAGGTCCCTCCCCACCCTCACTGTAGTAGTGTTAACTGTTAATACCCGCTCTATCTCAATCAAGAGATGCTCATGGCTTTCCACTTTGAGCAAGAAGGGACAAATGAGAAGTTATGCACAGCAGTGCAGTAAACCTAGGCATAGAGCCGCGATCGGAAGAAATAAAAAGCAAAACCGAGATGAACACAAGGACTCCCTAGAGAACTCCAGCTTTTGAAGTCCCTGGCATGAACGCACTGCAGGCAACCTGTGACAGCTGCTCCCATGAGTTCGGTACTCTCCCAGCTCCAGTCCTGTCATTTACTGAGCTAGCCTGTCATCAGCCAGCGCAGAAATCGTGCGTGTTAGCCCAGCCCCATCCTCCGCTCCTCTTAAAGTCGGGACGAGAGCTGTTCTGAGAGAGAGCAGAGAGGAAGAGAGCCAAGACAGTTCAGGCTTTATTCCTTCTTCTTCATCTGGTGCTGTGGCTGGGAAACATTTTTCTGTTAAATCGTTCTTCCGGAACAGACATGGGATACAGCAGCACCAAACCCATTGCTGAATATGGACTGATTTCCATAAATTGCTTGTGTCATTACAAAAAAAAAAGTCACAAAAGGGCTAAGGGTTTCATTTCAACTATCAACTAGACAGAATGGCATATGGTTTAGGGAATGTCCAGCGTTGAAATTGCTCTGAATCGAAATGGCACGCTCCTTTTTGTTCTACCTGATTTTGCCTTCCTTGGCGCTTCCCACGCTTTTTGATTTGCTGGAAATTTAAAAAAATAAAATAAAACCCACAGAAGCAACCACCATTGCCCACAGGTAAGAGCTATTCCTGTTAAACACTCTTCTTCCTCATTAAGACCTTCCTGGTAGTCGAGCTCTCCAAGGTCCTACACGCTTCTGCCAGAACAGCCCCTTCTGGGGAGGGATTCAGCATAACAAGAGCTGCCGTCAGCGAGCCAGCCATACAGACAGTACTCTGGGGATGAAGAGGGCAATGAATTCAGGTCCTGTATCCTGGCCCTTTTGCTAAGCATTTGTTGATCACATCCAGAGCCTGAACAAAAGCTCAATAAGGTCAAGAGAAAGACAGCCATGGATTTCAGTGGGCTTTGGTTTAGGCTTTTACTTACTGTCAATCACTGCTCCGGGATGCCAAATGTTACTGTTTAAAAAAGAGTTGTTTCCAGGGATGCTTGGTCTGTCTGGTCACACCCAGCTCTCCCTCGGATGGGATAACCTGCCCACTGCTCGCAGAGCTACTAGGCAACCAGCAAAACCCAACAAGGGGAGCTGTTTTTCTTTTGGTTTAGCCTACTGCAAATGGATATTGTCTTCTAATAGCTTACCACCTGATGCAGCTCATATGATCTATTCTGAAAAATAGATGTTTTTATGTAGAACTGTGCAAGAAACGAAGGTGCTGGAAACGACAATGAAATGGCCTTTCGTGGGGCAGCGATCCTTTTAAATATATACCAATGACCAACCCATAGAGAATAATACAAGGAGCTTCATGTTCGCTGATGATCTTGTATTGCATCACAAGAGGACTTTGCTACTGCAGAAAAAGGACAGACGTGCACTGAGCAACCTCTTGGATTACTGCAATGAGAACCAGCCGTGCACCAAGCCAACCAAGATGCAAGTCACAGCGTTTCACCTACACCATGGAGACGCCAGAAGGAAATTAAATATCACTTGGGATGGGATCCCACTGATTAATCACCCAAACTTTGCATACTTGAGGGTTACATTGGACTGAATACTTACCTTCAAGGCACCTGTAGAGAAGATAAAAGGGAAAGTCAGCTCCTGCAACACCGTACTTTGAATGTTGGTCACCTCAAAGTGGGGAGCGAACCCAGCTACATTACAAACCACAGCTATTGCCTTGTGCTACTCCACTGCGGAGTATGGGAATGATGAATTCAAGCTGAGAAACTAGACCCAGTTCTAAACAACAGCAACATAACAAGATGTTTAAAGCCAACATTAAAAGGTAGCCTGTACTTACTGGCTGGCATTGCACCACCCGATATCAGAAGAAAGATAATAAGCCAGAAAGAAAGATCAAGGCAGACGGAAGACCCCAGGCATGCACTCTATGGCCATGCAAAAGTAACTAAATGGCTTAAAGCACGAAAGAGTTGTGTGACCCGTGCTACGCCATTGGATATGATGGCTAACAGGGTGCAACTGAGGTTATAAAAGGAAAGATGATGTGCAATCAGATTCCCTGACATGGGCCTGTAACCCCAGCAGGAACTTCCCAAAGGGACTGGTGTAAACTGGCCAACGTGGCGATGCCTGAATCACCTGCACGCACAAACTGGAAGATGAAAGACAAACATAAGCAAATGGGGCTACTCTAATGACATGAAAAGATGTGAGTGCAGGAAAGTGAAGACCGTGGAGAACCTGCTTATTTGCCCATTCTTTGGTGAGACCTGTACAAAGGAGAAACTCACTGCAGCAATAGAAAGAGCCATGGCAAGGTATGGCCATGGCAAGCCATGATACTTTACGGCAAGGACATGAGAAGATGATAGTCTAACACACACATGCACACACACATGCACACACAAGACCTTGTGATATTACCCTCTTGCATCTGAGAACCAGGGACCTGCTACTGGATAATAAAGAGATTATCTTTTAGCTTCAGTGGCAGAGGCCAGCAATTTTGAAGGCAATGCATGGACATTTTATTCCTGACCCCTGACCCCTTACGTGATAAATACAAGATCAATGGTTCCATGATTCTTAGAGATGCAAAAGAGTGCCCTTGCTGCAGCATTTCCACATTTGTTCCAGCAAAGCTTTATTATATCAGTTATTTCCAGTAATATGTTACAGACTCTAAAATCAAGGGAAAATACAATCCGTAGCCCCCAGTCGCAGGAGACAAGTAATTGTGACTATCAGTAAAACTGGTAGCTTATGTTCAACACTGTTTCAACTAAATAGACAAGAATGTAAGGGACAATATCTGAACAAGACAAATAATTCCCTTAAACGCTTTTTTTTCCCTTTGAATATCTGAGGATCCGTCAAATTAATAAAACAACAGCAGAGAGTCTACTGGGCTCATTTATCCATAAAAATCACGTTTCATAAAGTCTAATTTCTCTTGTTATGACAAAAGCAATTGTTATTAAACAATTGCAAATAGATTTGTGCTTTCAAGAGGAATATTTATGTGCGAACCTAGCATGTTGCAGAAAAGCCTGTTATGTTTACTGAAGTGTGCATGCATAATATATAAGCATAGGAAGTGAGACTCATGTACTGAGCCCAAGAGGTATGAAAGGGAGTTTTATTGGAGAAAGATACTTTTATACATTGTCAAAATTTGACCTTAAAATGTAAGTTAAATCTGTTGCTGCAAATTTTCATTGACTGCAGCAGATCTGCTCAATCTTATTTGGATCACAACATTGGCCATCGTCTTCTTACCAGTCTATCCAACACGGATGTGTTGAATGAACACATTTTGCTAGTCTCCCCATCCTTTACTGTGTTGTTTGCACTTTCCCAGCTGCCCTGGGGATTGGGGGGAAATAGTGTCTTCTGACACTAGTTTCTGGGCTTGATATGGCCAGTTCAGAGTTGTACTGACCTATGGGAGCCCATGAATGGTTTATGGATCTGAGCGGGATGCTCTCTCCTTCAGTCACCTGCAATGTAGTGGGTTAGAGAGGTGGTATGAACCTTTAAGAAGTCACTGACTGTTGCCAGCCTATGAAAAGAGACCTGGCTATGGCTTTAGAAAGGAAAAAGTCTCTTGGGGCTAGATTGACATAGACAATTTCAGATATTGCAATATCAAACTCCTGGATGCACTGACACCTGGCAGAATTCAGAAGTGTAATTAGGCACCTTGGCTCCTTCTACAGTTCAGGGTTCACCCACGACAAAGACCAGCATATGGCCCAGGGGCTCGCCACAGATGGTCAATTGGGAAGGCTGAGAAGAAGAGTTAAATCCAGCTCCTCTCAAGGACGTGGGTGCTTATCTTGTCCCAGGAGGCACAGCCATGAACCTGCAGGCAAGGGTCCTTTATTGCACAAAATGCATCCAGGAGAAGAAATTGCCTGCCTGCCTGCCCATAGTTTGGTGATGAAGTACTTACCCAGAAAATTCTCCTCACTATAGTGGTGAGTAGGCAAGAGAGACAAAGGGAAAGAGCTGTGTCCTGACATCACCAGCTCCCCGTCCTTTCTTCTGGAGCTGTACGCCATATCTGCAGTCGAGCATGCAGAGCTCGAATTGGCCTCTTCAGTCATCTCTGGACTCACCCATGACTTCCCGTTATACTGGAAGACCATCATCCTCATATTGAAGGACTGCCATCACCCATGACTTACCCAGTATATCTGACAGCCAGATTTAAAACCCTCTTCCTTCTATGGAAGACTTGAAACTGTACCTACTACAGCAGTGCCTGTCCCACCAACTTGTAGGGTATTCTGGAGTAGGGTTTTTCCCCACTATCTCTTGCTGAAGTGCATACATACACTTCAAATATCCCTTGAAGAAGGGCTTCTAACATCCTCCTTCCTAGCTGGATACATTTCTCCCTCTGGCCCAGTGGATGCTACAGTACAGTAGTGTTTATTCTCTCCTCTGAATAAGCTGAATCTGGAAAGGGCTTGGGGGTGATTAGTGGTCAGTGGGTTGAGTTAATTTGTGTTGGATTTGAGGTTTATTCATTCAGAAATAAAGCAAACTTTAAAGGAAAGTGAAGTGAAGTAACCAGCTACTGTACGTTTATCTCCAAAGCTGGCATGTCTTGGATTCTCCATCTCTTGATGTCTGCAAAATACAAGATTCGGGTGCTTTTCTGGAAGATGCGCTGTAGTTATGCTTTAGTCAAATACACATGATTAAGCTCAATATAGGAGTAACCAAGTGAAATATATGGTTTGTGATACACATGAGGATAGGCTCAACAACTTACTACCTTTACAGCCTTAGCATCGTCACGTTATTTTAAACTGAATTATACAAAAATACTACAAGTACAACTTTTATAACATGAGGATGGACCTGCTAGTCTAGCTTTGCTCAAAGTTGTGATGCGATAAAACAGTCAAATCCTAGTATATGTACATTCCTATAACATTTCGTGATTTCCCACTCCCAAGCTGACAGAGATTTCATTTGCACGCATGCACACACACACACACACACACACACACACACACACACACACACACACACACACACACACA
>NW_017728949.1:55016306-55020858 GCF_001723895.1 Crocodylus porosus | reverse complement strand
GGTGCTCTTTCCTGCCAAGGCAGGGGGTCGGACTAGATGATCTACCTAGGTCCCTTCCGACTCTAGCTACTATGAAACTATGAAACTATAGGCTACACATGGGGAATAAGATGTGAAGAAATTCAGCGGTGGGTCTTGGAAAGTCTCTGAAAAGGACTGTGAAACGAAGCAGATTCGCTGATCCAGTGCTCTTCAGCTAAAGCCCAGGATCGGGGCCAAGGAAGAAAAGTTTATGATGTACAAGAAAATGGTATGAAAATGCTGGAGAGCCGCCAAGGGCACGCGATACAGCACAGAGCAACCTCCTGTCCCCCGCCCCCTCCCCCGGGGCTGCATCTACCCAAAAAACTAATATTCTGCTCAGTACTAAATAACACAGGGTCAGCTGGTGACGTTGCTCCGAAAGGGGACACGTTGCAAAGGGCCAAATTAATTTCCTTAGGGATTCGGGGCTGGTAAAATTCCATAACGAAAATGTCAGATTTCATTCACTAAGCCATTTTGATTGCTAACAGCAAACACATGCCTTACCTTGGCATAAAGCACTGTGCTATCAAATTAAATAATGTAGCTACCTTTTCTTCCCCCCTTCATACTCTGTCTAACACATTCTCTGGCTCTATTTAGAGTCGCTTTTAAAGTCTCACGCATGCATGATATAAATGGCAAAGCTGGGAAACCAGCTAACTGGGGCTTGCTGATGAGCGGAGGTAACATTCAGAAGCTGACAGCTCAAATGTGGCAGGACAGATATAATGATTGACAGCTGTTATCTCACAGCTGTTGGAGGGAATAAAAACGTGGAACTCCCTCCCGTTCCTAAGAGATACCCAACGTCATCACAAGAAGGGGGCATAAGAGTGAATGCAGGTTATTCCCTTTGTTGCTAGCCTCAGATGTCAAGGTTTAGGGGGTTGAAATGGATGCTTTGAGCATGTTATCAGTATAAGAGAAACCATATGACACTCACAAAGGGTTGCAATGTGGTGCACAGCTCTGCTAGCAAAGCTCTACCTCGTACCAGGATAGTAGCATTCACCCCCTGTGAGCAAAACGAGGTGCCCTGGTAAGGGCACAGTTTTGCCAATGTAGCTATGTCTGTATTAGGGGCTTCAACTGAAGCACCTCTGTCACTCAGGGTTCATACCTTGATAACCAAAGCAATGACCACAACACTCAAATGTAATCTGGGCCTGAAGACAGAAAAATGTAGACTCTGGCAGAAAAAAAAAAAAAAAACCCTCTGAAAGAGTAGGATGTATTATAGAAGGCATTGAGACTGAAATACCCCTCTCATTTCAGAACACTTGGGTTGATGATACCTATTATTAGGCCAGCTAGACGGCTGCAAAAACAAGTGTTCCTGATTAGCAAACGTTCAGGCACATGCGCCCTTCCTTGGGCCTAGGACAGTGCAAAGATTGTAAAATTTCTCCTGATTCATATTTCACAGGAGAGCTAAAAGGTGGTGCAAGATCTCCTGGCTGGAAAAGTTCATTTTATGGAGCTTTAAATGGACGTGTTGTTCAAAAAAAAACAAAAAGAAAGAAAGACAAAGAAATCACACACATCAAGAACGGCTTCGATTTAGGTCGACGTTGATCTCTGGTTCTCCACAATTTGCTGTGGAACCTCATGGAAGTGGTACACCGAGAAAATTTAGGCTCTTGGTCTCCCAAGGTGTTTTGCTCCAAGATAAAAATAAATCTGCCCCCCATGAGTCTCACTTCCAAGTGTGGAAATAAAGAACTTTCTCTTGGGACAGAGATTCCTGCTTGTGATCAGGTCTAGAAAGGTCAAAACTGACACACAAGCAGGACAACGTGGAGAAGTTTCACGGAGACATGACCTTTTGCAGGATCTTAGCTTCAGAACGGCTGAGCAACCGCCACCAATTTGGTTGGAATCGTGAATATTCATCACCTCCAAAAACACAACTCTGCACAGCAAGCGAGACTGCCGAATTACACTGTTCTGATCAGCAATAACCCCTTACACCATAAAGACGTTTGGAGCATTAAAAAGCTATTGTCTGACATGAATTTACAGTGTCCAAAAGCACGCACACAATTCACTTTTAATGGATCGTTAGTAGACTTATTTCTGCTCAACAAGAACCGAGTGATAATTGCAGAACAGAACCAGTTATTATTTTGTGGGCATGAATTACACTGAGAATTTGTTCCACAACCCACACCTACATCCGCCATAGCCACTGCCACTTTGTATGGGAACCGTTCATACCCTGCAAAGAATAATAGCCAGAGGTCCTGATTCTCCCCTTACTCACACAAGGACATAACCAACATAACTGCTTTCACTAGCGTCACTCATGGCTTACACCAATTCAGCTGGGTGAAGGATTGAACCCCATGCTTTTAAAACTCTTCTAGCCTGCTGAGAAAGCTTAGGGTTGCAGTGCAAGACATCAGCAACCAATTTCCCTGGGAATTACAGAGCATAAAATGTTAAAACAGATACATACTTAGCAATAAGCCCAAGATTACATGTTTTTGCTGGTAACAGTGAAGTAATATTTAAAAAAAAAAAGGGTGAACTATTTTGCTGAAATTGTGCCTATATGGAAAAAGTGTGAGCAGGGGGACTCAATTATTTAGCAAAATGGCATTTTTAAAAATAGAAAGTGTTTCGCTTTCCTCTCCTGCTGTTTCCTTTGATATTTGCTTCCCCTCTTCCTCCACTTCCCTTATGCCCAAAGCAGCAGGCAGGAGAGGGAAATGTGCCATTGTACTTAGACCTGGGTTTTAAAAACTCACCCACGATGTTACTGACTCCGCACGTGGGTCTTGGATGCAACAATCAACCTACACACCGTCGTTTCTTCACTTCTGACTTGGGGCTAACTACTTACTAGATAAAGTCTTACCCAGCATGGGCAGGTATCTGGAAATTAGGTGCCATGTGAAACAAGGGGATTAGTGTAGGATGAGAGCTGCTTCAGATGTGCCACAGGGATGGCTCATAATTCTAGTTATACTGTAAGTACAGGATACAACCAGGACTGGAAAGTGAGCTAGGTCTACGCAAGGTCTTGACGGTGGCAGTGAAGCACTTAAGTCTCTCGTTGCCCCCTAGCCCTAGGTGTTTAGGGGTCTTCCAAGTTCCTCAGGAGCCTAAATGCCCACTGCTGAGTCTAAAACAGCAGCTTATACCGATGAGCAGCTAGTGTCTTGCAACACGCGCATCAGGGATGCCTATTTCCCAAACTTCACAAGGTTTAGGCCAGAGGCTTGCCACATCAGAGCCAATGCAGATGCACACACTTTTCATATCCCCAAAGTCCCCAACTGGGACATCTTCCAAGCTCCAGTGCCTTCAGAGTGAAGCAGCAGCTGAGCCAGGGAGTTTCAAAATAGACATTTTAGACTCAGACGATTAAATTTTACTTCTGCCCTACTGGGGTGCTGTGTTGCCATGGCTTGGTATATGCAATAGCCTGGGCACTGCCCTGCCAGGGAACTCCACGTTTACTCGACCAAGTGACATTCCCACTTCTCGTGCTCAATGTGTTTTCAATCATCCCTTCATACTGCAATCTGTACCAAACAGTCTCCCAAGTCGGGGGGTGGCACACACAGCTAGGCAGGGCGTTAAATGCCTATATACCAATGCTCATAGTATGGGGAATAACCAGGAGGAACTCGCCCTCAGAATAGCCAGTTCAGATCCCGACATAATAGGGCTTACAGAAATGTGGTGGGATTCATCCCACGACTGGGCAGTTAGCATTAGGGGCTATAGACTTTACAGGCGGGACAGAGAAGGAAGGAAAGGCGGTGGTGGGTGCTCTATGTAAAGGAGCAATATACATCCTCTGCCAGCAAAATGGGGTCAGAGGAGGAGCAAGCTGAAGTGCTCTTGGTCAAGATACAAGGGGGCCGTGGGGAGAGGGATCCAACTGTGGGGGTCTACTACAGACCCCCAACCAAGGGGAGGAGCTGGACCGGGAATTTTCAGGCCAGCTTGCAGAGGCACATAAGGCAAGTGATGCAGTTGTCATGGGTGATTCAAATTACCCGGACATCTGCTGGGAGGAGCAGTCAGCCAGATCGGACCGTTCCAGGAGATTCCTGGCTGAGATACAGGACCTCTACTTAATTCAGGAGGTGCACGGTCCCACCAGAGGAAATGCCCTGTTGGACCTGGTTCTGGCCACAGGCCATGACCTGATCAGGGGCCTACAGGTCCTTGACCTCCTGAGTGATAGTGATCATCGCTTGCTGGAATTCACCATCCAGCGCAGGGTGTCAAGGGCCTGCAGCAAGGCGGTAGCCCTAGATTTCAAGAGGGCCAACTTCAACGAGTTGAAGAGTTTAATGGGAGAGGCGCTGGGGTTCCCGAGAGCAGGGGAACTCAGTGCCCAAGATACGTGGTCGTTCCTTAAGGCAACAATACTCAGGGCCCAAGGGGTGACCATCCCAAAAAGAAGCAAGGGGGGCAGGAGTGCCCGAAAGCCCCCCTGGCTCACCAAGGGCATCCGGGAATGCCTGATTGCCAAAAAGGCGGTGTACACCCAGTAGAAGGGGGGTGC
>NW_017728949.1:55015245-55016295 GCF_001723895.1 Crocodylus porosus | reverse complement strand
CACCCCAGGGTGTTGAGGGAGCTAGCAGGGGTTATTGCAGGGCCCTTGGCACGGCTTTACAAGTGCTCATGGTGCTCGGGCCAGGTGCCAGATGATTGGAAGGTAGCCAAAGTGGTCCCCATCTTTAAAAAAGGGAGAAGGGAGGACCCAGGCAACTATAGGCCCCTCAGTCTTACCTCAGTCCTAGGGAAACTCTTTGAGATGATCATCAAGGAGCACATCCGTGATGGGCCGGCCTCAGGGATGATGCTCAAGGGCAACCAGCACGGCTTTATTAGGGGCAGGTCATGTCAGACCAACCTGATTGCCTTTTATGATCAGGTCACAAAAGCCTTGGATGCAGGTGTCGCCGTGGATATAGTTTTTCTGGACTTCAGCAAGGCCTTTGATACCGTCTCCCACCCCATCCTCATTAAAAACTATGCGACTGTGGCATTGATGCCTACACAGTCAGATGGATTGCAGATTGGCTCAAGGGTCACACTCAGAGGGTGGTGGTGGATGGGTCATATTCAACCTGGGGAGAAGTGCGCAACGGAGTCCCCCAGGGCTTGGTCCTTGGGCCTGCGATGTTCAATTTCTTTATCAGCGATTTGGACAATGGGATGAAAAGCAACCTGTTTAAATTTGCTGATGATACCAAAATTTGGGGTGAGGTGAGCATGTGTATAGAGAGGGAAGACTGCAGCAAGACTTGGATAGGTGGCAGGGGTGGGCTGGCAAAAACAGGATGCACTTCAACACTGACAAGTGCAGGGTGCTGCACGTGGGCAGTAGTAACCAGCAGCACACTTATAAGATGGGAAACTCCCTTCTTGAGAGCACGGAGGCAGAAAGGGATCTTGGAGTCATTACTGCAGACCTTGTCGTGCATCCACAGGTACATCTCGAGCAGGTCCAGGGAGGTGATCCTCCCCCTCTATGCAACACTGGTCAGGCCGCAGCTGGAGTCCTGCGTCCAGTTCCGTGCACCGCACTTCAGGGGGGATGTGGACAGCATGGAGAGGGTCCAGGGGAGGCCACTCGCATGATCCAGGGACAACAGGGCAG
>NW_017728949.1:54994871-55014748 GCF_001723895.1 Crocodylus porosus | reverse complement strand
GCTTGATGCCTACCTGGCTGGACTCATTTGAGCCCAGTTTTTTCTCCTGCCCAGGCTGGGGGTCAGACTTGGAGATCTACAAGGTGCCTCTGACCCGACTTCTATGATTCTGTGAATTTTTTGGTGAAAAGTTCTTGAATTGGAAAGTTTCAGGGGTGCAGGTTGTGGCCGTGTTGGACTCTAAGGACATAGGCAGACAAGGGTCTTTGGGTCAATCCATTAGGTTTTTATTAGACCAACCCAAAATGTTGGAAAATTCAAATAATGAGTGACATCTCAGAGCAACTGAAACTGTGGGAAAAGGTCAGTTGTGATGAATTTCTTCACTTTAAAAGCTTTGAAAAACTCCAAGTTGTGAGACAGGATGTTGAGAGGGTTGATTTAAAAAAAAAAAATCCAGATGGACACTTTTTTGTTGTTTTTGTTTTAAAGCTAATGATAATAAAAGCAATTTTGTGAGAAAGGTTGAAATAAAACATGTTGCTTTGGGTGGTGAGTGCATGGCCAACTTGCTAGAGTGAGTGTCAGGGGTTCAGAGAAGCTGTTTCACACTTTTCCAGAGAGCTCATTCTTCTACAAATGCAGACAGAAAAACCTCCTTCAAGTCCCTCATTAGCATTTACCTCTGCAAGGTTGCTGGCAAGTCATTCAAAGGTGACCAGGAAGCTGCTGTGCCTTCAGTATTGCTTAGGAGTCAAGCCCAATTATAATTTGCATATCCTAGGTTTGTTTATTGTACTTAGCTATTGAAATCCATTGTATACCCAAGTCCCGGTGATACCATGCAGCACAGCAGATCTCAGAGAACCCCACTAAAAGCAACGGTGATACACAATTTATACCTGAGATGAAAATGTGGACCTTTCTTTGAAAGTTTTTGGGAAAGCCCATAGCTTCTCCGTGATCCTCAAATGGAAATGCAGCGTCTCCTTGCAGCAAAGAGAATGGTGCATTAACTTCACAAGCAGCAAACCTGCTTTAATAAAGCCACAGCTGCTTTCCCTCTAAAGGGCAACATGAAACTTTTAATGATCTTTCCCCAAGACAGGCAAGAGCATACACAGCATACTACAAACTCAAATACAAAATATAGGTTTTCCTGACATGTGTACAGTCTAAAGTCCTTCAAAGCATGACCCCCATCGCTAAGTGTATCTTCCCATATGCAGATATAATTTAGGCAGACCAGGTTCTTTCAGTAAATATGATCTCTTTTATTAGATGAGCTCAAATGGTTGGAAAAATTGGTTTTTTGCAAACTTTCAGATATAAATACCCTTTGGCAGGCTGCAGAAGCATCTGCAGTTGGTCTGTGCTCTTCCTGGATGAAATGAATAGTAAAGAAGCCAGAGGCTGATATGCATGCAAGAAAGCCAGCCGTATATAATATGATGATATTATATCATTATATCATTATATATCATATCAATATAATTTAGAGCACTGAAATTACCCAGCTGAAATCCAAGAGATCTACTGACCTTTCTGCTGCCCATGTCACCACTTTTCTCAACAAGCCTCATCTGGCCTTTCAGGGTTAAAGCAAGGCAATTAGCCTCCATCTTTCTTGGCTAATTATAATTGAGCCAATCCCTCAGGCTGCCAGGTGTCAACCTCCTCTGCCAAGCACTGAATTCCCAAAGGATAGCAAGAAAGGAAGTAGAATAGAAAAGCAAAAAATAAAAATAATTGCTGCATCATAGGTACCAAGCAAGCAAAGGGTTAGAAAACAAATAGGGAAATCTTCCATGTTCTAATGACATCGCATTCACTCCCTTAATCAAGCCGCAAAGCATTAAAGATTTCTACAAACTACAGAAAAGTCTTAACATAGATTTCATAGACGTTAGGGCTGGAAGGGACCTTGCAAGATCATTGGGTCTGGCTCCCTGCCCAAGGGGCGGGAAATCACCTGGGGTCAAATGATCCCAGCAAGATAAGCATCCAAGTGTTTCTTGAAAGCATCCAGAGTAGGTGCTTGCACCACTTCTGGGGGGAGTCTAACATGTAGGATTACATAAAAAATTAACCCTCCTCACCAAGCATCAAGTTTCCCCTTTAAAGGATAACAGATCCCAACATTACTTAGGGACTCAGGAGTTTATACCCTGGGATCTTCCATAATTCTTCTCAATGATTTAGGCATGGCTGATCATTTTTTTTCTCGTGGCCATTGTGCAACTATTCTGTGTATAGAAAGTGCTGAAGCCAGAGAGAGAGATGCATGACCCAATTCCAGGGTCAATTCTCTGCTGCTGGCAATCAGGGAATTATTATGCTTAATTTACATCAGCAGAGAATTTGGCCCTGCATCATCATCCCGATTCAGTCACACAGTCTTGTCTTTTTTTTCCAGAGCCAAAGTTGTGTTCTGGCTTTTCTTTCAGTCTAAACTATTCAGAACTTAATTTTCCCAGTGTCTTCCTGCATCTACTCCATGAGTGTTGATTTTACTCAACAGTCTCACTACTGCACTCAGGAAAGTGGCCAGGAGTTTGAACCACTCATAAACCCCCCAAGGGGGGACACCTTAGAAATGCCACGAGACCAGATCCTAACTTGCGCATGCCAGGCTGTTCCTTCCTTCACAAATAGGCAGAGGCCAGAGGGAGTAAGGATCTGTTTGGGAAGGTGTCCAGATTAACCCAACAAGCCTCAATGACTTTAAAAACTGAACTATTGTGACAGGTGCACTACTGGGGGAGGATACAAATCCCAGAATGCAATTTATGAGAGCTGGGGGATAAAAATCTTATGGGTGAAGGGCTTCAAAGTGCCAGAGGAGATGCAAGAAGTCAATGTGACCTTCTGTAGGGAATATTTTGCTATGGTCTCTGAGCCATGAGAATGACCATCACAATGCAGACAGCCCTTTATCCCAATCGGTGCCCCAAATATGAAAGGAAAACAATGAAATCTAAACACTGAGGCAAAGAGCCATATCGCAAGCCGAGATTTCACTTGCCCTCCCAAAACCTCCTGGTCTTCCCCCAAAATGGAGGGGCTTCAAAATCCAGGAAGTTTTGTTGCTACCGGTGTTTTATCATTTTGTAAGAAGGCCTTTAGATAGTAGTGCTGAGAATCAGTAAAAACAAAAAATGAAAGTAGGTGCACAGATGATAGAAAATTAGGGTTGGAAGGGACCTCAGGAGGTCTCATCCCCTGCTCAAAGCAGGACCAGCCCCAACTAGATCAGCCCGACTGGATAGCTGGCACATAGGCAGCTGGATGGAAACGCCTGTTTAGTGGAGTCAGTTAAACACATGGGCAATCTCATCAAACATCAGACCTGTACATCAAAAAGAAAGTGCCGTGCCCACGGGGGAAAGGAGACAAACGTGGCGTTTGAGGTTTGTGATGCAGCTGAGGACAGCGGTAGGTGTATGCTCGGTCGCTTGCTAGTCTCCTCGTTACACAACTATTAGCAACCCTTGATCCCTCCAGAGGAGCAGGTGGTAAACAGGGATGCACTGTTTTGCTTTGGTATCCATATTTCACAATGCATGGTTAACGCCGTTTTATTTGTATTTATTTCTTGCTCCCTTGCTTTGTTTTATAAGTGTTCGGAGGAAAGCACTGCATTACAGTACACTATCATTTTTCAAGCCATTAAATGTTAACTTCATTTTCTTGTATGAGTTATGCTTTGCTCTTTTAGTTTTGTAATGAAAAATAAGTACAGGTTACGCAAGCAATAACCCCTATGTAAGCAGCAGCTATCTTTTTAAACGGTTTATTATGCCACAGTCTGGTACTCCATTAAATATAGATTACAGACTGTTGAATAAATGAATATCAACTAAGCAGCCCCATCCTTCTGTACATATCAATGCAAATAATGAATCGTGGCATCTCATGAAAATGTATAACCCATAAGAGCAGGTCAAGAAGTAATTATACATTTGTCTTATCTCATGCCTCTTGCACTCAAAACAGCAAAATGCATCATGGATGGATGGTTGGGGGACACTGGGAAAGCTTTTATGACCCCCTTCTCCTAGAAGGGAGAAACCAGTGCAGTTTGCCATATCCTTATACCCAAGTTTATACCTTGTCATTTTCCTCCAAGTTTTTCATGGGCTTTTTCAGGATTCTGTCAATGAAAACTATAAATAAGAAAAAAATGTGTTTTCCCTTTTGGGAAATGAAAGTAGAGTTGCTTTTTGGTTTGCGGCCCGGTACCCCAAACCCGATAACAGAAATGGTACTTCATTTTCCATTTGACCATAACGCCACTGAATGGGTGCTCAGCACTTTGCTACACACCAGCCATTTGGGGTCCTGCGGTGAGATGGGCAGTGCTGCAAATGCCTGCTTTGAAATGAAGTCAAGGTGTTGATGTTTTGTCGCATCTCTCAGGCCTCTGCTTTGGCGAGTTAAGGATACAACTCTTTTCTCTGTCTGCATCAAAATCAAGAGCTACCACAAATCGCTCCACGTAGAGCAGCACAGCAGACAATGGCAGAATGCATGGGGAGGCAATCGAATCCAGAAGCAACTCCTTTTGTCTGCCCATCACTAGTACCCCATTATCCCTCACAGCCACATTTCTCTCCTACCCACATGCACGCATGGCTGTACTGTCCAACTCCCATCTCAGATAATTTGCTAAAGCATGGGAAAATTAAAAGGCAATGATAGTAAGATCTGATAACATGCCTTTACGACTGTCCTGACATTCTTACGAGCCAAGTCACCATGCAGGAAAATGACCTAAAAGATATCAAATCAGGGCAAAAGTGGTATTCCCCTTCCATTAGCTTAGATCTTTTTTAAAGTTACTTTTTATTATTTTTAAACAGCAGCAGCGTAAACAGCATAAACATTAAACATAAAAAGCAGCTGTCATCCAGGGGTCTCGGAGTTCTTTCCCAAAATGGGTATGTATGATAATCCCCATCTTAAAGAAAATGAGGGCAAGTGCCCGAGATCACATAGTCATTCAGTGCTGAGTCTCCTGCAAATCCCTGCCACACAGAGATATACGGCTTGCATGTTGCTCGGTGAGTTCCTGAAAATAAACAAGAAGCAAACAAGAAGCACTCTTCACAAACTAATCGGGCACATCTCCACATGCACTTATGCCGACTTAAATTTACTGCACAGTAATTTACTGCACAGTAAGCAGGAATAGGCTGGCATCTACATGTGCAGGCATTAAAGTGCATTGACACTGTGTTTACTAAAGTTTACTAAAGTGTTACTGTGCAGCAAGACATCTACATTTGCGTTACTGTGCAGTAACTAATTGGGGTATAGATTTGATACCTGCAGATGCAGGCATCAAATTTACACTCAAATCAGCATGCATCACCATGTTTACTGTGCAGTATAGGCATGCACGTGAAGATGCACACCTGTACTGTGCAATCATTTGGTTTACTGCGCAGTAAAAGTGACCGTGCAGACATGCCAATTAAGTTCCAAAATAACGTTGTGAGGCTGATCACTATAAAATGTGCCCATTTACAGGGAGGAACGCTGAGGCACAGAAATGTTCAAATGTTTAACCAAAATAATAAAGTCAATGCAAAGCTCTATATTGGGTGTAAAAGTTACTCTCTAAGCACTCATCATGACTCCCTCTCCATACATTTATTTGACAAATGAAGGTGACCTGAGAACCCATGTCATACTCCCTCGTTAAAGCTTGTTCTTCTGTCATAATCCTGGATGCTATAAAGTGCAGTTACATTTTCTCCCCCATGAGGTATCTCTGAGCAGTGTAGGGAATTGTAGATGCTGACCGTGGGCAACAAACACGACAAAGCTAGAACTCAAGCTGGGCAGAAGTCTGTTGGTGCTTGCAAATGTGGCTGTTTTCTTTAACAAATCATTTCTGAGTGAAAAAGACAGTGATCCCATATATCATGGGAAGTGACAGCTTGTTTACCACATAAACTTCTCAAGTACTAGTAGAAAATGACCTCTCAACAAACTAAACCACAGGCTAGACTGTTTCCTCTCTCTGCTGCTAGAAGGAAATATGATAAATAATCCTGTATTTGTATTTCATGATTTGCTTGGCTATAGGTCCGTAGGTGATTGTAGAAAACATAAACCTGAGATAAAAACACCTAATGTGCTATTCATGCTTATTTTATTGGATGGGATGCAGGGCTGATGCAGGCTCTGTTTAACATTCAGCAGTACAATTATTGCAAAATGCCGTGTGCAGCAAATCTTCAAGCAGTAAATAAGACCTGCGGAAAGTAATGACTAAATCAATAGCACCTATATCCTGAAGTATGTTTGGTGTGTCTTATGTGAAATACCAATAGTTATTTATAACGTGCAAAGACTTATTTAACTTTCCCCAGATATCTGGAAGAAATGGTCCTCACGCCAAATTATATACTTACTCACACAAATATATTCACATTCACTGCTTTCCTTAAAGTCAGGGCTGGAGATGTCAGAGATAATTTAAACACCAACATGGAGATATAGGCCGAATTTGGGTGATACAGAAAACCCCACCTGGTTGTGTGGCCTAAACCCAGAAGCACTTAAACTTCTCAGGCACTGCAGTTTTTGAGTTCCCTAAGCGTGGGATAGTTTAGTTGCTTATGCCCAAACTGGTGTTAATGGTTCTATGTCTTCCAAAGACAATTGAGTCAGTCAGTATTTCTAAAGCATGACTAAAACACACTGGGCACATGAGATCAGAGCCTGGGAGCTGGCTGCTGTGAAGGCAAGGGATATTGTCGCTGCCCTCTCTCTGATGGGATAGTCGTGGGGGGGACTGGGAGCAAGCAGCTGCCCGGGAGAGGGGACAGTTCTCCTGCCCACTGCTACCTGCGCTGACTGGGAGCAATTTGCTCCCAGTCAGCTATGTAACCATGAGTTACTGTGCATTTGCTAATGCATAGTAAATCTACTATCTGCATTTACAGGTAGTAGAAAAATGTGCATTAGCCTATTTTAATGTGCAGTAGGTGCTGTGCATGGTTACATTAGTATACTGTGCAGTAAAGCACTTCATGTAGACACCCGTGTGGATAGGCTTCTGGAGACGATCCCAGGTCAAAGATCCCAGGTGAAAGGAGGTGCTCCTGTGCAGCTCAGAGCAAATGTGAATAGTGGGATGCAAGACTCATCTAAATCTTCAGTGTTTCCCTACTGGGTAGTTTTGTTCTAGATGGCAATTGGACACCTGACTGCATTTATGAGTCTGGCCCTAAGTTATAATATAATTGCTCTTACACTTCATAACTTTCCAGTTACTTAGTGTGATGACAAGCCACACTGGTACACAGAATATTTTTTAGATGGTTGTACTATGTTTACCTGCATAACGCACACCCTCCCCACCCCAAACAAATTAGCCTTGCAAATTTGGGTTGCATGTCTTGAGCAAAGAAGCTGATTTTCTGCATGAAATAAAATCATGGAGACACTGTAAAACGGTTCTTGCTTCTCTTCTTAGTCATCCTTCCAGCAGCCACATGCAAGGAGGGGTAGTTCAGCAGGGGCAGACCCAGAGGTTGTTTAAAAATCCTAGACCCATCCATGGAATCCAAGCTTCAGCAGTAGCTGCAGTTTCAAGTTTGGATGAGCAGCCAAGAACTGTTGAGAATTTAGCTGTGAAAGGGTTAAAACTGAAAGTTTTGCCTAAGCTGAAAGGAAGTAGGGGAGGGAATGAGGGGAGTTGAATATTCAGGTCTGTCCCTGCTCTAAAGTCTGCTCACCCCAGTTGGTGGAGTGGGGAAGAGACTGGGAGCAGGTGTGCAGCTACCTCTACGGCACCTCTCTTTGCCAAATCCTGGATCCACCCCTGTTTCTTCATTCTGCCTTTATAAAAAAAAGATGCCTAACTTGGGAGCAAGTGGTATGAGGGAAAACACAGTAATATGTTCAGCTGTAACTGCTTTATGATCCATAATGCTTTGTTTCCACCCTACTTTCAAGCAAGAAATCCCAGATAGTACTTACGTATATCACAACAGTGTCCAGAAGTACAAACTGTTTTTTGCAACTTTACATTATCCTGTTACAGCCCTGAAAGTCCCCAAGTGCATCTACTTTTCTAACCCACCGTCACCTGACCTTAAAATTGAGTTAAAAAAAAAATCAGCAAGGAGGATTAAGAGCTTTCCAGGGACTCAAGCATAGTGGAATAGCATTGCACATAGGCAACTAAGTCCACTTATGCCCCACATAGGTGAAAAAGAATCTGTCCCTTTATGGGTTGTTGTTTTTTTTTAATAAAAGACAAATATGAAACAAATGTAACTGCTGAAAAAGTCTATATTTTGCCCTTCAAACCATCATTAATTGGCTGGTTACTTGCAAGTGCTATAGTGGAGGTGGCAGCTGAAAAGAGAATTGAATTAAGAGAGGTTAGTGGCCTCCTGATTCAGTTCAGGGAGATTCCTGCCTGCCGCAGTCTAGAGAGTATTCATTAAACTGTAGGTAAAAGAAAGACCTGGAATCAATAACGTTAGATGTTTCCTGTTCAGCTGTTGCTTCTCTCTGGTATATTCATGATCTCTTCATAAAACAATTACGCTTGTGTATTTCTGTTCTTTCATTTCGGTAACAGCCGGACTGTCACAAAGAACTTTCCAAGGACACCCTCATATTACCAAAGTTACAGAGCAATCATTGAATGCAATGTTGGAAATCCAGCCACCACATTTTTGGAAACAAAAGCCACAGTATAACAGCATTGCACGAGAGTTTAAAGAAGAAAGAAAAGGATAGCACATCCATCTGGCATAATCTTGATGGTTTCTGATGGCTTCCCATTCAAATACGGTATAATCCTGATGCTCTTTGCCTTGGAAGGACAGATGAAATTGCCGCTCAAGAAAAGCTGTATGCTATCCCCTTTTATAGCTCATCTCGTGCTGACCACTGTCCCCCTACTTATGCCCAAATACTTTGCCATTATGGCTTTTCCTGTTCTTTCTTATTTCCCCGCCTCCTTTATTTTTTTATGATCTCATCAAAGTTGCTCTTTTTATTAGGTAACACTCTACATGCAGACATACAGACACATTGCGAGATTGCAATGTCTAAAACCACCTACTTAATAACTAACAGTGGATAGAAATGTTTCAGCTGAACATCCTCAAATGTGATAGCCTGATTAGGGGACTAACATTTCTGCTCGAAGTTTCTTAGAGCATCAAGAAATTAAAGGCTTCAAAGAAACTTCTACAAAGATGGGCTAGAGTTGTAGGAGAACTATTGGGAGGAAAAAAATGAAAATCCAATTATAAGTTGAATGTTATTTGAACCACTGGACCTAGAAAAAAGATTTTTTTTCCTGCATGAAAAGGAAAGCTGGGAACTTTGAAGAATTGTGGTCTTTGTTCTTACAGTTACATGATTAATTAGAGATAAGACATGTTTGAAAATGCTTCTTCATTTATTTGTAATCCCTAAGAGTTTGTTACTCCAAGTCAGCTTTATGTGCAAAGTTTTTCTTGGAAAAAGAAAAAAAAAGGGATTTTTTAATTCCTTTCAGTCTTTTGTGTGTATGTAAGGATACAAGAGTACTTAAAAGAAGGGTTATCTGTAAATAGCATATTAAGATGTTTGCTCCTAAAATATAAGTCAGCTGATATTTATGTATCTATAACATGTATTCCTCTGTTGATTTTTCTTTTTATTTCATTGGAGTATATTTATAATCTTTTCAACTTTCAAAGATCCTATTTAGATATTCCAGTGCAAGACAGATTTAGCTACTGGGGCTTCCAGTGAATGATTATTTTTTGGGATCGAAGATGTCAACAATTTAATGAATGTATTTGTTTATAATATATGACTTCTGAATGTCTCTGTAACCAGGCTAACAAAATAGAATATTTAAAAATAATCTGATAACTGAAGTTTAATACAAAGTGTGTTTTGATGTTTAACTGGGCTGCCATACTATTTTGTTACAGTATATGACAGTTAAATGCTTTAATATTCCATACAAAATTAATTCATTAAAAAGAAAAATCTCATTACACATGTATTGCTTTCATAATTTTAAACTAATTACATCACAACTACTGTTAAATGATTCCTACATTATCGTAAAACCTGAAAAAAAAATTATTTTACTGTTCAGTAGATATTTCATTACCATAAAATACCTCTTTCTCAATAGATCTAAATTAAATGCTTGTAGAAAATACTGCAGGGATAAAGGCCAGCAACTTGTAATTAAAGAGAAAATTCAAGTTGGTAAGGGACAATAGATGCAGAGATACTAGGGTTGAAAGGGACCTCGGTAGATCATCGAGTCCAACCCCCTGCCCTGGGCAGGAAAGAGCACTGGGGTCAGACAACCCCAGCCAGGTGCTTGTCCAGTCTCCTTTTGAAGGCCTCCAAGGTAGGGGGAGCACCACCTCCCCTGGAGCCCATTCCAGATTCTGGCACCCTTTGCTGTGAAGAAGTTCTTTCTAATGTCCAACCTAAATCTGCTCTGCGTCACTTTGTGGCCATTGTTCCTAGTTACTCCAGGGATGCCCTAGTAAACAGAGCATCTCCTATTCCCTGCTGCCTTCCCCTGATGAATTTTAGGCAACCACAAGATCACCTCTCAGCCTTCTCTTGCGAAGGCTGAAGAGATCCAGGGCGCTCAATCTCTCCTTGTAGGGTCTTCCCTGTAGGCCTCTGACCATACAAGTGGCCTCCTATGACCCCTCTGAAGGTTGTCCACATCCCTCTTGAAGTGCAGCACCCAAAATTTGACACAGTACTTCAGCGGCAGTCTGACCAGTGCTGCATAGAAGAGAAGCATCACCTCCCTGGGCCGATCATCATGCACCTGCTAATGCATGATAAAGTGCGGTTAGCCTTGTTGATCACATGGTCACATTGACAACTCATGTTCATCTTGAAGTCAACTATGACTCCAAGATCCCTTTCCTCTGCTGTGCTCTTAAGAAGGTCATCCCCCAGCCTGGAAGTGTGTTGGTGGCTCTTTTTCCCCAGCTGCAGCACTTTGCACTTGTCTTTGATGAACTGCATCCTATTTCATTCTCCCCATTTTTCCAACCTGCCCAGATCCTTCTGGATCTGTTCCCTACCCTCCAGTGTGTTAACTTTGCCCCATAATTTGGTATCATCTGCAAACTTGGACAGGGTGCTCTCCACACCCTCGTCCAAGTCACTGATGAAGATGTTGAACAGCACTGGCCCAAAGACTGAGCCTTGCGGGACTCCACTGTCCACATCCTTCCACATCAATATCGACCCATCCACCACCACTCTCTGGGTGCGACCCCTAATGCAATTTGCCACCCACCTGTCCTGAATAGTTAATGCAAGGCTGTTACTGATGAGAAAGGCAAAATTCCTGAATTCAGAGATCAGGAGCATTTTACTTATCCAATGCTTTGCAAAATATAAAAGGATCTACTAGCTCTTTTGTTCTGTCTGTTCCTCTTAACTTCCCCCAACTCAATACAAAGCACCATCAACACTTTATAACACGTTCTCTTTAATCTCTGAAGGCCTTAAAAACTACAACGTGCCATAAGAAAGGAGCTAGGAAGACAGAACTAATGTTGTGGTCCCCTGCAATGAAAAATAATTTGTTAGCTAAAAACATCCTCAGATGATCTGACAAACAAGCCTGCATGCCACACTTCAGAATGAAAAACTGGTCATTTCCAGTCTGCCCCCAGCTATGGTAATGGTTTTAACCCAGATTATGGGGACTCTTCCAAACACAGGGGAATGAAATCAAAGGACAGGAGGCTTCTTCCATCCTGTATCCCTGTGTGAGCAATACCCACAGCCCAGGGGAGGATCATAGAAATCCTAGAAAATGAGAGTTGGAAGGGACCTCAGGAGGCCACACCTAGTCCAACCGCTTGCTTAAAGCAGGACCAGCCTCAGCTATATCATCCCAGCCAGGGCTTTGTCCATCTGGGTCTTAGAAACCCAAAAGGATGGAGAGTCTACCACTTCTCTGGGTAGCCTGTTCCAGTGCTTCACCACCCTCCTAGTAAGGGTAATAAATATGTAACCTAAACTAACCTAATATCCAACCTCAACTTCCCTTGCTGCAGCTTGAGCCCATTGCTCCTTGTTCTGTCACCTGCCCCCACTGAGAACAGCCCAGCTCCATCCTCCTTGCAACCCCCCTGCAGGGAGTTGAAGGCTGCTATTCAGTCCCCCTCCCTTGGTTTTCTTTTCTCTAGACTAAATAAGTCAAGGGGATCTGGACGGGGGTGCAGTGTGGAGATTGCACCTGCCCTTTTGAACTGCATTGTGGGAGCAGCAGCCGGGACCTTTAAGTGTTGTGGTAAGCTGGGCTCAGCTGGGGACAGCAGTGATGGTGGGTAGGTTCACCTTCCCTTGTGCCTGCTCCAGGGCTGATGGGAAACACCTGGGAGCACTGGACAGGGAGGAGGATCCTGCCTGCTGCTTCTGTCCCTGGCTGAGCCTGGCTCCCTAGACAACCCAGTTGAAACTGGAAGGACTGGCTCTGGACCCCCCACGCACCTGTCCCCATTTCAGCCAAGAACAATGGCAGTGGCTGGGAGGAAAAAGGGAAATAGGAGATTTACCTGATCCAGGGACTTAAGAAAGGTATGTTTGCAGTTCCCATGGTGTGATCTGCCTGCCCCAGTCCAGGGGTGAGACTGGAGGTGGGGGTGAAGCCACCTCTGCAGCACCCATCACTGCTCTTGCACCCCTGTTTACAAAATCTTGGCTCCACCCATGCACCAGGTGACTGGTTTCTCAGTGACATTAGAAACCCCATAAGCCCCCTCAGCTAATCCCCCAGTTTTACTTGCAGTGCCAGTCACGGATGCTTCAGAGGAAGGTGCAGGAGAAAACACACACATGCACCCTAAAGTACTAATTTAAACAGGAAAAAAATTACTACCTGGTCCCTCAGGAGAACAAGCAGAAGTCCTGAAGCATGGGACTAAGTACAATATATACAAGGTATAATACATGGTGTAACCATATTGAAGGCATTAGGGGAAGGAGGAGCAATAAGGAAGGAAATCAAGACACTGCCATCTAACACATTCATTACCAGCAAGCAGCCCATACTGGGATCAAATTTCCCTTGAAGCCCCTCTTGGGAATACCAACAAGTTGAATACTCAACTCCTAATATCACAAGCTGTAACTACTAACTCCAAGGTCACTTATTATATGCTCCCTTCCAGGAACTACTGAGATAATTTAGGGTTCATGTCACCACTACCTTGTTTTGAAGGCCATTCCAAAACTCCACTCCTCTGAGAGTTAGGCACCTTCTTCTAATTGCACACCTAAATTTATTCAGGATCAATTTGATCTTGTGCCAGTATTATTCCTTTGAGTTAAAAACTCTTCTTCCATCCCTTGTATTCATACATTTATAATGAATAATCATGTTCTCTCCAAACTTTGGTTTGCTAGCCAAACCAAGCCCACCTATTTAATTCACCTCCCAGAATTAAATAGGTGCCCCAATCCCCTTATCATCCTAGTTCCCTTTCCCTTTATCTTATCTTTTTGAAACCTAGGTGATCAGAGCTGTAAACAATATTTTAAATTGTACCATTATATCATATTATTTTTGAGAGGCATCCTCATCTCTTCTAAAAATACCTCACCTCATGAAACCTAGAACAGCATCAGCCTCTTATGGCCGTGTCATGTTTTTCATCATCGACCGATAAACTCAGATCACTCTCTTCCTCTGAGGTTTCCAATCCATGAGCCCACCATTTATAGCAAAGGTTCTTGGTATGAACCCACTGAACTAATGATTTTTCACTTTGTTCTATTCAATTTTAAACCTTTTCTCAATCCACAAGCTTATCTAGTTCTTCCTGTGTGATTATCTGGTGTTTCTCACTACTGATACTGTTGCTTAACTTCATATCATCGATGCGTCTCAAAAGCCTGTAGCTGGTTCTTGCACCAAGGCAACTAATGAAATCATTACACTGATTGGCCCCAGTGAGATATTCAACCCAAAATATTCCCTTTAATCCAAGCCATCATCACTATTTTTATTTCTTTCTAGTCCATCACTTCACTGCTACACAATGCTACCCCTCACCTTTACTCTTATTTGTATAATTCCTAAACTACATATACCATTCCACATTTGCACTCAGGGTATGACTACTGCTTCATCATGTTACTTTATGCCTTTAATATCTAGTTGTGTGTCCCACACCAGGGGCTCTAATTCCTTCATTTTATTGCTCAGGCTCCTTGCATTAGTATACAAATATTTCAGCTCTTTCCACCTGGCCTCATCTGGGTTTCTGGTTGGCACAGATACAGTCAGTACAGAGGCAGAAACACCTTCCTGGCTTCTACTTTCATTGATGTAACTGCTATCCTTTTCCTGACTTCTCTCTGGTGGTCCTTTCTTCTTTGCCTCATTGTCATTGACTCAATTTTCCTCCCATTCTCTATTTATACCAGCTATCTATAGCGGACACATCTTTTCTGACATTTTCTTCCAATTTCCTAATTTAAAGCTCTTTTTATCCACTGTGCGGATTTAGTCCCAGAAGGCTATTACCCAAATTACTCAGATAGAGTCTGTCCCAAAGAAAAGCTCTCTGTCCCTGAATATCTTGGAGAGGTCAAACATCTTGAAATGTTCCTGATCACATCAGTCCAGGCCCAGGAGTATAAAAGGAGACTCCACACGTGACCAGGGAGTGAGCAGTGGAGTACCCCAGGGATCTGTCCTCGGGCTGTTTTTGTTCAATTTCTTCATCAATGATGTACAATATGGGATGGAGCGAACCCTCAGCAAGGGACGTGAAAGGTGACAAGAAGGGTTTCTACAAGTATGTCTGTAGCAAGAGGAGGATCAGGGAAAGTGTGGATCCCTTACTGAATCAGGGAGGCAATCTCATGACAAACGATGAAGAAAAGGATGAAGTGCCCAATGCCTTTTTGCCTCCGTCTTCACAGGCATGGGCAGCTCCAGACTATTGCACTGAGCAGCACAGTTTGGGGAGGAGGTGAGCAGTCCTCCATGGTGAAAGAACAGGTTAGGGATTACTCAGAAAAATTGGACATGTACAAGTCCATGGGGAATGTAACACGGGGGCTGTCCCGAGGCCAGTCACAATATTGGCTCGCCCACCTATCTCACTGGGCTCCTTGATGTTCTTCCTGGGCTGCTCACTCATGTCCAGCCTCCACCTCATAACATGACCCTTTGTCACTGGCCCCATTTCACTCTTGGGCCCCTTACAGGATTCTTCCCATCAGGTGGCTGGGATTCAGTCTGTCATTTATGACTGGTTGCTGACCGCCCCCCTTACTCTCCCGCCTGTGGTCTCCCCCTCAAGAGACCTTTGCTCAGGTGAGCCTGATCTCTTTCTCCAGCCACTTGGGGTGAGATGGCTGTCTGCCACTGCAGCCTGCCCCTCATGATGGGCATACTTGACCTTTGGCCACTCAGGCCCTGGCCCCAGCTTGGGCCAGTCCAGAGCCCCAGGTCAATCTGGGTCAAGCTGACTCCTTTCCTCAATAGGGGTCCCCTCCTGGGCCCTCCCATAAATCATTCCTTTTATAGTGGGCTGGACTAGAGCCCCACAGGTCTAAGGTAAAACAGCCTTTTATTTCACTGGGCTCTTCCGAGCCCCTCCAGAGACCCCTCCAGGGTCAGCTCCACTCCACGGGTTTCCCAGGCCTTTCCTCAGTAGCCCATGCTCTAAACAGTTCTAGTCAGGGCTTGCACCTCTAAGCCCCATCTACCCAGGCTGGTTTGGCTCTTCCCTAGGCCCTTGTGTGCACCACCTCTCTTATTTGGCTGTCCTGGCCCCTTCCTCAGGCCCCTGTGCACACTGCCTCTCTCTCTAGGCCGGCCTCTCCACAGCTTTAGGCACACAGCCATGGCCGACTGGTGCCTCCCGAGTCTGGGGGGGCATCAGATTGCCGATGGGGAAGAGGGGGGACCAGCGGCTGATCACCAACTGGGGTGGGGGGGTATCCCCCAGTGGCCCATTGCCAAGCCAGCCCTTCCAGTTTCACAGCTGGCACTTCCAGAGGGTGTACAGCCAATCTCAGGGGGTACACATGCACCCGCGGGCACCCCCTATGTGTTGTCAATGCCCACAGCCACTTCCTCAGGGCTTTGGACTCTTCTGGATCCTTCTCCACAGTTTTTACCCTAACCACCAGGATGTTCCAAGACAAGGCTCCTCCAGCCAGGCAGTGTTACCCCAATGGCTTCTCAGTTGCAACTGGCAGCCCTGCTCCTCATATCTGGTTTTATACTGAAGCTGCCTAGCCCACCTCCAATCAGGTAGCCTCCTGGCAGCCATATGACCATCTGGTTGGCACTGCTGTCACCTCCCAACTGCTCTGCAGCCTGCTTAAGCCCTTAAAGAGACAGGCACCCAGAGGTGCTCTGCCACAGGCAGGATGTGATGCACCAGAGGGTGCTGAGGGAGTTGGCTGATGTGATTGAAGAGCCACTGACCATCATCTTTGGGCGCATGTAGACAAAATGAGGACCATGTGTGCACAACACTTTACAGCAGGTTAAATATGAGATGCTGGTGTTTGCATGCCTTGGCAGTGTATTGCACATTCATAGTAGCTTCTGTAGCACATTCAGCAGTGTAATGCACCTTAAATGACTTTGGGGCATAGCAAACTAAAAAACCTCTGAAGAGCTTTAGTTTGCTGCCCTAGCCCTGCAGAGGAAAGCACCTCCTGCCACCTTTTCCCTCCCCCACAGCTCAGGGAGCACTCCACCCACCGGCAGCTCACCTTCCCTTCTCCCTCCCTGCCACTGGAGAGGAGGTAAGACATGGGTCTATACAACACAGGGGTTTACTTTTCCCTAAATTGAAGTGGTGTTTTTAAAAACCTACTGCTTCAGTTCAGGGTGAAATAAATCCGTTTCATATACACACACACTGTGAAAACTCATGGTGATCAGAATAGGTCCTGGATGATTGGAAAAAGGTAAACATAATAACCACATTTTAGAAAGGGAAAAAGGAGGATCCAGGAAACTACAGACCAGTCAGCCTCACCTGAGTCCCTGGAAAAATCATGGGGCAGGTCCTCAAGGAATCCATTTCTAAGCACTTGCAGGAGGAAAATGTGGTTAGGAGCAGTCAGCATGGATTCACCAAGGGCAAGTCATACCTGACCAACCTGATTGCCTTCTATGATGAGGTGACTGGCTCTGTGGATGTGGGGAGACACTGGTGGATGTGGTGTACCTTGATTTTAGCAAAGCATTTGATGTGGTCTCCCACAGCATTGTCACAGACAAGCTAAGGAAGTACGGGCTGGATGAATGGACTGTCAGGTGGATAGAAAACTGGCTGGAGAATCCAGATCAGAGAGTACTAATCAATGGTTTGATGTCTAGTTGCCAGCTAATATCAAGTGAAGTGGACCAGGGGTTAGTCCTGGGGCCGGTTTTGTTTGATGGCTTCATCAACAACCTGGAAGATGAGATATAGTGCAAACTCAGCAAGTTTGCAGATGGCACCAGTCTGGGAAGAGCAGTAGTTATGCTGGGGCAAATGAAACCTCATGAGGTTCAACAAACAAAAGTGCAAAGTCCTGCACTTAGGATGAAATGATCCCATGGACCAGTACAGGCTGGGGGGATGACTGGCTGGGCATCAGCTTTGTGAAAAAGGACCTGGGGATGACCATGGACAATAAGCTGAATATGATGCACTGGAATAGGATAGCCAGAGAAGTAGTGGACTCTCCATCCCTGGAGGCTTTTAAGACCCAGATGAACAAAGCCTTGGCTGCGGTGATGTAGTTGGGACTGGCCCTGCTTTGAACAGGGGTTTGGACTAGATGTGACCTCCTGAGGTCCCTTCCACCCCTGTTTTTCTATTATTCCGTTATGTTTTATGATGGGATGTTTCTACATGGTACACCAGGTTGGGTGGAGTTGCTCTAGCATTTCTCATACAAGGCACCACCTCCAAGTCATGTCAGAATGGGTGGAGAGGACACGGGCATAACACACTTTGACTACTCACTTGTAGAGTGACTTCCTGGATAGGATCTCAAAACTGAAAGTGCTACATGAGGTCATCTTAATTAACCTCCATCACTGGAGTCTTATTCATTGTTTTCTATTATTATCACATCTTTATTCTTCAAAAAATATATGTGTATAAATTACTATTCAGCAAACTCCCTGGTTTGCTGCCACATTTAGAACCTGCCAGGTCTTGTTGGCTGCTTGGCCTTTTGGTTTTAACTTCTGCATGAGTTAATTCTGCCCCTTAATGAAGCTGAACTAACCAAAAACAGGAAACAGGCCTTTATTTCAAAGAAATGAAGGCCTGCCTTGTACTCATAACATACCCTCATATATGCACTCATACCCAGACTGCTACTAAACCGACCCTCAAGAATAAACACATAATCAACTTGACCTCAACCGGCTTTTCTCTTTGCTCCAGATCCTCAGTCCTTCCTCAGTGATGTAGAGGACTGGATATTTTAGGGAGCGGGAGGGTTTCCCACTATGACCATACTGAAGCAGACAAATGGCAAATGGCTTTTCAAACTGTTTTCTGTGCATCTTTACATTACATTATCACAGCATGGATTTCCCATGGTTTTGGTTGGGGTTTGTTTTTGATTTTTTTGTTTGGTTGGCTGTTTTTTTGGGTTTGGGTTTTGGGGTTTGGGGGGTTTTTTTTGGGGGGGGGGGCTGAAACAAGGAGAAACCTATTCTTTTACTTTCTCTGATAGGGACCTTGCCTCCTCACCACTAGCCTTGAAGCCCTTTCAGGAAAATCAGGGAAAAGAAAAATAGTGGCTCAATCTGCTTTTGAGCATGTAGTGCAAGCAGCACACAGCTCCTCATTTCATATTAGTCTTATTTCCATCCCCCACCAAGTTCCCTGCTTTCCAGTACATGTGCTACCTGCAGTGCTTAGCTGGCTCTTTTATCCCCTCAAGCTTTGTCAAGGGAACTGGCCATATTATTAGGCAATGTTGGCTAGCCTGGACAAAGCAAATCTGATTATCCTCCGATTCCTTGTTTGGATCAAAATGACAAACCTGTGGGGTCCCTTTGCTGGCTACTGAAATCAGCCTGCCTCTGCTTCCAGGCTGCCATCCAAATCCTTCTGTGAACAAGCTGCCAAAGACTTTCCAAGGCAAAAGGCCTGCCTTCAACTCAGCAAGGCATTGCAACTGCTTTCTCCTCAGACTTCCACCCTGGGATGAGAAGATGGAAAGTTTCCATGTTTAATCCTTCTGAGGGAGAGAAAGACTTAGAATGGATATGATTGAATAACCATGGGTGGCACTTACTCAGGTTGCATCTCTATCTCACCAGGCCTAAGCAGCTCTTTAAATATCTATCTATGTATATAAATACACAGATACAGATATCCATCTATAGATATAGATATCTACCTATCCATCTTCATTCAATCTCTCTCATATATATTAGCAAAGAGTCAGGGGAGGGGCACTCTGAAGTCCTTTGGGAAGTCTTTTGACACTGTCTCTCACCCCGTTCTCATTAAGAAACTGGGGGGCTGTGGTGTCGACACCCACAGAGTCAAATGGGTCGCCAACGGGCTGGTGGGCCGCACCCAGAGGGTGGTAGTGGATGGGTACTTCTCAACCTCGGATGACGTGGGCAGTGGGGTCCCCCAGGGCTCGGTCCTCGGGCCGGCATTGTTCAACATCTTCATCAGCGATTTGGATGAGGGGGTAAAAGGCACCTGTTAAATTTGCTGATGACACTAAGATGTGGGGGGATGTAGGCACATTGGAAGGATGCAAGAGGCTACAATCAGACCTAGACAGGTTACGGGGGGGGCGGACGAGAATAGGATGGGCTTCAACACAGACAAGTGCAAGGTGATGCACCTCAGGAGGAACAACTGGCACCATACCTGCAGGTTGGGGAACTCCCCTCTTGTCAGCACGGAGGC
>NW_017728949.1:54990727-54994709 GCF_001723895.1 Crocodylus porosus | reverse complement strand
ACACCTTGCTGGGGTCATTTGACCCAGTACTCTTTCCTGCCATGGCAGGGGGTCGGACTAGATGATCTGCTCAGGTCCCTTCCCACCCTAGAGACTATGAAATTATATATTAACCAATTGCATATATTCAGGATAATTCATTCAATCTCTCTCACACGCACACAGAGCATGTGTGTGTGTACACGTGAGAGAGAAAGAGAATGACAGTGAATGAATTTTAGTGAATATATGTAATAAATATATGAGAGAGATTGAATATATATATTTGCATATACACACATATTTTCGTAGCACATAACACATAGCACTTGCGAAGCTGAACCGGGAACAGGCTCCCCAACCCCTGCCAGCAGGGAGCTCTCGGTGTCAGCACCAGCTCTGCGCTATGGTGCCGGTGCTCAGAGACCCCTATCTACCAGCTCCAGCTCCAGCTCCAGCTCCAGCTCCGTGGTTGTGGAGCCGTCACTGGGAGATCCTTCTCTCCCAGCCTGAGCCCCACAACTGCAGAACTCAGGCTAGGCGATAATCATCTCTCAGCAGTGGCCCCCTATTGAGATGGCAGAGCATGGGCTGGGAGTTAAGGATCTCCCAGCCCCCACTTCTCAATCACAATCCCTGAGGAGGTGACTTGGAGCTCCCTGCTGCCAGGGCAGGGGGACATTATCCCCACGCAGGCTCTGGTGGTGGAGCCCACCCTTGCAGCAGGCAGCTCTCAGGGGCAGGGAGCAACCTCCTGCCCCCTGGTGGAGGGCTGACCAGTAGCAGATTTGCTCCCAGTCAGGCATCTACATGAGTGCTACTGTGCCGTTACTAATCAAAAGTAAATTTGCTACTTGTATTTGCAGGTAGCAAATTTATTTGTGATTAGCAAGATTTACTGCATAGTAAGCATGTGCATGTGTAGATGCACATGCTTACTCCCCAGTAAACTACTCTACTGCGCCGTTAAGCATCTTGTGTAGAAGTACCCAGTAGTATAGATACTGGCCATGCAGTTGATCCAATAAAAGATATTGCCCACGAAAATCCTTGCTTCTGTACATAGCCATACACAGTTATCTACCAACTTATTCATTCAAATTAAGCTTTTCATTTCTCTAAATGCTTTCTATGATGGATATTCAAACTTGGAGAAAAAAACAAATGCCAGATCTGGGCAAAATCTTAGGAGTTTTCAAATATTTGAAGAGCTGTCATAAGGAACAAGAACACATCTTCCCTATGCTACAGGGGGCAAGGCATGGAGCAATGAGTTTAAACTGCAGCAAAACAAATTGAGATTAAATCTTGGGGAGGGGGGGGGAATTCTAACTGCAAAAGCAGAAAGGCAATGGAACAAGGTGTCCAGAGAAGTTGCGGCCTCTCTTTCCCTGGAGGTTTTTAAGAAGGGGGGTAGGTTCTGAATCTGACCTGGAGTTTTTTGTAACAAGAGCATCTATAAAAGTGCATGGTTTCAACTCTCCTTCAAGAGAAAATCTCAATTAATTCTGTGTCAGACAAATGTCATGAATCATCCAGATGCGACCCCAAATTCTGCATAGATGAAAGCTTTATTCAATGACTAAATATGAATTAATACCATGTCATGAGCGTGTGCCTCCAAATAATTATGTCTTTGTTTAATTAAAACTGAGGCAGGGGGCTGGGCTGGGCACTGCTCCTCCTGTCTGGGGCAGGGGTCAACCAGGGCAAGGCATATGTGTGTGCATGTACACGGACTTGTGTGTTGTCCCCTGACCATGGTGCCCTGGGCAGTCGCCCACCTCTAAAGCCAATTCTGGCAGGAAATAACTTCCACTGTTTTGAATCCAGAGGGGTATTTTCCACATGAATTTTCAACTTTATTTGATTTGATTTGATACACCCCTGAAAAGTCCATTTGTGTTATACTATTTGAGTCTGGCAATGCAGCTTTGTTCTTTTCTAATTCTGATGAGCTCCTCTTGTAGCAAATTAAGTGCCTTCATGTGAATTTAGAAAGGCTGGGGGTTTTTTTGTTTTTTTTAAAATTAATTAGATACAATTTTTAAAAATAATTCAATTATGCACAGAGTTATGGGTGAACGTTTGTCACAGCTGTGAACAGAAGAATCTTTTTTTCTTTTCTTAAGTGTCCGTGACTATGCATCTGGGAGGTTGTATTTAGGAAAAAAGTGAGTGGGTGGGTATAGTTGATTAGATTGATGTGGGGGAAGGGGGGCCACTTACGCACTTTCTTTTCACATCTAAAAGGGAAAAAAAAGGTTCTTTAAAATATCTTTCCTAGTGGCCTGACTCTGAAGCTTTGAGAATTAAATAGAAAAATTTCTATTTCCAACTGGATGCACTTTTCTGTTCAAAGGTATCACTGCATACATAATCACAGACCTTCCTAAACAGAAAGCAATTTTAAAAGAATGATATGGGCAAAACAGCTACAGTACAGACACAAACTTCCACCCAGCTCTGGTTCCAGCCTTGTCTTCCTCTTACCCCATATTTGAATCACGTGGCCCATAGGGACATCTAGTGGCTACACTTTGTGCTGGAAGTAAAGATACCATTGCATTAATTTTGATAAATAAAATTAAAAATAGCCTTGTCAATGCAGCAAAACAATATGTGGTTTTTATTGCCCAGAGTAATCCTGAAATAATTTTTACCTCTATTCATCAACTTGTAGTGCTAGGCTCCTGTGTATTACAAACTTGGCTACAGAGAATATTGATACAGAGAACAAAACACTGTCAATCCATTCGTCTCTACTAGATACGTGGCACCTATTCCTGTGATACCTCAGCATCTCACCAGGTACTCCATTTTCTTCATTTTAGCATGCAGTAATAAACTCTGGCATATATTGCACCAGCGTTTATTACTCCTCTGAGCAGTATTTACATGTATGCATGGGACTGCAGGTTGGAGCAGCCCCAGCTGGCAGGAGGTCCAAGGGAGGGTCAGTCTGCCAGCCCATGGCTGCTCTGACCCAGTTCAGTGTGCCGTGGAGGATCTCACTGGGACAGAAGGGTGCTCCAGGGTGGGACTAGATGGCAGGCAACCCCCGCATTGAAGTACTCTTGTACCCCATTCAGCCCCATCAGCATCTACACATGCACTGCTGAGTACTAAAAAACTCTGCCGCAGGATAGCACTTGTATATACGAATACTAACCTATGGCGGTGTTTATTAGTTTACTGCAACGTAATACAGCCACACCTGTTGACACAAAGACTTTACTGCGGAGCTAATTAGGCCGCTCCACAGTTAATGTCTCGTGTAGATGGGCCCACAGAGTCTGTGGCAGGACAGGCAATTGAATCTAGATTTAATCCAGCAAGTGACCACTTCTTTGTCCTTTGATCATTCTCTAGCAACTCCCCTCCCTGCAGGCCGTTAAGTCCCTCCCAAACTGTGATACTGAACCAAGACTACAAGTAAGGACTACAAAGATAAATTATTAGTAATGCTAGAATTCAATTTCCATAGCCTGTGGCTCATAATTAAGCCTTCTGGTTTCAAACCCCTTGCTAATACATAATGAAATAATGCCATTTTTTTCTGAGACAAAAGTGGATTTGGGTCTAAAAGGATGGAGAGGCATTGCTGGGCTGGTACAGCCCTTTCCGATTTTTCAGTTGTCATGTCACGTTACCAAGTACAAGATCACGTCAGCTTCTGTCAGCCAAATCACGTTACAAAATGCAAAGCAACATGATTGATTTCCAGCCAGATGTCTTCAGTGTGCAATCGGCTGAACACTGACATTTTGAAACAATGTTATGGGAAGCTTTAAAGGACAACTGGAGTGATTAGAGATAAGACCTGCACTAGTTAAACAGTTATTTACTAACGAGGGCCTGGAGTGAGAGAAGCTGTAATATGGCCTTGCGAAGCAGTGGAGGAGAACAAAAATTCCCCTGACTGGCCTAGGGCTAACCCCATGAGAGCTCCAGGTGTCTGAGACTTGTGGAGACTGAGTAGTGGACCCAGGTGTCATGGAGT
>NW_017728949.1:54989321-54990432 GCF_001723895.1 Crocodylus porosus | reverse complement strand
GCCCTCTCCGGGGCTTCACCCACACAGACAGTGCCCCACTGGGGCCAGTCTCTCTCAGTACATGCCCTCTCCGGGGCTTCACCCACACAGACAGTCCCCCACTGGGGCCAGTCTCTCAGCGCTCATGCACTCCTTGCCCTCACCAGGCTTCTCAATGGGCTTGCTTCCCTTCCGGGGCTTCTCTCTTACAGGCAGTGCCCTACTGGGGCCTGCCTCCCGTATGTCCCATGGTCACCCGCACTCGGGCCTGTGCCTCACGCTTCCTGTGATCTCGCATGCACTCAGGTCTCATCTCCCACGCTTCTCATGGTTGGGGCTCAGGTGGCCATAGCCGTGCCTGGCACCCTGACCCACCGTCTGGGTCTTCCGCCCTGCTAGGGTTTCTCCAGCTATCGCCCACACAGGGCTGGTGTCAACACGACCCCCAAACACAGCACCACTCGGCGCTCAACAGCTGTGCCTTCCTTGGCACCGCTCACTGTGCCCTAACAGGGCACCAGGAACCCCCACGCTACTGGGGAGCTCCTAAGGAGGCCTCCTCCGTCCCCTTATAGCCTCACCTGGTCCTCCAGTGTAACCTCATAACCGAAACAGAAACTCCAAGCCATGCCAACTGGCTGTAACCCAAAATCAGCCTACCGGCTATAACATTCCGCGCCACCCTGGCTCTCCTTCAAGCCTCCCTGTCAAAGGCCTCTCTATGTCAAACACTCAGGCAGCCTTGCCCTGCCTTGCTCTGCTCTGCAGCGGAGCTCCTGCTTCTCAGCCTGTCAGAGGGGAACTACCACCTAGGCTTCGGCCTGGGCTGTTTATATACTCCAGGCCCTGCCCCCTCCTGGTCATCTGACCAGCCTGGTTGCCCCAGCAACTGCCACCTGCATTGCCCTGAAGATTGGCAACTGCCCTTATCTCTCCATAGGAACCGGGCACCTGAGTGCCCCTATGACACCAGGTCACAGAGAGAACAGGGGAAAGAGCAAATGGAAAGAAAAGAGACCTTTTTCTTGCTTTATTATTTGTTTTTGTTCTTTTATTAATGTGCTGCGCTGAAAAACCAAGTCTGCATGCCCTGAATTGCACTAATGGTAAAAAATGTAGAGCACCAGTATGG
>NW_017728949.1:54974323-54987166 GCF_001723895.1 Crocodylus porosus | reverse complement strand
ACACACACACACACACACACACACACACACACACACACTTTTCTCTTACAGGACCTCCCCCTGCCCTCCAGCTGATTCCTCTGAGAATGCTTCTTCTACCCCACAAGCCTCCTGGATGAGCCACCCATGGCTCCATCTCGCTTCTGACCCTGGCCCCAGCCCCACTCCCTCCTTCACCATGAGGGGGCCTCGATCTGTCCCCCCATGGCCCTTCCATTAGAATTACCTGCAGAGCGCTGGCTGTTTTCTTGGCCATGTCCCAAGCAGGACCCCTTGCCGCCTAGATTACTGCCCACCTGCAAGGGAAAACCTGCTGTTTCCAAGAAAACGCAGGCCCAGATTGGAAGGGGCCCCTAGGTCCAGGCACTGCTGGGCTGTGCATTAATCTGCCTGGGCAACATATGAGTTAATGTAATTCATAAGGCTCAGTTTTGGATCAGAATATATTAGAGGGAAATATGTGTTAGCCTGAATGAAATATAAAACTTGCATTAAGAAATCATGATGCTTGAAGTAACTGTGCATCTCAGCCAGGAACTAAGGATGACAAAGGTACAAAAATGCTGCATCTGTGTGGCTCCTGTGATATCCCTCAATAGGCAACAGGCCCTCTTCCCTATGTGTGGGTATAATTATAATGACTGTTATTGTGGCTGCAGCAAACAAAAGGCCCCATTACACTAGATATTACACATGTGCACAGAAAATGAGAGGCAATCTGTGCTCTAAAGGCACTTGTACATGTGAGCGGGGTTTGGTCCCCTGAATTGAAACAATACGTTTTAGTTGTAACAATTAAAAAAATACTGTTTCAATTTAGGGGCTTCTGCCACTGTTACAGTGAGGGGCCCGATCCCTTCCCTCCCCTCGATGAAGCATGTCTACCTCTTCTGTGCAATGGGTGGGCGGGGGGCTGCCATCAGGCTGGGGAGCCCCTGAGCCATGGGGGGACCCTTACCCTACCGTCTGGAGTGGCTGCACCCCCCAGGCCTGCCCAGACAGGCTACTATCAGGCCAGGGGCTGCCCCAGCTTGGGCTCAGGGAACAGTTGGTTTACATTGGGTGCTGCCTGTGAGTTTGGGTCACCCCGACCCACTAGCAGCCCACCCAGGTGGCCTTGGGAGGCACTGCCACCACGGAGAGAAGGACCAGGGCCCCCCACGACTCATGGCCATTTGGCAGCTCACAACCCCAGCCACAGGGAGGTTCCACAAAAAAAAAGAAAAGAAACGGGCTCCTCGCTGCTTTTATTTTATTTTTTTTCTGGTGGAGCCTAAGTGTGCTAGCTGCTGGCAGGCTGGACACCCCTAAGCTGGGGGGGTGGGGGCTGGTCCATCCCGCCATTGTACAGGTGCCCCCCAGAGCTGCCCAGGCAGACTGTAGTGGGCCAGATGCTGCCCTATCTCAGGGGCAGTACCTGCCTGGATTCAATTCTTCCCTGAGCCCACCTGGGGAGCAGCACCCCATGAACTGTCTCCATCACCCTCCCACTGCTTGGGACTGCAAGGGAATGGGCTGGCTTTCCCCTGGGGCCGTATGGGGAAGTGGCAGGAGGGCAGCTGAGTGTACTGGTGTCTGGAAAAGGCAACACATGGGGACAGTGCATGGCATGCTGGAAGCCTTTTGAGCTTGAGCTTTCCTGAGTCTGCCCAGGCTCCCAGCGAGCCACGCGCTGCCCCCATGCTCTGCCTTCTCTGGCCACCAGCACACCCAACTGCCCTCCTGCCACTTCCCCATACGGCCCCAGGAGCAAGTCAAAGCAGATCCAGGAGGTTCCAGGTGGCAAGAAGGCAGCGGGGAGAGTGCACATGGAGCTGGAAGCCCTGATGGGCTTGGGGAAGACTTGGATCCAGAGAATGCTGCCTCCAAGCTGGGGCAGCCCCCAACCTGCTAGCTGCCCACCTGTGCAGCCCCAGGTGGTGCTGCCACCATGGAAAGAAGGGCCAGGACCTGCTTGGCCTGCCAGCAGCTCACACCCCAGCTGCAGGAGACGTAGATAAGGCCTGCTTCTCCTGTGGCCGGGGGGGCCGAGGTGCCAGATTAAAGGCCGCGATGTTACAAGTAGCTACATTGCAAACAAAACTACGTGGGGATGTGGTTTGGTTTGCAACATAAACTCATTGACATTCCAACAAAAAAACAGCCTGTACGTGTAAAATATGACACAATTAAACTGCAAAAACAGGAGATTTTCATCATGTGTACAAACGCCCTAAAAGCTCACAATCTAACAAATGAGAGAAAACAGGAGAGAAGTGGGGATCAGAGGCTGAGGGAAGTGAGGTGACTGGCCTACAGGTTACACAGCAATTAGGAGCAAGGCAAGGAGTGGAAGGCAGATAGCGTGTGTCCCAGTTCAGTGCAAAATTGTGGCGTCCCACTGGCTGCATGTCCAATCCTTTCCCCTTAAAAGAAAAAGGAGTCAAGTTTTCCCAGGTATGAATAAAAGATCTGACTTCCTGCCTCACACAGGTCAAAGAAGTTCATCCCATGGAGGGAAGCATTTTCCTCTACTGTGTCACTGATCCCTACTGACCCCCACAACTTATGCCTGGCCTAGACCTGCTATTTTGGAAGGACCTCTGTATTCACTTTCCCTTGGCAATCTGTTCCACAGGTTAATTACTCTCACTGCTAAAAACCCCCCAAAAACCCTGCATCTCATTTGAACTGTTTCCAGCTTCATCTTCCAGCCACCACACTGTTATCTGCTAGTTAAAAGGAGCCCCTGCTATTAGTACAGATATCTTCCTTCTCCTTGTGCTTCTCAATGAGGAATGAACCCAGAGAAACAGATACAAAGATAGACTCCTGGCATAGCCCTCAGTAACCATCAGCTCGACTTCTCCATGGCTGTGCATTCCCTTGGTACTTGTTTAAACAGCACACAGATGCCTTCCTCTTCCTGCTAAAAATGCCCTAACTCACCTTTACCAATTGCATCTTGCCAATCTCCAATCCAGCTAATAAAATAACAGTCCCTCGCCATCTGCACATTTCTCCTGTTTGTGCTGTGTTATTTATTTTATCTCCACTTTCCTCTCATGGGGTAGCCAATTCACCCTCCTCTGAACTTAAACTGGCTCTGACTAAGATTCTTTGCCTGAATTCATTACAAATGGCCTACTTTCCTCATTGAAATGAGGAAGGAAGGTTTTTCCTTTCTTCTCTATCTAAAGCCTATGAAGCTGCCAGGCCTTTATCACATATATCAAGGCCTTCCACATTTTCAAAGAGATATTGGATTTGATCCAGTAGTTACTGAACTCAGATCTCACAATGACTTCAACTAGTGTTGGACTGGGATGCAGGAGACCTGGGTAATACTATTTCAGTGTCCGTACGTAGCCAGTTGGATGACTGTAACAGCCCCACCTGTGTGCCTCAGTTTGCCTGTTTTACACTAATGGATAGTGATACCTCCTTTGTAAAATGCTTTGAGAGCTGCTAGCGAAAATCTTGCATAAGATCATGGTAACTTCATCATCTACCAGCTTGAATCTGGCCTTCCTCAGCAGTGACTAGAAATCATCACCATTGGGTGGCTCCTTGGTGGCCAACATGAAACAAGAGGCTAAATTACTCCCTTCCTTGCTGAAACAGATTTTCACACATTAAAATCACTGGCACTGCAAATGCCATCACCATTTGCAAAAATAAGCCCATAGTTAGACTGGAGAACCTGAATGAGCCCCTTGCCCCTACACAGGCAGCCTATTGAGACCAAGACTGAGGCAAGTTATGTGGTATCTTCCAGGCAGTTAAAGTAAATTCATAAATCCCCTTCAAGAACATATTTAAAACAACCTAGGGAAAGCGCATCTCCAGCCACAGCATAAGACAATCCCCTAAGTGTGTCTAAAAGGTTGGAGCAATTTCTGTCAATTGAGACCGAATAGTTAGGTGTAATCTTGTGATTGCTTTGTTCTTTGAAAGCAAATTAGAAAGGCTATTACTTCAAGGGGAAGAATTAGGAGGCCCCGATTCTTCTGTAAAACTAAAGTAGTTTCATGAGTTTCAGTGGAGCAAATCCAGACCTCACATCAGCCTTACAGAAATTAATATATCCCACGCATGATTCTGAAAGCCTTTCCATGAATGTTCCAGTTTATGTGCTTCTTAATATAGGAATTTTTTTATTAATATTATTTTGTTTTTAGGAATTATCCTACTCAGAGCTGTTCTATGAAAATCCCTTGGTGAGGCTGTCTATAGGGAGTGAAAACTGGGTGTATGGGTATGAATTTAGCAGCCCTTTTTGAGTGAAAAGCCAGCTGTTAGCCCAGAGGTAGGAACTGACCCACGCTCAAGATTATGAGGTTCAACCATCGGAAAGGAACAAAAACTTACACCTCTCAGGTGTACAATACCACTGTGTGCTTGTGACGTGTAAAAGCTCACAAGAAAGCATATTTAACCTCTGTGTTTGATAATTGTCATCAATAGATACATATAAGACACACTGCTTCCATCTGGATTACAAATCCCACTTTTATCTTTGCTTCCCAAAATTGGATAACAGTTTACTACTACTATCAGTTCATTGAATTCCCCCTTTTCCTGCAGCTTTTAGAGGTTTTTAGCACTGGCAGTTCAGGGAAGGGAGGTTATCATATGTACTTATGTGCTGTACATGGACAAACTTATCACAAGCAAAGCCTGCTAGAAATACAGGGGGAAGAGGTCATAGGATTATGACTATACTAAGGGCATTGACAAACAAAACACTTTCAGTAGCGTTATCAGTGTTATAATAGTGTAAAGAAGCAGAAGACAGGCAATACGAAACTTGAAACAAGGATAACTTTGCCCTTTCTGGTGGAGAATTGTCCCCTGAATGAAAGCTTTACCAGTAAATTACCTTGTATTAGGTTTTGCCAGTCCATGTCCATCAAGAAGCAATGGTCTCAACTTGCAGCAAGAGAAGTTGAGGTTGGATATTAGGAAAAACTCTCTCCCTAGGAGGGTGGTGAAGCAGTGGAACAGGTTACCCACAGAGGTGGGGAATCTCCATCCCTGGAGGATTTTAAGACCCCGGCTTGACAAAGCCTTGCCTGGGATGATGTAGAGAGTTGGGCTAGTCCTACTTTGAGTAGGGGTTTTTGCACTAGATGTGTCCTCCTAAGGTCCCTCCCACCCCTCATTTTCTACGATTCTATGTTCGTAAGGTAGCCATTTCCTAAAAACTACCTACTGGTAGGTCACAATAATGATTACATCCTGTTGGAGCTATCCCAAGATAATTGCATAGTTATCCATCCTGATCCTTGTATAATTTATTTCAGCATACAAACTATATATAAATTCCATCAAGATAGGTGTTAGTTTGTCCATTCATTAAGGCTACTTAATTTTGAAAAATACAGTAATGAAGAAAAATATTTCTAATCTAACTAAACACATTCACCTACTCTTACATTTCCTTTTTTGACCAATAGATTTCAGCTGAGATATTCCAAACAAAAACTCCATGGGCAGCTGACAGTTTTTCTGTCTGATAAATATCTAAGGACCTCGCCCCCCTTCCATCTGCCATCACACATATAGATTTTGCACTGGGAACTGATAATGAGCCAGAAAAGTTCAATGAAACTCCTAACAAACTGGAATATTTCATGGAAACAGATAGTCCTGTGTTTACTGGCATAAAACTATGCATTTCTTGCTACTGTTGACTGTGTTGAGACTAATGGGGGTTCTGAATGTTACTTTGTGTGTGTGTGTGTGTGTGTGTTTAATTAATGGCTTTAAAAAGCATCCAAGTGTGGTTACACTCTGCAAATATCACTTGGTGGGCTCCATATTGATTCTCTCTCATTGACCAGCAGAAGAAATGTGCTCACTTTCCAAGGTCAAGGCACGATTTCTTTTCTCACCTGTCAGCATCACAAATTGAACCCAGGGAACAGGAAACCAAGCTGTGCCTTTCTAGAGATTGCATCGTGGCCAAAAATAGAGTCCCCAAATAAAACTTGGTAGACAAGTCTGATGATGACAGAAAGTTATGCAGAATTCTTCTTATTATTGCATTACTGTTTACAGACCTTCAGGTCCTAAAGTGGTGTAAATCACTGTAGGTCCATTAGCTTGCCTAGTGATCCATCTGAATTATAAATGTGGGTGAACACTTGAAGCAAGTTCTTCCCCCTAAAAAGGCTGCAGTGGTTTAAAAGGGATCTACACATCCAGATGGAGAAAAATTCCCTTTGTGTAGGACATGTTTGATCATTCCTAAAGCTGTTTTCCAAGGATTGCCTTAAGAGATATGATATAGGGGGCATGAGGGAGGTGTATGTAATGAGCAAGAGGCTACCGCACACAGCACTGCAGAGATTTTCAGCAGTGCTAAAGCTCCTCTATACTCCCTGGAGGGTACAAATATGACTGAAAGCCACCTAAAAGCCACCTAAAAGCCTATGCCTTTAAGCTGCAAACGCTGTGTTGAGTTCCTATAGTCATAGAGATGTAGGGCTGGAAGGGACCTCTAGAGGTCATCAAGTCCAACCCTAAGATCATCCCTATCCAAACCATCCCATACAACCATAATCTAAACTCTGCACAAGATGACCCTCCACCCTGACACAACACAGACCTAATACCGTAACCTACCATAGGTAAAGCAAGGAACCATGGCAGCGAACGTTCATAAAAATGTTGTAAATATATGCTCAAGAAATCCTGGCTATAGGGCCATGCCACCCTGCTGCAGAGGAAGGCAAAAATGCCCACAGTCCATACTAATCTAACTATGGGGTCAAATTGCTTCCTGAACCCAAATATGGTATAGGTCTGACCCTGAGCAGAGGAACCCCTGGCTTTGCTCCTAGCAGGACAATTGGCACACTCCAGTTGAAATCCCCCAACCTTAGCTATAGCCAACACCCAATGCCTCTGGCAAGGCTTAAAAAACCCCCTGACACATATATCAGAAAAAGCGGGGTGAGGGAAGGCAAAGCAACCAGCAAAGCCCAGAAGCATGGGAAATACCCACAGGAGAATATTTCATAGACATTAGGGCTGGAAGGGACCTTGCGAGATCTGCAAGTCCAGTCCCCCCGACATAGGCAGGAAGTTTGCTGGAGTCAAATGATCCCAGTAAGATAAGCTTTCAAAGCATCCAAATACTTTTTGAAGGAGTCCAGAGTAGGTGTTTGTACCACATCTGGGAGGAGTTTGTTCCAGACCACGGACACACCGACTGTAAAGAAGCTTTTTCTTATGTCTAGCCTAAATCGGCCTTCTAGGAGTCTGTGGCCATTAGACTTTGTTATCCCTTGGGGAGCCCTGGTGAACAATCATTCTCCCAGGTCCTGATGCACCCTCCCTCCCCCCTCCCCTTATATACTTATATATACTAATATAGAGATAACTACACCTAGATCATCCCTGACCAGTGGCTGTCCAACCTCTTCTTGAACACCACAACTCTCCTAGCTGTTTATTCTACTGCTTCACTATTCTCACAGCAAAGACATTTTTTCTAACATCTAATCTAAATGTACTTTGCTGAAACTTCAAGCCCTTGGTCCGCATCCTTCTCTCTGCAGCAAGAGACCTTTATCACTTTATGGCAGCCCTTCAAAAATTTGAAGACTCATGTCCCCTCTTAAGCACCTTTTCCACAAGCTGAACATGCCTAACCATCCAGCCATGTGTCCCCCCATTTTGTATTTGTGTTTTTGATCATTCCTTTGCATTTGCCCACTTTGAACTTCATCCTGTTAGCTCTAGCCCAACTTTCGAGTCTGTTGAGATCCTTCTGAACTGCATTCGCTTCCTTCAATGTGTACAAAATCCTTTCCAGCTTTGTGCTGTCCACAAACTTGCTCAGGAAGGTTTCTATGCCAGCATCTAAATAATAATTAATAAACACATTGAACAGCACCAGGCCTAGGGCAGTCCCCTGTGGGACTCTACTTGAAACCTCCTGCCATTCTGATATGGATCTGTTAATAATTACCCTTTCCTTAAGGCTGATAAGCCAGTTATCTATCCACCTTGCAGCAGTTGTATCCAGCCCAGATTTCTCTCATTTGCTTACCAGAAGGTCATGCAGGACTTTGTCAAAAGCCTTGCTGAGGTCCAAATACACTATACCCACAGCATTCCCTTCATCCACCCAAGTCATTACTTCGTCAAAGGAGATCAGGTTTCTTTGAAGTGATTTGTTTTTCATCCATCCAAGCTGGCTGTTTGTGATCAGCCTTTCCTCCTCCAGATGCTTGCAAATGGCCTTCCTTAAGATATGTCCCAGTAACTTCCCAGGTATTCAGGTTAGATTAACTGGGTGTGTGACCCGTGCATTTAGGAATGGGCTACTGAGAAAATGTAAAGTATCGTTGTGTTTTTAAAAGTGAGGAGAGGAAAGCAAACAGATACTTACTCTGGGTTTTCTCCTTTGCCTCCTCCATTATATCCAAGCACCTTGTTAGACAGGAATCCTCAGGTGAATTGACCCAGGACCCTTAAGTCTGTTGTAAACCAAAGGCAGGGGAAACAGCAAAGCAAACCCAATGTGCTGAACAACTGGCACCCTTAGTCTTGTGCAGGACCCACTTTTGTTGTGGCAGTTAATATTAATACGGCATTGTATTTTGGCAGGAATCAGTAATGAGATAAATGCTAAACAAGCTAGAGGTGTTGACATGTATGGTCAAATCTTGATTTCCACAAATGCAAAGCCCAGGAATATCTGGATCCAGGTTCTGATTCATCCTCAAAAGAGGAGGTAATTGCAAAATTTGGATCTGGATGTAGTTCCCAACTCTCTTGTTTCCCCACCAGCACTAGCCTGAGCAATCTATGGATGCAGGGATTGTATAAATACTACAAAGTGTGTGTATCCATTGGAAGACCAGGCATCATGGGAACATTATTCTTATCATTGTTACAAGTTTATACTAATTGAACTTATATATTACAGCAGTATTGTGCAGTTTTATTATAGCTATAAAACTGCGGCTGCTTCACTCAGATTATTTCAGCTTTGGGTTAGCTGCATTGTTGATGTTTCCTACACATACAATGAGTCCTCCTGAACTTGCTGAAATGAGTTGACGTTATCAATTCAACATGTTCCTTCTTCTTAACAGTGATGTTATATAACGTTGGCTTAACTGAGATTCTTCCTGTCGGTTTTCTTGTATTCTCTTTAAGTATCATAATACGAAGCAAACACTGGAGCTGAATACCTGATTTAAGACTGAATGCCATTCTGACAATTTGAAACTGGTCTGAAAATGCAGTAGAGATAATACAATAAAAGACAAAATTACCCCTTTTGAAGTTGCTGCAAACATTTCACAATGCCTCTATTGGAAACACAATGTTGAAAACACCAGCAGATAAAAGCAGCCAAGGTAATGTTGAACCCAGCGATTCTTTCTGACTTATAGAAATTAATTTTGGTCTGCAGCAGTAGGAATTAGAGGTGAGAAACTAGTGTATCTGTAGCAAGTTTGGGGCTAAAATGTTCGCAAATTATAAGAGTATCTTAGGCTTCGAATGCAATTGCACATTTCGTCCAAAGACCTCAAATCACTTATACGGTGAGGTATTGGCTCTTGTGAGTATCTGCCACTACTATAACAGAAGTCGTATCTGAGAGAAGTCAGTCCTCCATCCCCTGTATCAGAGCTGAGACCTTTTTCCCACAGCCCTAGATAATGCATCCACAATAACAAATGTAAAGTATACTGGACTTCATAGTTATGTCAATTAAAGAAACGTGACTGAAATCCATGGAAATACAGTGTATGAAAGGAGAGAACTAACTTCATTATCTGGAAATTATTCTGAAGAACTTTAAAAGACCCTTTTATATTTGGCTTTATCAATACCATTTTAAAATTACCATAATTAAGGTTGGGATACTTTTTCAGTGTTGATAGGAGTCATTCTATGGAGTTAATTTGCAGCTTTTAAGCATAAAGACTTCTCTGTAATTTGCTTTTTTATTAGTTAAGCTTTACTTTTGTAGTAAGTAGCTTTATAGCTTACTTCTGTAGTAAGTAGCTTCAGCATAATCTATTTTATTGCATTACAGGAAAAGCTTAGAAAGCCATGCTACAGAAAAACTAAATCTATCAGAAATGTATTACTGGCCATTTTAAACCTTGTAACTCTTCAGATCTCATACTGTCCTCCTCTTGGTACTAACCAAGAAACCAGCATCCAAATCATTTTCTTCTCCAAACCAGGTTAGTTATCATCAAACATCACACACACTTCACATTAACCAGTTTGGTAATCTCAGGTTATTTGAATGCTTTGCTCAAAGAAGTTATATGTATACCTGGAAGAGTTGCCCAAATGGTAAAAACCTTATTCGGGTCAAGTAAAAAAAAGACTGTTCTGTAGCTTGGCCACTGGACAGGAATTCAGGAGGCTTCTGGTTTGTTTTCCAGCTCTGCCAGAATTTTTTTTCCCCAAACTGCATTAAGCTAGCTGTGAACAAAACACAATACTCATTCAAGTCATGGGAAAAACATGTTATCATCAGAGGTGTCAGATCAGGGTCTCTCCATTCATCTTACCCGTTGCTAAGAAGACAATGACAACGTTCCATTTCTCATACATTTGGAAAGCTCTTCAGGTCATATATTGTCTGAGCCTAGCACAAGAGAGTTATAATCTCAGTTTTAGCTGTGTAGATACCACCATAACACAAATTATGAATCAGAATAATCTGTACCAAATTAATTATTATTATCATTTATCATTTGAAACTGGACTGGGAGATGACAGAACAAGGAGCAATGGGCTCTAGTTGCAGCAAGGGAAGTTGAGGTTGGATATTAGGAAAAATCTCTCTCACTCGGAGGGTGGTGAAACACTGGAACAGGTTACCCAGAGAGGTGGTGGAGTCTCCATCCTTGGAGGCGTGTAAGACCCAGCTTGACAAAGCTTTGGCTGGGCAGATCTACTTGTGGAAGGTCCTGCTTGGGGATGGACTAGATGCGACTTTGAGGTCCCTTCCAACCCTCGTTTTCTATTAGTCTGTGGAAAGCATTGATGCAGTGTAACAGCCCTGCAATGATTATGCTGTTGAATTAAATGCTGTAAAGTAAGCAAATGTACAATGTACATGTCTGGATTTCATTTGGTATGAGTGATAACCTCATGGCTGCCATAGGGGTTTGTCCATAGGCTTCTTGAGGTATGTGTGTGTGCACAAGCATGTGTTTGCATACAGGATTTGGGAGAGAGATGCATGCTCTGGAATTCAAAGCCCTTGTACCCTACTGACCAAGACCAGGATTCACAGTGTCACTAGATTTAAAAACTTGCTAAGTTGCCCTCAATGTAATATCAACCCCAAAGGCGGAGATGTGGATTTGACTCCCAATACCGAGCCCATGCACTGGTCAGGATAGAGGAACAAGGAAGAACCATGCCACGGACAAATCTGAATTGGTTCAACCTGTCATGCCTGCATTGCAGTTTTTTGGGGTGATTTCCCCACCTTTGATGAAGTTTCTATCCCTGTGGATACTGCTAAGCCATCCCTGTTTTTTGACCCTGTAGGTTCGGGATAGCTGCTGTCTTGGCTAATATACTAGAAGCAGTCATCTAAAGCTAAAGGAAAGGACCTAGTCCTCCTACTGAAACTGGAAAAAACTCATGTTCTTTGTAAGGAACACTCAGCATGGGATGTGTGACACATGGACCAGCGGGTCGTTGTTCACTATTACATCGCGGCATCACGAAGTGGTGGGGAAGCAGATACCCCGGGGGAAAACTGCAAACACACAACAGTGTAACTTATATTGGAGTAGTTTTACTGCAGTTTTCCTTTAGTAAAGAAAAAAAGCTTGCTTGTTTACTATGTATTCCATCCAAGAAGAGCACAGATGCTTCCCCAGCCTGACAAAGGGTATTTGTACCTGAAAGCTTACAAAGAAGAATTTATCCAACAATTTGAGTTGGTCTAATAAAAGTCATCAGATTTATCCAAAAAAAGCCCTTGTCTACTTATGTCATTACACTAACATGGCTACAACCTATACCCCGAGCTCATGGAGGGCAGCATATCGTGTATCCAATCCTTTTTTACCTAAGCACAATGGCTGAATACACCAATGTGAAGCCATTCTGGTCCAAGCCCTCAAATTGCCCACCTGAAAAATGAAGCACCTAGAATCACTATTCAGTTTAGAAAACCTGGGTCATTCCCTTCCCAGGCTCGTATGTTCTGTGGCTGCTGACAGCCATCTTTCACCAGTAGAAAGTCAACACAATAAGCACCGCATTGCCAAGCAGAGAGGTGACTATTGCTTTTTAATAAGCTCTGATTAGAAGTTCAGTGCCGTTCTGATTCTGCATGACCCTTTAGGCCAAAGAATCACAGCCTTACTCATAACTGGAGCTCAGCCAAGTTCTCTTATCTGACACACTTCAAGATGCAGGGTTTTAATCACAAAATTGCAATGCTGTCTAATTTTTAAAAAAATTAAAAGCAGGAGAAAGAGAAAAGCCCTTACAACACTGCTAATTGACCTTAATCTAATGTGATGTGTAATACATTCAGCATGCAATTGTGGCAGGAAAGTAATGGAAGAATAGTTTCATAGTTTCTAGGGTCGGAAGGGACCTGAACAGATAATTGAGTCCGACCCCCTGCCATGGCAGGAAAGAGTACTAGGGTCAAACGACCCCAGCAAGGTGTTCATCTAACCTCCTCTTAAACACCCCCAGGGTAGGAGCCTGCACCACTTCTCTTGGAAGCTGGTTATAGATCCTAGCTGCCCAGACTGTGAAGTCGCGCCTCCTGATGTCTAACCTAAACCTACCCTCTGCCAGCTTGTGACCGTTATTCCTGGTCACTCCTGGCGGTGCTCGGGG
>NW_017728949.1:54966176-54974312 GCF_001723895.1 Crocodylus porosus | reverse complement strand
GATCGTCTCCTTAAGGAGCGACCACTCTCCTTGGACACCTGGCTCCCCTCCCCTCCGGGACCTCAGCGCTTCTCCAACTATCCTCCTTAGCTCATTGAAGTTTGCCCTCTGAAAATCTAGGGCCGCTGCCTTACTGCAGGCCTTTGCCACCTTGCGCTGGATGGTGAATCCCAGCAGGCGATGATCGCTGTCGCCCAGGTGGTCGAGCACCCACAGCCCCCGCACCAGGTCATCACCCGTGGCCAGCACTAGGTCCAACAAGGCATCCCCCCTGGTGGGGCTGTGCACCTCCTGGGTTAGATGGAGGTCCTGCACTCGGTCTAAGAACCTACGTGAACGATCTGACCTGGCTGGCTGCTCTTCCCAGCAGATGTCCAGGAAGTTCAGGTCCCCCATGACTACCACATCCTTAGCCTTCACTACCTCTGTGAGCTGACCCAAGAATTCCTGGTCAAGCTCTTCTCCCTGGTTGGGAGGTCTGTAGTAGACTCCCACCGTTAAGTCTCTTTCCCCTCGACTGCCTTGTACTCTAACCCAAAGCACTTCAGAGTGCCCCTCCCCTGACTCCTTACTAATTGACAAGGATGTTTATTCCTCCTTAATATAGAGAGCCACGCCCCCACCTCTCTTTCCTATCCTGTCCCTCCTGTACAGCCTATATCCCTTGACATTCACTGCCCAATCATGCATTGAGTCCCACCACGTGTCCGTAATCCCCACTATGGCTGGTGTTAGCCAGTAGGAGGGTGAGTTCCTCCTGCTTGTTGCCCATACTACGAGCATTTGTGTAGAGGCATTTGAGGCCTCCTGTGGGTGTGTGTACTGACCCCCTAGTCCCAGCGTTACCCTGGCCCCTATCTCTTACCTGTTTATTTGCTTCGCTTGGTGGGCTGGGCTGGGCTGTAGTTGTGGGTGCTGTTTGGTCTGGCAGTCTGATGTTTCCTCCACTCTCGTCTACCCCTTCCCCTGACAAGCCTAGTTTATAGCCCACTGGAGTAGGTCCACCAACCTAGAAGAGAACACATGCTTACCTTTAGGGGAAAGGTGGAACCTGTCCCATCCCAGCATGTCTCTCATTGTGATGTGCTGGTCATGGCTGAGGAAGCCAAAGCCTGCCTCAAGCACCATTCCTTTAGCCGCCAGTTGGTCTCCGCGATGCACATTTCATGCCGTCTGGCTCGTCCACTCACTGGCAGGATAGAAGAGAAAACCGCCTGTGTGCCCATCTCCTTCAGCATGCACCCCAGAGCGTGGTAATCCTCCATCAGGTGAACAGGGCTCCTCCTGGCTGCATCGTCAGTGCCCACATGGACTAGGACCATGAGGTAATAATCGGTGGGCCAGATTACAGTTCGGAGCATCCCTGTCACGTCCTGAATCCTTGCTCCAGGTAGGCAGTAGACCTCGCGTGCCGAGCGGTCCTGGCGACAGATGAGGCCCTCCGTACCTCTCAGGATGGAGTCACCAATGACGATCACGCGATGCTTCCTCCTCCTGGCCTTCTTGCCTCCTTCAGCTTGCATGGGATGCGGTGAGCGTGGAGTTGCCTCCTCCCCAGTTTCATCCTCTACTTCCTCCTCCTCCTGGGCTGCCAGGGCTTCATACCTGTTCTCCAGCTAGACTGGAGGAACTGGTGCTGCCGTGTTTCGAGCAGCCCTGGCACGGGAGGTGACCTTCTGCCACTTAGTAGTGGAGGGCTCTTCTTGAGGTGCATCCTCCTTGGTCGCACAACCCTGCAGGGAAAGAAAATACCTGTCAATTTCCTTCTCTGCCTCTCAGAGTCCCCTCATCCTGCTAACCTCCTCCTGGAGCTCCCTCACCTGCGCCTCCAGGGCCCTAAGGTGGGCGCCTACAGGACAGGTGTGGGGTCCCCAGTCCCTGCCCCCCCAGGCCTTGCTGGGCAGCTCCCGCAGGCCAGGGGGTTGGGGGACACCAGCCCCCCCGTGGGCTCCATCTGGGTGGAGGCCTCAGACAAGCCCTGGGAAGGTCGCACCCCCCAGGCAAGGGCCCTGGCAGCACTCCGTGTCAACACCATTGTAGAAGTTGCTGAGTTTCTAGCTGAGTTCAGGTCCTCTGCCCCACGCTAGCAGGAGTCAGCCTCTGGTCCCCTCCTGCTGACCCTCCAGCGTGAATGCTGACACAAACGCATCTTAAAACACCTCTTAAATTTAAATTATATTTGAAATGGTATATTAGATTATTCCCAGTGTCCTCAAACAAACTTCTCTGCGCTGGCATTTGTCATGAGATTTCCAAGTCCATTGGTGGCTTCTGATAGAACAACCGTAATCTTTCATGAGGTAATCTACCTTGAATACTTCTTCCAAAAGGTATTTGAAGTCCCACTGATATCTTCATTAATGATATATTAAATTCCTTATGCTTGCCTGGGAATTATATGTTCCAGCATGCTGGCAATGATGTCCTTTTGGGCTGGCTTTTTATTTACCAAGAGGTCAATTTGGTTTCAAAACCAATTTGCTTCATAGTACATAGCATTTGTGTTTTGACTTCCACAGGGTCTTTGGACAGGAGGATACACCTTCTGCATTGTACGTAGCATCATAAAATATGAGGGCTGGAAGGGACCTCAGGAGGTCACATCTAGCCCAACCCCCTGCTCAAAGCAGGACCAGCCCAAACTACATCATCCCATCTAGGGCATAGAATAATCAGGACAGGAATGACTTCCTCCCTACTATTGCCATAGAACCAGTGTGTGATCAATTAAAGAAATTAGACATATATAAGTCAGCAGGACTGGATGAATTCAATCCAAGAGTGCTGAAGGAGCTGACAAAAGTCATTGCAGAGCCCTTGGTGAAACTCTTTCAAAACTCATGGCATTCTGGAGTGGTCCCTGAGGACTGGAAGATGGCCAGTGTTATGCTCATCTTCAAGAAGGGGAAAAAGGGAGAACCTGGGTAACTATACACCAATTAGCCTAACTTCTATCCCAGGGAAAGTTACTGTAAAAAGTCAATAAGGAGTCTATGTATCTGTGATAGTCTTGCAGAAGGTAGGATTCTGAATGACAGCCAGCATGGCTTCATTGCAGGGAGCTCTTGTCTTACCAACCTCATCTCCTTTTATGATCAGGTAACTTGCCACCTGGATAAGAGAGAAAAGGTTGATGTTGTATACCTTGACTTCCAAAAAGCCTTTGATCTGGTATCCTACAATGTTCTCGTGATAAAATTGGAGGATTGTAGGCTTAAGTATGAGGTAGGAAGGTGGCTGTGGGGTAGGACCTAGAGAGTCCGAATGAACGGATCTGTATTGTCCTGGCGAGAAGTGGGCAGCAGTGTCCCACAGGGGTTGATGCTTGGTCCAGTGCTATTCAACATCTTCATCAATGATCTGGATGTGAGGGTGAAGAGCTCACTGGCCAAGTTCATGGACAACACCATGATAGGCTACAGATACAGGCGGACCTAGACAGGCTGGCAAGTTGGGACCAGATGAAGTTCAACATTGAGAAATGTAATGTGCTCCACCTGCAACTTCCAACACACCTACAGGCTTGACAGCACCAAACTGACCAGTACCACAAATGAAAGGGACTTGGGGGTAATAACAGACCAGAGTATGAATATGAGCTATCAGTGTGATGCTGTAGCCAGCAGGGCACACAATACCCTGGCATGCATCAATCGATGCATCTCCAGCAAAACCAAGGAGGTGATTCTTCAGCTCTACTCAGCATTGGTGAGACCCCAACCGAAGTACTGCATCCAGTTCTGGGTACCTCACTTTAACAAGGATATGGTGAAGCTTGAGAGAGTCCAGAGGAGGGCCACCTGATGATCAGAGACTTTCACAGCAAGCCATATGAGGAGACGCTGAGAGACCTGGGACTCTTCAGCCTGAGAAAGAGAAGGCTGAGAGGGGACCTGGTAGCACCTTACCGCTACATCAGGGGAATACATCAAGGACTCGGTGAGCAACTGTTCACCAGGGCACCCAAGGGGAAAACTAGGAGTAATGGCCACAAACTCCTGGAAGAGTGATTCAGGCTCAACATCAGGAAAAACTTCTTTACAGTTAGTGTCCATATTGTCGAATAAGCTGCCTCTAGAGGTGGTACAATCGCCTACCCTCAAAATCTCCAAGAGAAGACTGGACGGTCATCTTGCTGGGGTCACTGGACCCCAGTTGTCTTTCCTGCCTGATGCAGGGGGCTAGACCCGATGATCTTCTGAGGTCCCTTCCAGCCCCTTACAATCTATGAATCCCAGCCAAAGCTTTGTCTAGCCGGGTTTTGAAAACCTCCAAGGACGGATCTTCCACCGCCTTTCTGGGTAACCTCTTCTAGTCTTTTACTACCCTCCTAGTGAGACAATTCCTCCTAATATCAAACCTAAACTTCCCTTGCTGCAACTTGAGACCATGGCTCCTTGTTCTGTCTTTTCTTACAATGAAAAGTAGATGGACCCTGCTCAGAAAAGATGGTAATCTAAGCCCAAGACAAATGACTTAGCTGCCTACCACTAAACAGCACACCTATAGGCTGGGGGATGACCTTCTTGGCAGCACAACAGCAGAAAGAGATCTCAAAATCATTGTTGACTCCAAGATGAATATGAGTCATCAATGTGACAAAGCGATTAGCAGAGCTAACCACACTTTGTCATGCATTACTAGGTTCATCACGAACACACCCGGGGAGGTTATGTTCCCCCACTATGCAGCACTGGTCGGGCTGCAGTTGGAGTACTGTGTCCAGTTCTGGATGCCACAATTCAAGAGGGATGTGTAAAACCTTTAGAGGGTCCAGAGGAGGCCGCTCATATGGTTAGGGGGCTGCAGAGAGAGTCTGATGAGGAAAGACTGAGGGACCTGGACCTTTTTGACCTCTGCAAGAGAAGGCTGAGGGGAGATCTTGTGGCACTATATAAATTCACCAGGGGGGAGCAGGAGGGAATAGGAGATGATCTGTTTACCAGAGCATCCCTTCTCATAACCAGAAACAATGGCCACAAGCTGATGGAAAGAAATTTTAGTTTGGACATCAGAAAAAATTCTTCATGATTAGGATTGCCAGAGCCTGGATTGGGCTTCCAAGGGAGGTGGTGCTCTCCTCTACCTTGGGGGTATTCAAGAGGAGACTGGACAAGCACCTGGATGGGGTCACGTGACCCCAGCACTCTTTCCTACCATTGGCAGGGGTCTGGACTTGTTGATCCTTTGAGGTCCCTTCCAACCCAAACATCTATGAATTTATGAACAGAAGGTGTGGATGGTGATTATTATCAACTCACCTGGGTTTTCTATGACAAGAGACAGGGAAAAAAAAAAGGACTCTCCAGTTCTGATCATGGACCACAGGGTGGGTGGTTTACTAATTCATTGGTGCATGTGTGTGTTTGTTTAGTTTGCAAGTATTACCTTTTCTTCTGGAAACAGACACTGTACATATGTACGTGAATCGATACTGCATCCAAAACACCCGTGATGGAACCAATGGAAGCATAATCAGCCCAGTATATTCCTCTCTAAACGAATTGATTTTCAGCACTTTTTCTGCTGCCTCTAGTAGCTTTTATCTAAAAAATTATTTCTTGCTTGCTTGCTCTGACACCTCTGCATTTTACATGCTGACATTCTCTCCCGTTTTTCATGACTGGACATATCTAGCTACCCAAATTGCTCTGTACTAGCAGTAATGCTCTTAATATTTAGTTCAAAGACATTCATTTTTGTTTATCTTTGAACAGTGTAACTGAACTCAGTAGATCTCCAGACCTCTTTATGTTGCTGCAGTGATCAATAAACTTTTATTCTTACCACTGTATTACTATTCATACCAGTACACTTAACTTTTATTTGTGTGGACATAAAAGGAAAATAAAAGCCACTGGGTCTGATTTTCAGAGCTGCTGAGCATTCAGAATCACCATTTAAGTCAATGGGAGCAGCAGCAGCTTTAAAAATCCAGCCTGCTGGTTTCAAACTGAAGGGCAGAATATACTTGCACCACTGCAGCACAATAGGAACAAGTCTTTTAACAAGAACCCAGCAGTACCCAATGGAATACAACTGGCAGAGCAGGATACTGCCTGTAGGATTGGTTGAGTTTCAAAAGCAATAAGAAAAGGAATTTAGAGGCAACTAAAGTATATAAGAAAGACATTGAGGATTACAGTGAGCATGTCTACAACTGTGCTTTAACATGCATTGGCCTATTTTAATGTGCATTAAGACATCACAACAAAATTGTGCGCTTTCACTAATGCACATTAAAATAGGCTAACGTTAGAATAGAATAGAACAGGCTTTTTCTAGAACCTCAAAATGGAGGTACTAAATGTAATGGGCATTAACAGAAGCACATTAATGAATGTGTAGACATCTCCAGTAAGGTCAGAATTTATCTCAAGGATATTAATAAATGCAATATGTATACTGCTTTTTTCATAGATAAGTTGGGGATAAGTTCAATAGAACATATGTGATTGTCCCTCATTGGGAATATTTAGCGTGGTATTGAGCTTCCTTTAGAGATTTATATTGACAACATTTTACAGAAGCAGGACACTAGCTACCTTGATTCCCCTACTTGACCTGTAGCAGGTTAGGACATTAGGTCTGTTATATCAGGGTTGAGGGTAGTCTTTTGTAGAGTTTAGATTATGGTTGTATAGGATGGTTTAGACAGGAAAGATCCTGCCTAAGACAGGGGGCTGGACTAGATGACTTCTGGAGGTCCCTTCCAGCCCTATTTTTTTATGACTTTTTAATAATGCAAAAATCATTTGTTGCCTTCAGTGACAGCTGTATTGGGCTCTTCATTATCACACCTTGACTAAGTTGCATGCATTTTCTCTGATGCAATTTGTACTGTGCAGGTGCACCATCTCACTAGTGCTCCTGGATGAGATTTTGAGAAGGCTTTGAAAGCCTACTTACAAAATTGCCACTGAACATCAATCATTGTTTCTGTCAAGTTCTAGATAGACTTTCTTGAAATGCCCTTCATATAATCAACCCAAAGAAAAGGCTTCCAGCAACCCTGCCAGAAAAATATGCCTTGATCATGCACATACAAACATATTATTATTTGCAGTACCTGTAGGTGCCTATGTGGATTTAGGTGCCCAAATATGATTCTAATCCATCCCATTCAAGTCCTGAAGATCTACTTTTGAAACACACTGTCTCCTGACCCTGAAGCCTGAGTCTCATAAGGTCAGCAGGGAGGAGAAGGATCCACTCACCTTTAGCAGTAATGGTTTTTCAGTGACTCATGCAGGGTAGAACAGAATTGTAATTAGGTGCCTAAATTCAGTTAAGTACTTTGTAGTAAGAACAGAATCTGGGGCTTATTGTGTTGCTGGAGACTCTGTGTACTGGTAGGGGAATAGAGGCAGTGCCTTTAAGGTGAGCAGCTGGGAAGCTGGAAGAGGTAGGCCCTGGAGATATAAGCCCAGCTCTGTCTCTGGCAGAGATGAAAGCAGGAACTCCTTCCTAGGAGCTGGTGGAAGTAGTGTTTGAAACTGGTTGCTGTGGGTAGGCCTGGGGGGCTGTGGTAAGTAGCCCCAGTGCATTTCGGGGAGACAGCCTGGGCCAAAACTGAGTACAGGGTGTCCAGGTTCATTGGAACTGATTGTAGAAGTGGGAAGTGGCAGGATTTCTAGAAGTAGGCTGAGACGGAGAGGCAAAGTCAAGATAATATTGCTGGGCACTTACCCTGGCCTGATTCAAGACATTACATTCCCTCCTAACTGGGGAATTAAATTGAGCAAGTCCAGCTCACTGGATGTCTGATTGGGCCCAAAGATCCCATAGGACCACAGAGGACAGGGGAAAGGTTGTCAAGAGATGTGAATGTAGGAAAAGGCACCTAAAGGAGTGCCCAGGTAAGAAACAGGGGTCCACACAGTCTCCCAAATTGGGGGGAGACACATGCAGATATGCAAGGCCTTACATGCCTAAAAACCAGTGCTCGCAGTATGGGGAATAAACAGGAGGAACTCACCCTCAGAATAGCCAGTTCAGACCCCGACATAACTGCGTCCAGTTTTGGGCTCCACAATTCAAAAAGGATGTGGAGAAGCTCGAGAGAGTCCAGAGGAGAGCCACGCGCATGATCAGAGGTCAGGAAAACAGATCTTATGATGACAGGCTGAGAGACAC
>NW_017728949.1:54923247-54965846 GCF_001723895.1 Crocodylus porosus | reverse complement strand
CAAGAGTAAATTGGATGCTTATCTTGCTGGGATCCTATGACCCCAGCTGACTTCCTGCCCTTTGGGCAGGGGGCTGGACTCGATGATCTCCCAAGGTCCCTTCCAGCCCTAATGTCTATGAAATCTATGAAATAATAGGGCTTACAGAAACATGGCAGGATTCATCCCACGACTGGGCAGTTAGCATTAGGGGCAAAAGGCTTTATAGGCGGGACAGAGAAGGAAGGAAAGGCGGGGGTGTGGTGCTCTATGTCAAGGAGCAATACACATCCTCTGCCAAGAGAATGGGGTCAGAGGAGGGGCAAGCGGAAGTGCTCTGGGTCAAGATACAAGGGGGCCATGGAGAGAGGGATTTAACGGTGGGGGTCTACTACAGACCTCCCAGCCAAGGGGAGGAGCTGGACCGGGAATTTTCGGGCCAGCTTGCAGAGGCACTTAAGGCAAGGAATGTAGCTGTCATGGATGATTTAAATTACCCGGACATCTGCTGGGAGGAACAGTCAGCCAGGTCCGACCGTTTCAGGAGTTTCCTGGACAAGATACAGGATCTCCACTTAATTCAGGAGGTGCACAGAGGAAATGCCCTGTTGGACCTGGTCCTGGCCATGGGCAATGACCTGGTAAGGGGCTTCCAGGTCCTTGACCACCTGGACAATAGTGATCATCGCTTGCTGGAATTCACCATCCAACATGGGGTGTCAAGGGCTTGCAGCAAGATAGTAGCCCTAGACTTTAAGAGGGCCAACTTCAATGAGTTGAGATTAGTGGGAGAGGCGCTGGGGTTCTCGAGAGCAGGGGAACTCAGTGCCCAACATGAGTGGTTGTTCCTTAAGGGGACAATACTCAGGGCCCAAGGGTTAACCTCCCAAAAAGAAGCAAGGGGGGCAAAAGTGCCCATAAGCCACCCTTGCTGACCAATGGCGTCCAGGAATGCCTGATTGCCAAAAAGGCGGTGTACACCCAGTGGAAGTGGGGGTGCTATTTCCAAAGAGGAGTTCAACTTCCTCTACTCGGGCCTGTAGGGGGACTGTCAGGAAAGCTAAGGCGGACATAGAGCTAGGACTAGAATCCAAGATCAAAGATAATAAAAAGTCTGTTTTCAAATATATAGGGAGGATGAAGAAGGTACCAGGAAATGTGGGGCCCCTGCAAGATCCTCTGGACAATCTGGTGGTTGCGCCAGAGGAGAAAGCAGACCTCTTTAACCAATTCTTCACCTCCATTTTCTTGTGTAGGGACTGGGATTTCCTCACCGTGATGCAAGATGGACTTGAGGGGAATGCCTCCAGACCTCAGGTTGGGGAGGACCGGGTTAGAGAGCTTCTGAAGGGGCTGGACGTGTTCAAGTCGGCGGGTCCAGCTGCTTTCCACTTCAGGGTGTTGAGGGAGGTAGCAGGGGTTACTGCAGGGACCTTGGCATGGCTTTATGAGCACTTGTGGTGCTCGGGCCAGGTGCCAGATGATTGGAAGATAGCCAACATGGTCCGCATCTTTAAAAAAGGGAGGAGGGAGGCCCATCAGTCTTACCTCAATCCTAGGGAAACTCTTTGAGAAGATCATCTGCGATGGGCCGGCTTCAGGGATGATGCTCAAGGACAACCAGCACAGTTTCATTAGGGGCAGGTCATGTCAGACCAACCTGATTGCCTTTTATGATCAGGTCACAGAAGCATTGGATGCAGGTGTCACTGTGGATGTAGTCTTTCTGGACTTCAGCAAGGCCTTCAACACCATCTCCCACCCCATCCTCATTAAAAAATTGAGCGACTGTGGCATTGATGCCTACACAGTCAGAAGGATTGTAGACTGGCTGAAGGATCGTATTCAGAGGGTGGTGGTGGTCGGGTCGTATTCAACCTGGGGGGAAGTGGGCTGCCCCACTTCAGGAGGGATGTGGACAACATTGAGATGGTCCAGAGGAGGACCACCCACATGATCCTGGGACAACAGGGCAGACCCTACAATGAGAGACTGCGGGACCTGAACCTGTTCAGCCTTCACAAGAGAAGGCTGAGGGGGAAACTGGTGACCATCTATAAACTCACTAGGGGGACCAGAAGTGTTTGGGAGAGACCTCATTTCCCCGAGCACCCCCTGGCATAACAAGGAATACCGGCCACAAGTTGTTGGAGAGGAGGTTTAGATTAGACATCCATAAAAGCTACTTCACAGTCAGGGCGGCTAGGATCTGGAACCAGCTTTCAAGGGAAGTGGTGCTGGCTCCTACCCTAGGGGTCTTTAAGAAGAGGTTTGATACCTACCTGGCTGGAGTCATCTGAGCCCAGTTTTTCTCCTACCCAGGCAGAGGGTCAGACTTGAAGATCTACAAGGTCTCTTCTGACCCCACTTCTTTGATTCAATGAAAGTTGCTCCCCTCTTACAGAACTGAGGGTCTACTACAGGGGTGGGCAAAATACAGCCCGTGCGCTAGATGTGACCCGCCGGGCCATTCTATCCAGCCCACAGGGCCCCTAAAAAATTTAGAAAATCAATATTAATCTGCCTCTGGCTGCCTGTCATGCCAACTTCAATAGCTTGCCAAAACTCAGTAAATGGCCCTCCACCTGAAATAATTGCCCGCCCCTGGTCTACTACCCACTTAAAATATCATCAAGTCATGACATGCAAGAGGTGGGACCTATGGGAGGGTCAGAAGACTACAACTGAGTGGCTGGTTACAAACTGGTGCATTGGCCAGGAAAAAAGAGGCTGATTTGGAGTCGGAGGACCTTGGGCCAAAGGAAAGATGGAGCAGAGACTTCAGCTGCTTGCTCAGCAATAGGCAGATACAGCTGAGGAAAGGAAACTGGAGAGAGAACAAACCCAGAGAAAGCAAAACCTGTTGCTGCAGGTCATTCAAGTACAGCAGAGCTCAGACTGAGGAGACAGTGAGAATTCATATACAGCAAGTAGAAGCCCAAGTGGCTTTATTATCAAAACAAAAGCTGGTAGGGAGCCTGTCTCTCTGTCCCGGAGCCAGAACAAGTCTGGAAATAAATAAGAAACTTTATTCCTGAATGCATGACTCAAGAGAATGATCCTGAAACATTTGAGTGTGCTGTAATAATGACCCAACAGCTTAAAGAAACATGGGCACCCCATTGGGGGACCCACCTTATTAGGGAAACCCCAGGCCACATATTATTTACTTACACATGGAAATGCAATAATAAGCTATGAAAGAGTCAAGGAGGCCATATTCTAGAGACTACAAATATCAAAAGAAACTTACAGACAGTGGCTTCAGGCCAAGATGACTCAAGGTTCCCTCTGACCCCAGTTGCTAGGGCAAACAATGCTTGGCATGGTCAGCAAGTGGTTCTTCCCTGAGAAGAGACACTGCACATTGAGGGAGAAGGGAGTGTTTACCAAGCCCGGTGGAGACCTTCATGATGCTAAAAGCAGAGGGGACAACTCAAAGATGATATGGAGCGCAGCATCAGGGAATGCACAGGCAAGGGCCCAAGCGTGGCAGGCATTGAACCTTGTAAACCCTGGCTGTGAACAGACTTTGGTAAGGGCTCACAGGGTACCAAAATAGCAGAGGCAAATGAGGGGCAAGCAGGTCTTGGTACACCTCCATGAAGAGGCAAGCCACTACAATAAAGTGGAAGCCAAGATGACCAGAACTGGTTGTACTCATCAATTACTGGGGTGCCTAGCTTCTAAACTACTCTATTCTAGTAGGCTGAGATTAGCTGGAGTTAAAGATTTAGTGAAGGAGTTGTAGGGGGTAGTGGTAGGGAATGACTGAGGACATTCTGCACCATTCTGGGTGAATGGCTGTCATGGAAGTTATTTCTTTTTTAGCTCCATGTAATTATAATCCCATATAGCTTTGTAGCAGATAAATAAGCAAGCTCCGTTGCCGCTGATCAGTAAAGAACTGAGTTCATATGATTCAAATTCTCTCTCCTTTCCATCTCATTTATGGGTGGATTTTTCCAAAGAACTTCAGTGCACCTCACAAGCAGTTTGTCTGCAAAACTCCACTCTTTCCCCCCCCTTCCTATTCTTTGACTGTGTGACAATTCTTACCCCCAAAGCAATTATCTTTCAATTAGCAAGTAAAATTAATTTTCACACTTCATATACTCTCACAAGGATGACAGAAATCTGTCAATGTTAAAAAGAAATGGGGCCAGATTTCCAGAAGAACTCAGTGCCCAAAGCTCTTGCCTTGGTATTTCAGTGAAAATGACATCTTTTCAGAAGTCCTCACCATCCTGTTGTTCTCAGCAGGAGCAGAGCAGTGCAGGTTTCTTTTAAAAAGCTAGCCGTTATATTTTAGGTGCTTACAGAGTACTTGAACAATTGTGATGTTTTGATGTTTTAAGTGTCTATTGTTTCAGGACCAAAAACCTGAATGCCAGCTCACAGTCTGTCCTCACCAAATGAAGACTACTGACATAAAATGGTGAACATTGATCCCAAGATTTTTTTGAACAGCCTCAAATGGTGGAGCGCACCGGAACACAAATCCACATTTTATAACATGTCCTTTACCTTTTATGTAATGAATTAAATACAGAAAATATGTATTTTTTTAATAGAATACTAAAAACATACTCTTATAAGAATGATGGTGATTTTCTTCATATACAGCTTGTAGCCAGGAAAAGCCACAAGATTCACAGCACACAGCTGCCAGTCTTCATGCTTTGATCATTTCATAGAAATCATCTACATGTCCCAGTGGAAATAGGTTGTGTTAGGCAGATAGAGATAATAAACCTTTTCAGCTTAAGGTCTATTTACATAGAAAGGACAAACAGAAGATGAGGGCAAGTAATAGTACCCCATTGTACATGCGGGAAGCCGAGGCCCAGGAATTAAATGACTTGTGCACAAACATACGGTGGGCATGTCTACACAAGCATTAATGCACTTTAGTTAATGCATATTAAATCTAGTACCTCTGGGCATTTATACACATAATTTTTGCTGCTGCAATGCACTGGAGATCCTTTATATCAAACCAGACTTGATTAATCGAGTCAGCTCCGCACATGAGCTAATACACACCATGGTGCATCACTTGCAGTTGTATAAGTGGTGAAATGCGTATCAGCCTGGAGAAAGTGGTGGTGGTATGCTTTTGAACTAAAACACTTTCAAGGTGTTTTAGTTCAAAAGTGAACTGCCGCAGTTTTCTGCATACCAACATGTATTTTGCCACTTATAAAACTGTATGCATCACAGAGCAGTGCACGTCAGCTCTCATGCAGAGCAGACTCAATCAAGGCTGCTCCAACACAACTGATTTCCAGCGTGTTGCAGCAGTGAAAAGTATTTGTATAAATGCCCAGAGGAAAATACACATTAGCCTGGTTAAATGCACATTAACTAGAGTGAATGCTTTTTAAGTGACAGTGCTCATTAACCTATTTTAATGTGCATTAAGTAAAAAGTATTTTTATATGACACTTTAATGGGCATTAAAATAAGCTCATAAGTATTAAAGCACACCTGTAGATGGACCCAGTGGGTGTGTTCTGGAGCTAAAAAAAAAAAATCTGAATCATAGCATCCCTCCTGCTAGTGCTGTGATCTTATTCAAAGAACACTGACTTTTTTGGAAGCCAAGTCATCTTGATAAGGAAATTACTCCCTATTAGATATATACAACTTCCTTTGGGCTTATTTGTACTAGTAGATCAGCAATACTTTGCACCACAAACCCCAGAGTTATTTTTCAGGGAGTTTGAGATAGTCCTGAACAAATGCTCATGTTCTTTGTGAGCAAAGACCAGATCCAAAACCAATTAAAGAAGTTTTCTCTTGGGTAGGTATTGACCAGACCTCAGAATCATTGCAATGTAAGGATCTGCGTAAAACAAGTTGCAAGGTCTCAGGTTGGCTTCAAGTGGAGAGGTGTCTTCATCACCAGAAAAAGCATCACAGCTGGATAATCTTGGCAGAGATGCCAAGGGCTAAATAGAATATAGCTTTGGAATTACCATTTATATTTATTCAGCAGATGGGAGTGTCAGAATATTGTTTCACCCATCTTAAGGCAATGCCATTACCAGTTTGAAGACCACCACATAAATCACCACACCACCACATAAATCAACTATGCAGGACATGATTTGAACTTGTCCACAAGGGCATTTGCTTCATTGCAAAGGCCCCATTGGTATAGGGTTGAGACACAGTGACCCTGTCCAGTTTGAAAATGGCTGAGAAGAGCCCAATAATGGCATAGCCAATTAAATCATGGTTGACTGACTAGGGTCAGAGACGATGTGATGATTGACTAGTGCTTGAACTGACCATTCTTCATGTCATCAAGTAAGTAAGAAAATTACTGGTAGTGGCAGACACTAGGTTTAATAGCATGCAAGAATGGCCTAACTCTGCTTCCATTGAAGACGATAGTAAAACTGCTCTGGACCTTAATAAGAACTGGGTTTAATTAATGCCTAGCATATTGGACATTCCCACCCAAAGTGTGTGCACGTACCTGGGCACATACATGCAAGTCTACATGAAAGTACAATATTCTACATTTATCCAGGTGGGAAATGGTGCCTTTAGTATCCTGCATAGCAACTCACAGAACATTTGCCATCATTTCCCACTTACGTCAGTGGTACTCGGTGTTTAAATCCATTTGAGACTCTGGGCCTCAGTTCTTTCAACAGTCCAAAGTATACAATATCTCATGCTACAAAAAGGCATCCTGCAGTCCTTTCTTGAGTTCTTCTAATGGATGTAAGCCACTAAAAGCATATCCTACTAGCCTTGATGAGTTCATCTGAGTAGGAACATGTACCACACTGATGCCATTTAACAGAGAATGAATATGGTGTTGTCATCTGTTGCTAATTGCCATCTTCTTCCTACCTAGCTACCAGGTGACCTTTAAATATGACAGAGGATAAGTGGTAAAAGAGAATAATAATGATATTTTAATTGATCTGTGAATTATTGAACAGGGTTACTAATACTTGCTATTTTGACCCTACTCTTCTGGGAAGAAATCATTACACATTCAATGAATGCTACTTAGTATTTTGTTTTATTCAGAATCACGCACTCCTGCTTTACATCATCCATAGGCATAGACAGGACAGACTGAAACCATTTGCCATTTTCATTAAGACTCAGTCACACAGAATGAGCTTCACCCAATTTTTTCAGTGCAAGTCTCCCATACAGCTTAGACTGCACAGAGGAGGAAAAGGAAAAACAGATAATAAAGGACAGCTGTTATCACTAGGACCCACTGAAGAATTCCAACCAACATGGCCAATGCATAAAACAATCAAAAGAAAAAGCCAGCGGCGATGAATAGTAGTCCTAAGAGCAAGGAATCTGTATAGGCATTAGAGGTGTGCAAAACAGGCCCTATTTGATTTGGATTCAGCCTGGATCTGGGACAGTGATTTGATTCATTGATTCGGATCACTACTCCTGATTCAATTGAATCGAATCCGAATCTGAAGATTTGATGCTGATTCAGAGAATCAGCGATTTGGACATTGACACAGCTTTACATGTTTTTCCTACTTACTTTGAGGTAGCAGGTGTGGCTTATGATCGCTACAATGCTGGGGCACATGGAGCTTCCCACAGGAGTGTGGGGGGGCCTCCACATGCTTGGCGGTGAACCCAGACCCAGACCCAGGAGCCACCAGTCACCAAGCAGGCGAGAACGTGGAGGGGAGGGCCCACACGCTCCCCAGCGGACTTGGATGTGGACCAGAAGTGCTTCTTTTCCATTTCTGGGTCTGCCGCCGAGTGCCCTGGGAGCCCCCCATGCTTCTGTGGGACACTCAATGTGCCCCAGCATCACAGCACTCATGAGCCCCTGCTACCTACAGGTACGTAGAAGAACATTCTTCACATCATATCCTCTCCTGATGGAGCCGTACAGAAGAAGGGCTAGGGACATGCAAGATAGAAGCCTGATGTTAACTCATGGGATAATTATGGATTGTGTTTACACTCTTGTGTCTTGTGACTTAGTTTACCCATCTGTGAAGCAGGAAAAATACTGTTAGCTCAATTCCACTAATCACCGCCTGCAGAGTACTATATAGACAATGAATCATGCTAAACAAATAACCAATTATTTGCCCAATAACCTTATAGGGTAAAGCCATGTACAGCAGGTTGGTATATGCAAAGCTGTTAAAGGTACAAAACTGTGTATATTCAGAACAGAGTCATTTGCAGAGAGATCCTTCACTACTTAGAAAGGCTGTGTAGCTTAAGGGAAAGGACCTTAGTTCAGATGAAAACTCTCGTATACCAAAGTGACCAGTAGCCTCCAGGTGCTCAGAGAATGGAGACTCAGATTCAAGTCTCTTGTCCGATCCAGGTGAATGTCTGGACTATTTTGAAACTAAAAAACCTTCTCTGATAAAAGTTTCAACAAAGCTGGTACATTCCCATGTAAAAAGTTTCAGCTTTGGTGGTACAGTATTTTCCAATGAATATATATGTATATATGTTCTTTAACAAAAAAGGTCTTGACAAGCATAAATCTTAAAAATGCAAGACAAGGTTTCAGCTGTTTTTGTCTTTGGCCTGCTTTGTGATCTTAGGCAAGCCAGTTCCCTTCATCATTCCTCATAGCCTTTGTCTGTCTCATCTATGACTGAACTGTTCAGATCCATTATAATTGCACACACCAATTATCCCACTGGAAGTGAAAGTTATGAGTAAAGGAGGAATGAAGGATCACACCCTTATTTAGTTCACTTCACTGTTGCCCCTCAACCATTATAGTCCTACTGAAGTTCAGTTTGGAAGCACAAGTAATTAAATGATTTTAAATAACTGTGCACTTTTGTGTAGCTGTCATTTCCTTAGTTGTCTCTAACCCAATTTAAGTGTTCAGTGGAAGTAGCACATCTGTTTTTTCAAGACAATTAAGTTATTAGATACAGATTAATTTAATAAGCCCGACAGACGATCTGAGAACCCTGAAGCATAATCAATAAACCGGGAATTTGAGGAATGGAAATTGGATTTGGAAGATTAACAAAGCTTGCCATGGAATGATTGATTTTTGCATAAATGGTAGTTTAATCGGAAATCCCAAGGGCCACTCTTCAATGGCTAATTAGTAATATTAGTTAGAAAGAAATATTAAGAAGATAAATGCTGTTGTGAGTGTTCAAGGTGAGGCCCCTTTGCTTTCCCTTTTTCATCCATACCCCATGGAGCTGATGGTAATACAAGAGGCCTTTGGTTACAACCTGGCTTGAGTGCCTGTATCACCATCTACCCCACTTGAGATGGTTGGAAGGCAGGAAGACATCATAGCAGCATAACTCCTGACAGAGTAGGAGGGCCCAGAGGCTTTCCATGTAAGAGGATAAGAGCCCAATTTCCCATCAGGTCTTCATTCTCCACAGCAGTTTGAACCTAAACCTTGTAGCCCTTTGATAAAATATTTCTATACAGAAAAGAATACCTCCACATTATCAAAAACAGTTATATTATTACTGTTTATTATTATTGTCTTCATCATTTATGCATTTGTATTTACTTATTTTTATGTATTCAGTTATTTACTGGTGGGAAATATTAATGTATTCCTAAAACGTTATAAAGGGGTTTTGGCTACTTGCTGGATTTTGCTTTGGACTGAACCATCTGTATTTAAGACAACCTGGGTACAGATGGTTGCCCCCAGTTCATGTAGACAAGCCAGAAGAAATCACCTTCCTCATAAATGTGATCTGGTATTAACCTCTTAGCTCATCAAAAGTTCAGTTTAGTCTACAGACTAGACTAAAACTGTGAAATTACATAGGTGCTAATTGTGTTGATACTAGGTCTTCTTGGCCAATGACTAAACATGGACCAGAAGACCTTCTTGGAAGCCACTCTTTCTTATGCAGTGAGTCTAATGAATCACACAGCTTTGATGACTGGCAACAGGTCTCCATTGCCATACCTCATTCTACAATCACATAGAAGAGGCCTGTTATACAACTAATATAATTCAATATGACTCCACCAATAGACCTAATAAGGAGCTGTCCCCCTATGACTAACTAAATAAACCACAAGCTCATGAAAGGAATGGGTGTTTTTTCCACAAAGCCCACAAAAAAATTCACTACAATATGGCAGTCAAGCAAAAAAGAGTGAGGCCGATTGTTAATGAATCTATCCATTCAACCACAGTTTCACAGTTAAGTTGAATGGGAAGAATTTTGTTCTTGCCTGTACCTGCTTGACAACACGGTTTAGTTGTATTGCCAACAAGTAGGACCTTGGGGGACAGGTGAGTGATCAAATAGTGACAGTCAAGCAAAGGAAGTATCTTGAAAGTTGGACTCTGCCCTATTTATCTAAAGCAAACCAGGCGTATGATTCATCTAGCTCCACTGTACATGAGCCTTTGGAATATTCTTTTGGGAACAATCGAATTTCCTTTATTTAGCGGTCTTCAGTGTCAACAGATTCTGAATTATGCATGGAGGCTATGATATTGTGATATTCACTTTTAGTGACTTTATTAAAAATGGAGAGAAATCAATATGAGCTGAGGTACTGAAAAGTGCTGGGCGGCTTGGCGATCTGAAAAAGCAGCCAAAGTCATGTTAAAAAACAGAATGTCAGATTTGATTTTGAAGATTAAGTAAGCTCATGCTTCAGAAACTCAGTTCTTCAAAAAGTTGTTGATCTATGATAAAAAAGTTAGCAAAAAAGACTTTGAAAAGTCATCTTTTTCTCCCTCGTTATTGCTGCTGCCTTGTTACCTTGAGCGGCGACCCTGTCAGATTCCACACAGTCATCACTGATTGGTAGCATGAAGGGGATACCAGGGAAGAAAAACTCAGGATCCTACAGAAACTGTCACTGGTGTTTTAAGGAATGGGTAAAGTGAATACTAAACCGTTATCTTGACAGTTATGTCAAAGGCAGCTGCAAAAGATCAGCATCTCTGAAAATCCAGCTCTGTGTGGCTCAGACTGAACACCTGAAGACTGAAGCATCTATAAAAATATTATTACTGAATAGAGATCATTCAACTATGCACTCATTTCTACATCTTCTCATGTCTGGTCATCAAATTTGGGTCCAGAAATGGGTACACACTATTGCTTGCTCTGTAGCCTTAACAAAGCCCTCACTGGTGCATGTTTCTCCTACAATTGAGCAGGCCAGAATATGTTCTATCATCTGAAAATTTCTACCACATTTGCACATGGTATTTGTGTCATTGAAGTACCCTACAATTGCTTTTTAACTTTAATCTCAATTCCTGTTCAGAGGTCGGTCAAGCTTCTCCATGTTTGCTCATCAAGTTCTTTGCCTGCAGGTAGAGGTTTAGCGGTTTTGATATTCATCCCAACTCCTTCCTGGGTCATCCCTAACTGTGAATGCCACATTCTTAATTCCTGCCAGCTAAGTGATTTTCTCATTCAAGTCCAACTCTAAAGTAGTAGGGATTAGATACCCTACAAAGCAGTTTGGAAAAACTCCATCCTAGAGACAAGGGAAAAATGTAATGCGTCACTGGATTCTGGATGTGAGATAGTGTAGATGATTAGGACATTCAGAATATGATAAATGAGAAAACTCGTTTAAGTTAAGAGAGATGATGGGAAATGGAAGATGGGGAAAGCAAGTAGAAGAAAAGGATGCATATGATTTTTCCAAGAGGTTCAGATAACCTAACAGTCTGACCTATTTAGTTGACTGGAAAGGAAGTGGTGGATTTGGATTATGAAGAGTGAGAAAGGAAAAAGTGAGAGAAGGGTAGAACAAGAACATGGGTTGAGACAGAAGACGGTTGCATCAGCTTCTAACATAAGCACCCTAGATGTTCAGGGCTTAGTCGGTCAATCTGAATCTACTGAGCCTTCTAAGTTAGAAACAGTACTAACAGTCACGATTCCTGAACCTGTAGATTATTTTCTCTTTTTAGTGATGCTTCTTGCAGAAAGTGTACATGACTGAATTTGCTAGCATGGTCCTTTATATCCTTTTATCGCACAAACCTGGCACCAGAGTATTGGAGCATTTATTAACCTGCTGCAATGTAGCACAATGGGTGAAAAAATATTAATTATTTTCATTTATCCCTATGTAGTGGTGCATAGTAATGATGCCTTCAGGGTTGTCCCCGTGTGACAGTATTGATCTTGTGTGCCTTGGATCCTGTATAAATCAATACAGCAGTTTGTGCTGTGAGTTTCCTTTGGGCTGCCTCTGCTTTATCAGTATTTCCCCTGTATTTTTCCCCAACAAGCATGAAATCATGAAATTACAGGGTGGGGTTTTTTTTTTATTTAGTAGTAATCTGTATAAGGACCCAAGTTTTATAAGTTGTAATGGATGATGGGACTCCACATCAGTGAGCACTTAAGGAGGAATTAGCAGAAGTGTTTTGTGAAAACAACACTGGAATTGTAGTAACAAACCAATCTAAAGTCCATAGAGCTCTATGGGCAACTTTTCCTTGACTTCTAGAAGCCATAAATATTCATCTTAATTTAATAATTAAAAAGTAGACACTTTCAGTCTCCCCATCCACCTGATCTTCAAGGGTGAACTGCAAGGTCCCCAACTTCTTTACTGTCTGAGCCCCCAAGGTTTGAAATAGACTGCTGCCTGAGGTGGTTCAAACACCTACTTTGAACACCTTCAAGAGACATTTGGATGCTTATCTTGCTGGGATCCTGTGATCCTGGATGACTTCCTGACCCTGGGGTCAGGGACTGGATTTGATCTTCCGAGGTCTCTTCCAGCCCCAATGTCTATGAAATCTATGAAGAGCTTAGCATCTCATATCCGGTCATAAGGACAATTGGTTGTCATTTGTCGTTTGTTTATATTTTTACCCCAGGAAAGGATGAACCAAAATCCAATTCTTAGACAGGATGTTATTTTCCGCTCTGTGCCACCACATTTGTACCATAATAAATGACCTGACTTCAATGCCGTTCCTTTAAAACCCATTCTACAAGAGAATACATCTAAAAAAAAGTTTGCTTCTGGAAATGCTATCTGCTCTAGGATTTTCTCTTGTTGCCTCTCCATGCAAGACTTGAGAATCCAAAAACAACAGATGGTCAGAGTGGTCTTATATTTTCATTCATTGGGGAGAAGTTGAACATATGGACTCTTATGCTCATAAACCACTGCACGGGGTCTCAACAGAAGTGAGTTTCATTCCACTTCTATTACAGTCTAGGCCTCTATGGAATAGCAAGTTATTGAAATAGCTGTCTCAATTTCTCCATTTTCATAACAATACAACCAATATCACAGGAGTATTGTGAAGACTAACTCAGTAACATTTGGAAACCATGCTAAACTTTCTGGCTCGTAATTGGTAATTAAGTATGGAGTATTCTCATCAATAGATCAAGTCAAATCTTCTACCAAATAATGGTATTTAAGAAGGTAGGACCCACTATTCTAAAAGTAGTTTGGATGGGCGTTAGGAAAAACATTAGCAGTCCTGTACAGTTACATAAAAACTCCTGGGAAGTGACCTTCTCAGCAGCACAGAAGCAGGAAGGGATCATGGACTCCAAGATGAACACGAGTCATCCGTGTGATGAAATCATCAGCAAAGCTAACTGCACTTTATCCTGCATCAGCAGATGCACGACAAATAGATCCAAGGAGGTGATCCTTCCCCTCTATACAGCATTAGTCAGACTGCAGTTGAAGTACTGTGTCCAGTTTTGGGCACTGTACTTCAAGAAGGAAGTTGATAAACTCAAGAGGGTCCAGAGGAGGCCACTCGTATGGTTAGGGGCCTGCAGGCAAGGCGCTACGAGGAGAGATTGAGGGACCAGGACCTCTTCAGCCTCCACAAGAGAAGCCTGAGAGGGGGTCTTGTGGCTGCCTACAAATTCATTAGGGGGACGCAGCAAGGGATCAGAGATGCTCTGTTCACCGGGGCACCTCTTGGGGTAACAAGGAGCAATGGTCACAAACTGACAGAGAGCAGACCCAGGCTAGATATCAGGAAAAACTTCTTTACAGTAAGGGTGGCCAAAATTTGGAATGGGCTCCCAGGGGCTCCCAAGTGCTCTCCCTTACCTTGGGGGTCTTCAAGAGAAGGCTGGATAGGCATCTGGCAGAGGTCATCTGACCCCAGCACCCAGGGCAGGAGGTCAGACTTGATGCTCTGTTGAAGTCCCTTCCAACCCTAACATCTATGAATCTATTGCACTTAAGGAAATATTGTCAAATGTTTCCAAAATTTGGAGATTGTTATTATCAAGTATTATTAGTATTATGGAACCACTTTATTAATCAAAGAGCCCTTTGTGGTTATCACAGCACAAAAGATTCTAAATTTTAGTGGTAGGACTCACAGTAGAGGCAATCTCTTTTATTAGACCAACTTCATTTTTGCAAAAAATAAACACATAAAATTTTTCAGTGCAAGCTTTTGGGCACAAACACCCTTCATCAGGCATCAGAGAAAAGCTTGCAAAAGTTCTCCTGGGTAGAAATGAAAGTTCACATTTCATAGTATTTCACAGAGAAGTCAATAGATAGAAAACTCCTCTGAGCAGGCTGTATAATTGTACTTAGGATCATAAATGAATGGCCTATTCACATTAGCTACCTGTACCTTTCATTGCTATCCATAAGAAATATTAATGCTCAGCCTATATGAAGATCAAGCATATTTATATGCCTGAATACAGTATCACGCATGTCTTAAGTGAGTGATTCAAGTTTCAATACTTGGCCTGTATTGTACAAACTTCTAAATAGTTTCATAGTTAGTAGGGTCGGAAGGGACCTGAGCAGATCATCAAGTCTGACCCCCTGCCATGGCAGAAAAGAGTACTGGGGTCAAACGACCCCAGCAACATGATTGTCAAGCCTTGTCTTAAAGACCCCCGCAGGGTAGGGGCCAGCACCATTTCACTTGCAAGTTGGTACCAGACCCTAGCTGCCCTGACTGTGAAGTTGCACCTCCTGATATCTAGCCTGAATCTGCCCTCTGCCAGCTTGTGACTGTTATTTCTAGTCACACCTGGCAGTGCTCAGGGAAACAGGGACTCCCCCAATGCCTGTTGGTCCCCTCTGACTAGTTTGTAAATGGCCACTAGATCCCCCCTCAGCCTTCTCTTGTGGAGGCTGAACAGGTTCAGGTCCCATCGCCTCTCCTCATAGGGCCTTGTCTGCTGCCTCCGAACATGTGAGTGGCCTCCTCTGGAACCTCTCCATGCTGTCCACATCCCTCCTGCAGTGCGGCGCCCAGAACTGGATGGAATACTCCAGCTGCAGCCTGACCAGCGCCGCATAGAGGGGGAGGATCACCTCCCTGGACCTGCTTGAGGTGCACCTGTGGACGCATGACAAGGTGCAGTTGGCTTTCCTGACTGCATCCCCACACTGCCAGCCCATGTTCATCTTGGCATCAGTGATGACTCCAAGAAGGGAGTTCCCCAGCCTGTAGGTATGGTGCTGGTTCTTCCTCCCCAGGTGCAGCACCTTGCACTTGTCAGTGTTGAATCCCATCCTGTTCTCATCTGCCCACCCCTGTAACCTGTCTAGGTCCAATTGCAGGCTATTCCTCCCTTCTACCATCCCCCCACATCTTAGTGTCATCAGCAAATTTGAACAAGGTGCTTTTTACTCCCTCATACAAGTCACTGATGAAGATGTTGAACAGTGCGGGCCCAAGGACCAAAATCTGGGGGACCCCACTGCCCACGTCCCTCCAGGTCAAAAATGACCTGTCCACCACAAATCTCTGGGTGCAGGCGTCCAGCCAGTTGGCAGCCCATTTCACTGTGTAGGTGTCAACACCACAGTCCCACAGTTTCTTAATGAGAACAGGGTGAGAGACAGTGTCAAAGTCTTTCTGGACTTTTGGAAGGCCTATGTCCACTGCTACTCCTGCATCTAATGATTTGATGACCTGGTCATAGAAGGCCACCAGGTTGGTTTGACAGGACCTGCCTGTAATGGACCCATGTTGGTTGCCCCTAAGCATGATCTCCCCTGCTGGCCCCTCATGGACATGGGCCAGAATAATTCTCTCAAAACCTTACCCAGAATCGAGGTGTAGCAGGCACTAGGGTGCTTGCTACTGGCGATAGTGATATGGGCTTAGCTGCCAGTCAACAGGGCAGCACAGGTGAGGGTTGCCAGGGCAACCAATTTGGTCAGCTGGCCGGAAGGGGGCAGGGCCTGTCCTTTATAAGCAGCCAGGCTGAGGCCAGAAGGCAGTTCCCCTCTGGCAGCCTGAGCTCTGCTGCAGAGCAGAGCAGAGCAGAGCAGAGCAGAGCAGAGCAGCCTGACTGCCTGAGCATCTGCATGATGGTACGGGGTGAATAGAACCCTGACAGGGAGGTATGAAGGAGAGCCAGGGTGGTGCAAAATGTATGTTATAGCCAGGAGGCTTATTTTGTGTTACAGCCAGTTGGCTTATGGCTTTGTATTTTCTGCTTGGTAGTTTGATTAACACCGGAGGACTGGGTGAGGCTGTAGGGGTTGGAGGAGGCCTCATGGGAGCTACCCAGTAGAGTGGGGGTTCCTGGCACCAGAGAGGGTGCTGCATTTGGGGGTTTGTACAGACCCTGGCCCCAGTGGGGCGGAGTCGTGCAGCGTGAGGCAGGCCCCAGTGTGGGCGTGAGCACAAGTAGAGCCCTAGGGAGAGGCGTGCAAGCAAGAAGCCCCAGTGGGGGCATAGGACCCAGGAAGGGGGTCTAGGGGCCAGGTGAGGCCGAGGCCACCTGAGCCCCGATTGCGTGAGCGAGACAGACCCAAGCGTGGGCGGGAGCGCGCGTAGAGCCCTAGGGAGGGCGTGCAAGCGGGAAGCCCCAATGCGGGCAACCCGACCATGGGAAGCACGGGAGATGAGGCCCCAGTGTGGGTGACGCAATTGTGGGAGACGATGCACCAGTGCAAGCAACCCAGCCATGGGAAGCGCGGGAGATGAAGCCCCAGTTTGGGCAACGCAATCATGGGGGACAAAGCCCCAGTGCGGGCGACACGAGCGCAGGAGACAAGGTCCCAGTGTGGGCAATGTGAGCACAGGGTTACAAAACAGGCCTCTGTGGGGGTGAGCGCGCAGGGAGCACGGGATGGCCCCAGTAGGGGCTAGTGCTCTGAGGTGAGCATATTAAGATGCCCCGTGAGGGCAAGTACAGGAATTAGGAGCCCGTTGAGGGCAAGTACAGGAATTAGGAGCCCGGTGTGGGCGAGTATACAAGTAAGACGCCCGGGGAGGGTGAGTACAGGAATAAGAGGCCCAGTGAGGGCGAGCATACGAGTAAGATGCCCAGTGAGGGCAAGTACTGGAATAAGAGGCCCAGTGAGAGCAAGTGTAAGATTAGAGGGCCAGGTGAGGGCGAGCGTATGACTAGAGCCCAGTGAGGGCAGGTACAAGATTAGAGAGCCCAGTGAGGGTGAGCATACAACTAGACGCCCAGGGAGGGCAAGTACGAGAATAAGGGGCCCGGTGAAGGTGAGCATACGGTCAGAGGCCTCGGAGCGGGCCACTAAGGAAGGAGCATAGATGAGATAAGGGCCACTACGGAAAGAGCATAGACGAGATAAGGGCCACTAAGGAAAGAGCATAGACGAGATAACGTCTGGGACAACTGAGAGGCTTGGGGCATGGTATTAGGGGTGGAAGGAGCCACGCGCCGCCCATAGGGTTGGGTGCACCAGAATCTATTCATATAGAGTGGGGACCAGGAATGGTAAGAGCACCGGGCCCAAGTGGTCAAGTAAAGGCAGCCTACCTTTAATATTATAGAACCATCAAAGTCATGGCGGACAAGAACGAGGGTGCTAGACGGGCAACTTGGCACGCTAGGGGCGCCGGGAGAGATCACGGCCACTCCTGGGTCCCCGTCCCGTGACGCGAAGTATGACTAACTGGCCTATAGTTTCCCGGGTCCTCCTTCCTACCTTTTTTGAAGATGGAAACCACATTGGCCTTCTTCCAGTCCTCTGGCACCACACCAGAGCACCATGACTGCTTGTACAGCTGTGCCGGGGGTCCCGCAATGACCTCAGCTAATTCCTTCAGTACTCTGGGGTGGAGATCATCTGGACCAGCTGATTTAAATACATCCAGTCCCTCCAGAAATTCCCTGACTAGATCCTCACTGACCCTTGGACTGGGTGCTCCTCCCCTGGGGCCTGAGGGGTGTCCAGTGTGGGGGCTGATCCAACCCCTGCTTAGGAAAATGGAGGCAAAGAATTTGTTAAATAGGTTAGCTTTGTCATCTGGTGTGATGACCAAATTTCCTAACGTGTCTTGCAGGGGCCCCACATTACCCGGTACCTTCTTTTTGTCCCCTGTGTATTTAAAAAAGGACTTCTTGTTGTCCTTGATCTGGGAAGCTAGCCCCAGTCCCATCTCCACCTTGGCCTTCCTGACTGCCACCCTACAGCCATGAGCAACTGCAGTATAAACCTTCCTAGTGATGGCCCCTCCCTTCCATTGAATGTACACCTCCCTTTTAGCTAGAAGACATTCCCAGATGCTTTTGGTGAGCCTTGGGGGCTTTTGCGCCCTCCTGCTCCATTTGATCCATGTTGGGATTACCTCCCTTTGGGCTTGGAGGATCATCTCCTTAAGGAGCGACCACTCTTCTGGGACACCCGGCTCCCCTCCCCTCCAGAACCTCAGTGCTTCTCTGACTATTCTCCTTAGCTCATTGAAGTCTGCCCTCCTGAAGTCTAGGGCTGCTGCCTTGCTGCTTGCCTTTGCCACCTTGCACTTGATGGTGAAACCCAGCAGGCGATGATCGCTGTCGCCCAGGGGGTCGAGCCCCCGCAGCCTCTTCACCAGGTCGTCACCCGTGGCCAGCACCTGGTCCCACAAGGCATCTCCTTTGGTAGGGCTGTGCACTTTCTGGGTTAGACGATGGCCCTGCATTCTGGCTAGGAACCTACGTGAGCGGTCAGGCCTGGCTGACTGCTCTTCCCAGCAGATGTCTGGAAAGTTCAGGTCACCCATGATGACCCATCCTATGACCTAACTACCTCCGTGAGCTGAATTAAGAATTCCTGGTCTAGCTCTTCCCCTTGGTTGGGTGCTCTGTAGTAGACCCCCACCGTTAGTTGCTTCAGACTGAGCAAAATCTTGTTGCATTTCAGTTGATTTTAAAAGACTCTGGCAAAAACCAACAACAACAAAAAGTCCCTAGTTCTGGCTCACACCTGCAGAACTACTTGTGGAAAATATAGTTTGACTGATTTTTGTGACTCAAAAAGGAAACCCAGTGTTAAGCCGCATCACTGTTTCCTATTGTAATGCCTACCAACCCCAGAGAAGGACTCGGATGCCATTGTCGTAGGCACTGTACAGGCAAGTCCTAATCCCTGCCCTGGGGTGCTTACCAGGTATTACTCAGACAGAATGCAACAGGTGGACAAGAGGAACAAGCAGACTGGGAATTGCTAGGAGGATTTGAATTCTTCATTTTTCTTTTCTTCTTGCTCAGTCACAGGATTTGCATCCTGAGCACAGTTCTGGAGCCTAGGTGTTTCAACTCCTAGCTATTGTATGTGGTTTAAAAAAAAAATCATTTTCTGTTATCCACAGTTCTCTTGGAAGACACACTCAAGTAAATTTGTCAGTCAGGAATAGAAAATAATGGAGAAGGTTGTTTTCTCCTTGCATATCATGGAAGCATTGATCCATATAATGTTTTAATGAACAAGAATAGCACTTACCTTGACATTCTTGAGCATATTAGAGACTGCATGAATAAATAGCGGAAATAAACATAACTTTAAGCACTACAACTGAATTGAAGCATGACATTTTAATTTCCTTGTGCCTTGGATCTTCGAGCAATTTGCATCCACAATACATCATAGCCTCTAGGATTCTGTTCTTCAGTTTGATTTTTTCATTGTTGTTTTGTTTCTACGAATGCGGTTCTGCTGTGTTTTTTAAAAAGTAAGTCATTTGCAAAATTGATCCCATTTGAGATTTCCCTCCCCGCCCTTACCACACAGTAGCACGTTATAATCACCGTGCTGCAGAGTGCTGACTCCTGCGGCAGTCAGCTTGAGAAACCATAATGATGATATATGATGGCTTCAGCATCAGGTCCGCTAAAGGGCCATATGTGTGGCTGATTTCACAACTCTATTCCAGCGCTAGAGTGAGTTAGTGCCGTTGAGTTAGTTGGGTCATGCTGCTTTAATTCCTTCTGCGGGACTGTGTGCATTTGCAATGGTCAGACACTTTTACTCTGCTAATTCAATGCAGATTGTTTCAGCAAAATAATTGAACAGAGCAAATATCAAATGAGGCCATTTTTGTTTAAATGTGCTGAAAAATATAGGCTTCGTATCTTCCACCAGTTTAAGCAGGATGTCAGTGGAACAATGTTAATGAAAAGATTGAGAATTGCGTCCAGCATATTTTATCCCTAATGTAGTACACAGCCATTTGTTTTCAATAATAAGCATTCGCAATTGATATTCTGGACACTCGCTAAGCATGCCTGCACAGCTTCCAGAGATGATGCACTACTTCAAGTAACTGAGGAAGTATATTAAGGGCCTGGGCACATTAATACTGCTGTCCCATAAATGGCTTTTGTATACCGATGTAAATTATACAAGGATCCAAAGGGGAGCGAACTGCACACAGTTCATAGCTATTACAGTTTGTAACCACTAGAAGGGTGTTTGTACCCGAAAGCTTGCAAAGAAGAATTTTTCCAACTATTTTGGTTGGGCTAATAAAAGATACTGGATTTACCTGGAGAACCTTGACTGCCTATGTCCTTAGACCAACAGGGCTACAACCTATACCCCTGTAGCACAGTAAATGACACTGATGTCATCTGGTTTCTCTATATTTATACTACAAGATGAATAATTAATATTAATAATAAAATCAGTGCAAGTGATCTAAGACACAGGACCTATGTGCTTGAGAAAGCTGGAACAGAGTCTAATATTCGGTACCAATTTAGTCCTGAATTGCATGGACATTTCAGAACACGATCAGAGGAGTAAGTAAAATGTGACCAATATGGTTACAAACAATATCCCTAACCACTACGTAGTGAGAGAGCCAGTATTATCCCATCTGCCTTGAGATCATGGCTACATCACACATACACCCACCTAAATGACACTGGGGTAGTTTTATCCCAGGAAGGATCAGGGGTAACTCAGCACCAGATTCTAGTGCATTATATTGGTATAGTGATAATTGTGCCATGTCCTCTCCTTTCTAACACTGGAGTCAGGCCACATTATGGTAGTGCAAGTGTTTAAGAATACGTACATCCAGTTCATTGATCAAATGCAAGGCCTTTATTAAAAAAGCCCAAAGGAGTGGGGGGGAAATCACATTCTGCTAACATTTGACATCACCAATAAAAGGGTTTAACAAAAGCTTATTTTTAGCTACTCACTGAGCAGGTCAGATTATTTACTGCGTGTGACAGCTATTGGAACATAGACCCTTTTTCTATTCTGATCTTGATGCCGAGGAATGAATTAATTATTTGCCAGACACTTTATGTGAACACATTTCAGCCTACTGTTGCTCATTATCTGCCCATCTACTTAGACTGATACAAGTTCATTGAAGTTGATGGAAAGATTCAGGATAAGACCCAATAGCAAGCTCATAGCCATGGCATTTCTTCTACTACCTGCTTAGCAATAGGTTCCTCATGTCCTTTTATTGCCTCTAAGTGCACCACTGTACAAGGTAGGTCACAGCTGAACCTGTAATAATCTTTTCTTTTTTTATGATGGTAGCTCCAAGCGCTCCATTCTTGAATCCAAGCCTTGTTGTATAAGGCACTGTACACACACAGATTAGGAACATGATCCCTGGACATCCAGTCCTCTTTGCAGTCGATTTACAGTCTCCTGAGAATTGTTCCTGAACATAGGGCAGAATCCACCAGCCTTGGGCAATATTCTTGTTGTACATCACTTACCTGTTAGATGCTCTCTGGCTCTTTACAAACCATTTCCAAGTTGCCGTCTGATATTTTCAGTGGGTTTTGTACCTCTCCTAGATAAAAGCCATTTTACTGCTTATTATTAAATCATAATTAAAGTCATACATGTATACCCCCTAACCTTTCTACAGCAATGAGACTGCTGAACAAACAGAATGAGTCCAAATGTTGCAGTCAAGACTACCCTGAAAACAAAACAAACCCCAAAAAAACCTGTTTGGTTATTTTATTGAGAATGTGACTTTAATTCATAATGCTAAACCAACTTCATAAGATACAAAGAGGGGCCTCCTCTTTTATTTCCTGTTCACTGTTGGCAGCCAGAGAGAAATGTGTTTGTAAACCATCCAAAGTTCCCCCCACACTCCTTATCCTTCATAGTCACAGCTTTATTCCATTATTGAAGGGCAGATATTTAATCATTTCAATTTCATATTTCACTCTGAATGTCAAGTGTGTCAAATGAACGTCTCCAATAACTTTACCATGCCAGCAAGAGAAGCTGTTTATTTTTAGAGCATGCTGGGCAGGCAGATTCTCAAAAAAAGTACGACCATTGGATAACTGATCACAAAAGGGACTATGTTTAACAATCGGTTTCAAGATAAAGACCCAGGCTGCCCACCTCCCCTTGCATACTTAGGCAAAGATGCCTTACATAGGGTAAAGGGACTTCCCAGAGACCTCTCTCCCATGATATCACCTCAATATCTCCCCCACTTGCATTTTTGTAGTAGTCTGACACTAACTTCTGGAGTTAACATTTAAATAAGCTGCTCATTTCAGCTCTTTTGCTGAAGAGGAGTTTGAAGACCCTCTACCCAGTGGGTTATATCAATCATGGAGCAATGACTAGCTGATGGAATTCAACTACTCATTGCTCTATGGGGACACAACAAAGCATTTTCAAAACCAATGATCAAGTTCAGCCTTGGTCAGAGAGTGAATTGAGGTCTGGGTGAAAGCTTTCCACTGTTCTTTGAAGTCTGGATTGGGGAAAGAGGGAAAGGAAAATTATTCTACCTCTTCCTCCCCCACCATTCCCAACACACAAACTTTTTCAACCAAAAATGGAATATAAAGGATCTAATTGGCTATTGTTCTTTTTCCAAATATTATTGAAGTTGACAGTTATATATAGTAGAGGACTGGTGGATAATCTTTCCCCCTTTTCCTATGTTCATTGAGAAGATAATTGAATACCATGGTGAGAGATGTGGCCTGTGTGTGATTTTCTCTGATCTAATCCACCGGGCTATATACAGTTGAGAAAAAAAGAGGCAGAGATTTCCACATCTGCTGAATGGTCTCAAAAATCTCTTCACAGGTCCACTTAGTAAGGAATTGAAGATTAGACTCGAGCATAAAAATTCTCCCCTCTCTTCAAGGAGGAAGCAATTGATTTGGGGCCTTAAGTAACACTTATGTGCAATAAAAATGTAGTGCTCAGACTGACATTGTGGTGTGTTGATCCCCTTCTCCTTCCCACCTTTCTCTACTACCCACCTACCTCTACTAGGGCTGTGCAAAGCTACAGGTGCTGATTCGATTTGGAGGAGATTCGGCCTAATTCGGATTCAAAGATTCAGCTACCGAATTGAATCAGGGGACCAATAAAACAGCCCCAATTGATTCAAAGCTCTTCAAATCTTTGGAAAAGAATTAGAGAGTTTGATGCTTCAGATGGTTCCCACCCACTGCAGCAGAGAGCTGGAGCCAGACTCCAAGCTAGTAAGTAGGGGGTTGGGGAGGTGGGGTCTGGAGGAGAGGGAGGAGACCATGGTGGGTACACCCGCTAGGCCCCATCCCCTGCCTGCTTCCCCAGCCCCACCCCATGGCTGCCCTGCCCACTTGCCCAGCCTGGCTTCCAGTGCTTTAAAAAAGTCCCAACTCACCAGTGCTGCCTGGCTGGGGGGAAATCCCTGCTGCCCCCCACTGCATGGGGGGATTTGCACAAGCCCCCCCTCCGGACCCTACCCCCCACAGCTGTTTAAGAAAAAAAACACAGAGAAAACCCCAAGACTTTCCAATTCCTGCAGCAGCTTTAGGGCTTTGGGGGGGTTCAGGGAAGAGCCCCCCACGTGGTGCAGAGTAGTAGGGATCACCCCCCGCTGAACAGGAACTGATGAGTCAGGGTTTGTTTCCTTAAAGGGCCAGAGTTGGGGTGGATGGGGCAGACATGGGGGTACTGGGGGCTTATGCAGAGCCCCCACATGCAGTGTAGGGCAGTGGGGATTTCCTCCTCACCTGGCAGATCAAGGCTTCCCCCCCCAAAGTGCTGGGAGCTGAGGCAGGCAGGGGATGGGTCTGCGTGATTCAGAGATTTGGCAGCAGCCGAATCTTTAAATCAGATTCAGCCGAATTGATTCAGGACAGTGATTTGAATCACAGAATCGAATCACCGTCCCCTGAATTGGCCGAATCCAAATCCAACGCAAATACTAGCCACTTCACACAGGCCTAATAACTACCCTGCTGGAATCACCAGGAGCTAATAGTGCTCATTACATTGCTAATCAAGACCCACAGAAATCATAGAAATTCAGGTTGGAAAGGACCTCGGGAGGTCACAACTAGGCCAACTCCTTGCTCAGAGCAGGACCAGCCCCAATGACATCATCCCAGCCAAGACTTTGTCTAGTCAGGTCTTCAACACCTCCAAGGATGGAGAGTCCACCATCTCACTAGGTAACCCATTCCCGTGCTTCATCACCCTCCTCGTGAGAACACTTTCCCCCTAATATCCAACATGCTACCACTGAGCACCACAGAGCACCTTCCTTGTATGTGATTCCCTTTTCTCCCATTTTTCCATTTCTTTGCTAAAGTGGATCACAGCTGGAGCTTGTGAATATCACTATAGTGCACATAAAAGAACTACAAGAGACCTTCCAGGAAAGAGTGTAGGACCTGGCAGGAGGACTGAGAGGTAAAGACAATTATCTCCATTTTATACGTGATAAAACTAAGGCACAGAAAGAACAAGAACCATATTTTTGGGATAGGTTTGGCAATTTTCCTAATGTTTCACACAGAAATCTTATAAAAAAAACCAAAATGGAAGCAAATCTCTCAGGCTTCCCCAAGTAAAATACCGTTTAGCAAGTTATTTTCCTCTCTCTGCCCAGGAATCCTTATCCTAGAGGGATCAAGATACATCCTTCCCTTAAGGATGTTGATGCCTAACTGCACAGCTACAGCATTTTATTGTGTCACCTAAAACTCTTCTAAAGATAACTGTGTGTCACTGACCTGCCTTCCCTGGATAAGAAACAAAATACAATAATCATCTCCCTCAAAAAAATCTCAGTTCTGTTCTTTGGGGATCTTTGGAGCTTGTGATGCACCAATACCTTCTTGTCCTTGGAGAACAACTGCTACCCAAAGAGGCTTTTAAAAGGGGTCTTGTGGATCATTATAGACAGATGCAGGTTGGAGAAGACAATGTGTATGTTCCCATTTGCTCTACTGAAAACATCAGCTCACAGTCAAGGGCACCAATATGTTGCTATATCTCCGCTCTGCATGCAGGCTTTTTGCAAGGTAACAATTACTGGTAAGGTGGTTGCTTTTTTTCCCTAGCTCTGCGTGAGCAGTGGTGTGAAGTTGTATACCCCAAGTATAGCTCACCCTTTATAGACACAGCTCCTTCCCTCACTGCCACCTTCTTGACTAAAAGGGGATTACCTTGCCCTTTGCATTGGCTCTGCTGTTGTGACCTCCAGAGCAATAAACAACCTTGATGTCAGGATGTGCATGTTTGTATGGATGCATGTTCACACACCCATTCATGTACTTACAGAAAGTCTTTTAAATCTGATTTCCTGGTTTTAAAACTGCCCCTAAATGTTGGACCTGCTTGTGGACTTGAATGGAAGCTCTGATGGTAGTGGGGCTTCAAGTGTATATAAAAGGCACGTCGTAGACTGTGTGTCACACAGTATTGGATCAGCATGGTGTAGCTTATGTTTGGGTCAAAAAAATGATAGATGGCATAACCTGCATTTGAAAACTTAGAATAATAGTCTGGATTTACAAAAAATTACTTCCATTTAGAAAGTGCTTGAAGAGGCACCACTGCTGCAGTTTATTTTACTGAATAAAAGTCAATATTTGTACATCATTTAGTACAATGAGGCCCCCTACATATTACCATAATGCAAAGAAAAACAACATATAGAGTAATTTCCTATGTGCTGCTTGACTTGTTAATGAAACATTTTAGCTCCTAATACCACTTCTCTGCTGTTGCTATTCTATTCCAAAATCCACAATAGGTTATTTTCACTCACTTCCACATCAGAAACGCCCAGTGACTGGGGCTTTCCTCTCAAGAGTCCTCTCTATTTGTTTTTGGCAATTAAATCCAGAAAGCTCAAAGTGGATCTGCAAGATAAATAATGAAATGTGTGTTATCTGTTGTCTGACTACTAAATGCCAGGATATTGCCAATGCTAAACCTGATCACTATATCCAGAATGGAAACACTGACTTCTGTGCTGAGAACGGTCAGTTTAATTTGGTGACCTATTCATTGCCATAATCGGCATAAACAATTTAGATTCTATGTGTCTGCAAGGACAAGAGATGCATTTGTAAAAATGACAGGCCGAATACAAAACACTTGCACACTTTTTATTCATATTTTTGGAGTACATCAAACAACTGAATGTGACCTGGTCTCCCACCCTATTCAGATGAGCTTTTGTCTGGAGCTTAAGTACCAAAGACTGGCACTGCTGGGGATGAAGGTAAAGAAGAGTGGTTGGAAGGGATCTGAGCATGCACCCCAAAGGTGGAGAGAGCTCAGTGGAAACAAAGCATACACTCACAACTTCAATCTGAGGCTCTTTCTAAGGTGTCAGATGTCAGTAGCCTAGGCTGAGGGGGTTCAGGGCTGCAGAGGACGAAAATGACACCTATTTCTGTTCACTGCAGGACCACTCGTCCAGTGTACAGACCCCCCAGGAGACATGTTCAACAGAGAAGTGACAGAAGGTATCCACCAGAACCAGGGCTGCATGGGCTCACATAGTGAAGGCTCCCCGGGTACAACTGGGGAACAGATACAAGGCCCTGGCAGCCCTGGAGGAGAAGGACGAAGGGGTTGCCTCCAGTAGGGACAGTGCCACTCCATGCACGACACAGACAGTACAGAGGGGGTGCACCATGAGGAAGAAATGTCAGGTCCTCATCACTGGGGATTCCATCCTAAGGGGAATGGAGGGTCCCATCTGTTGGCCCAACCCCATGGCACGAGAGGTCTGCTACATGCTGAGGGCTAGGGATCACGATATCACAGAGAGGATCCCAGCCTACATTTGACCCTCAGACCAGTACCCCATGCTTCTTATCCATGTGGGAAGAAATGACATGGCCAGAACCAACCCAGACTGCATCATGAAGGACTTCAAGGCCCTGGGGGCCAAGCTCAAGGAGACGGGGGCACAGGTGGTATTCTCCTCTATTCTCCCGGTGAGTAGACACAGATGGCAACACAAGGTCTGGACTGGCAAGGTCAACTGACAGTTACAGACTTGTTGCCACCAGGCAGGCCTCGGGTTCTTGGATAACAACCCATATGTTGGTGCAGGGGGCTTGCTTGGGTGGGATAGGCTACACCTCTCCCCTAAAGGCAAGCATGTCTTCTCTTCCAGGTTGGCTGATCTCATGCGGCATGGTTTAAACTAGCTTCACTGGGGGATGGGGCCACTGGAGAACTTGTGAACACCTCCCAACCAAGACAGGTGACATGCACGAGCAGTACCCAGGTAAGTGACAGGGGTCCAGATAGTCCTGAGAATGTAGGGGTGAACCATGCACCAATTCAAGGCCTTAAATACCTTTACACCAATGCTCATAGTATGGGGAATAAGCAGGTGGAACTCGCCCTCCAGATAGGTAGTTCAAACCTGGACATAGTAGGGCTCACAGAAACCTGGTGTGATTCATCAGATGACTGGACAGTTAACATTAGGGGCTATAGACTATACAGGTGGGCTAGAGCAGGGAGGAAAGGCAGAGGTGTGGCTCTCTACATCAAAGAGCAATACACACCCTCAACTAGCAGAATGGGGTCAGAGGAGGGGCAGGCTGAAGTGCTCTGGGTCAGAATACAGGGTGATCACAGGCAAAGGGACTTAATGGTGGGGGTCTACTACAGACCTCCCAACCAAGGGGAAGAGCTGCACTGCGAATTCTTGGGTCAGCTTGCAGAGGTACTTAAGGCAAGGGATATAGTAGTTATGGGTGAACTAAATTACCCAGACATCTGCTGGGAAGAGCAGTCAGACAGGTCAGACCACTCACAAAGGTTCCTTGCTGAAATACAGGAACTTGACTTAACCCAGGAGATGCACAGTCCCACCAGGGGAAATTCCTTGCTGGACCTGGTCCTGGCAACGGGTGACGGCCTGGGGAGGGGACTCCAGGTTCTCAACCACCTGGCCAACAGTGATCATTGCCTGCTGGAATTCACCATCTAGTGCAGGGTGCCAAGGGCCTGCAGCAAGGCAGTAGCCCTTGACTTCAAGAGGGCCAACTTCAATGAGCTGAGGAGATTGGAAGGAGAGGCACTGGCGTCCTGGAGAGTAGGGGAACTGAGTACCCAAGATGAATTGTTGCTTCTTAAGGAGACAATACTCAGAGCCCAAGGGGTGACAATCCCAACAAGAAATCAAAGGGGGCAAGAATGCCTGATTGCCCAAAAAAAGGCATACACTCAGTGGAAGGGAGCGGCTATCACCAAAGAGGATGGAGTATACCTCCATCACTCGGGTTTGTAAGGGGGCTGTTAGGAAAGCTAAGGCAGATACGGAGCTAGGGCTAGCATCAAGGATGAAGGACAACAAAAAGTCCTTTTTTAAATATATAGGGAGTATGAAGAAGGCACCGGGTAATGTGGGACCCCTTCAGGATACGCTAGGCAATCTGGTGGTTGCACCAGAGGAAAAAACAGACCTTTTTAACAATTTCTTTGCCTCCATTTTTTTGTGCAGGGACTGGGACTCCCCCACTGACATTTGAGATGGACTCAGGAGAGACTCTGCCAGGCCTAGGGTCAGGGAGGACCGAGTTAGGGAACTTCTGGAGGGGCTGCACTTCTTCAAATCAGCAGATCCAGATGCTCTCCACCTCAGGGTATTAAGGGAATTGGCACGGATTTACAAGCACTCATGGTGCTCTGGCCAGGTACCAGATGACTGGGAGAGGGCCAATGTGGTCCCCATCTTCAAAAAAGGGAGGAGGGAGGACCCAGGCAACTATAGACACATTAGCCTTACTTTGATCCCAGGGAAGCTCTTTAAGAAGATTATCAAGGAGCACATCTGTGAAAGGCCAGCAGCAGTGATGATGCTCACGGGCAACCAGCATGGTTTCATTAGGGGCAGATCCTGTCAGACCAACCTGATTTCCTTCTACGAACAGGTCACAGAATTGCTGGATGCAGGTGTCACAGTGGATGTAATCTTTCTCGACTTCAGGAAGGCCTTTGACACTGTCTCCCACCCTTTTCTTATTAAAAAGCTAGGCGACTGTGGCATTGATGCCTACACAGTCAGATGGATCACAAATTGGCTGAGAGAGCACACCCAGAGAGTGGTGGTGGATGGGTCCTATTCAACCTGGAGGGATGTGGGCAGTGGGGTTCCCCAGGGCTCGGTCTTCAGGCCTGCACTGTACAGTTTCTTTATTAGTGACTTGGACGAGGGGGTGAAAAGCACCTGTTTAAATTTGTGGATGACATCAAGATTTGGGGTAAGGTGGGCATGCTAGAAGGGAGGGACAGGATACAGCTGGACCTGGACAGGTTACAGGGGTGGGTGAATGAAAATAGGATGGGATTCAATACTGACAAGTGCAGGGTGCTGCACTTGGGCAGTAAGAACCAGCATCATACCTATAGGCCGAGGAATGCACTTCTCAAAAGCACAGTGGCAGAAAGAGATCTTGGAGTCATTATAGAATACAAAATGAACATGGGTTGCCAATGTGGGGACGCGGTCAGGAAGGCTAACCTCACCTTGTCATATATCCACAAATGCATCACGAGCAGGTCCAGGGAGGTGATCCTCCCCCAATATGTGACACTGGTCAGGCCACAGCTCGAGTACTGACTCCAGTTCTGGGCACTGCACTTTAGGAGGGATGTGGACAGCATTGAGAGTGTCCAAAGGAGGGCCATTCACATGATCCAGGGACAGCAGGATAGGCCCTACGAGAAGAGGCTAAGTGACCTGAACCTGTTCAGCCTCCACAAGAAAAGGCTGAGGGGGGCCCTGGTGGCCATCTATAAACTTACTAGGGGGGGACCAGCGGGGAATGGGAGAGACCTTGTTCCCCAAGTGCCTCCCAGAGTAACAAGGAATAACAGCCATAAGTTGCTAGAGAGTAGGTTTAGACTAGACATTAGAAGGCGCTACTTCACAGTCAGGGCGGCCAGGATCTGGAACCAATTTCCAAGGGAAGTAGTGCTGGCTCCTACCTTAGGGATCTTTAAGAGGAGGCTTGATGATTACCTAGATGGGGTCATTTGAGCCCAGTTTTCTTTCCTGCCCAGGGCAGGGGTCAGACTAGAAGATCTGCAAGGTCCCTTCCGACCCTACCAACTATGAATCTATGACATGGTGCTATGTGAAGATATATGTATTCCACACACCACTGAACCTTGGTAGGGGCTTTCATGTCAAGGTCACATCAAGGGAAGAAAAGGAGTACTTGGAGAAACCAGCATAGATTCACCAAGGGCAAGTCATGCCTGCTGAATCCAATTGCCTTGTACGATGAGATGACTGGCTCTGTGGGTTCACATAGAGCAGGGGGACATGATACACCTCGACTCCAGGACCCAGCTGGAGCAGTGGAAGAAGGTGTCTGTTCTCCCCATAGCTCAAGGAGCTGTCCAAGGGCAAACCTTGTACTCGGGTGTGTCCAAAGGAGCGTGATGTTCACCAGAGGACTCAGGGTAGTATACACATACACGTAGTTTCACCAGCTTCTTCTAATTATTGATTCTCATTGCTCTAAAACAGTGGTTCTCAACCTCAGTAGACTCAAGGCACCCCTTAGACAATGCCAGCTCTTAGCTTTCACTCTTTTTTTTTAGAACTACAGAAAAATTATAGAGCAATTCTTCCGTTGTACAGAACTCAGAAAAACCACAACATGTCAGACCATTCTTCACTCGATGGATTCCTATTTGAAATATCTGGGTTTATCTTGTAAATTATGCATAGGTATTTTCATATATAAAACAGTGCTACTATTGTATGGTACCCTGTGGGACTCTTTAGAGGATCTCATGGCACCCCAAGGCACCACATAACCACAGTTGAGAATCTGTGATCTAAAAACACAAATAAAAGCCAACCAAAAAATCCACAAAAACCCAAGCCCTACACACAGATACATTGAGCAGTCTCGAAGAGCCCTAAGGAGAGGGTTAATTAAGATATGATTTTCATTCACTCTTCACCTATGCAGGCCAACAAAGTAGGAAATCTCTTAAAGCATTTGGAGTGTCAGCCTTCTTTCTTTGGGTAAATGTGATATCTTTTATTAGACCAACTAAATCACTGGAAAAAATGTTCTTTGCAAGCTTTCAGGTACAAAAGCTTGAAGAAGGGTGGCTGTGCCTGAAAGCTTGCAAAGAACAACTGTTAATTTGTCCAATAAAAGTTATCATCTACTCAAAGAACCTTGTCTGCCTATGTCCTTACACCAACACAACTACAACCAACAACCCTAATGCCTTCTTCCTTGTAAGGCATCCTTCTCCTCCTCTAAGCCTTCCCTATTTGAACCATATCCTAGGCAGCAGCAATTCCAGAACTACTGACTCAAGGGGTCTGGTTGGAGAGCAGTTTGGAAGTGTAAAGCGTTATCAAAGTATTCTGATTCTTATTCGTCATAAGAGCTGTAACGTAGAACTATGGAAAGATTTCTCAGCAGCTTGGACAGGTGAAGGCAGCAGATAAGGTAAAGCCAAATTGCTGTTGCATGTCGCTGGTCCAGGGGAGAGCACGCTTCACTTCCACTCTCAGCTTCACCCAGTCAGAGTCGGTCAATACCTGTCAACAAAGGCAGTCTGACAGTCATTGACTCCTGCTCCCCGCGGTGAACTATCCACACATTTGTGTGTGCGCTCACATACACATACCCTCCCCAGCTCAGGCCGATTCAAATGAACTACAGCTGGTCAGCATTCTTTCTGCTCCCTGCACATTTAATTGAAACTCCAGGTTGCTCTTAAAAAGCATGACCACAGAAATCCAGCTCTATAGCCTGACATTTGCTTCTGAATAGAAAGTAAAAAAAAAAAAAAGAAGAAAAGAAACGGCTTCACGCGCTCTGGTTCTCTTATAATGCAAGCACTAGATAAAAGCCCATTGATGGGGAGCATACAGCAAGAGGAGAAAAGCAGCATTGCCCACTCTCATGGTTTTTGGCATTGCTCTTAAAGTCTATGCTTTGGGAATGTGAAAAAATAGCTTGTTCTTTCTTTTTTTTAAATTATTATTATTATTTATATTTAAAAAAGAAAGAGCTATTTTTTTTACATTCCCAAAGCATAGTCTTTAAGAGCAATGTCTAAAATCATGGGAGTTGGCAATACTGAGAAAGGTTTACACTGGCTCTGTGTTGCTTTTAAAATGGCTATTGAAAAATAAGACTGGCCCACTCACTTTTCTTCCATCCCAAACCTGAAACCAAGGGAGTGAGGATGCTCTGGGGCACCCTTCACCATCCTCACAAGATCTCAGACTTTGGCATATCAGCCCAGTGGGAAGGGATTTCCCAAGAAGTCTTCACTGCCCCAGTTCCAGGTTTGCAGTGCTTGGAGTATATACTGAAAGGAGAAGCTTATTTTCCAACAGCAGTCTCAAGAGAAGGCTGCAGCCAGTGTAGAAGGGCCCAGAGAGACAATATTGGTCCTTGTGACAGGCAATGGTTTCCAGCGAGAGACAAGTCATTCTAATGGAGCATCACTTTGAGGAAGAAATTACCATTGATGTTGGATTTCTTTAATAGCTTTAATTATTGTTCAGTATCTAGGAGCCTGTGTTTTTTCCACTATAAATCACATAGACTGCATATTAAGAAAAAGTCTCCCCCCCATCTTCAGTTTTATTTTTGGAATATGATGGCCTTTTCCAGCAAGAAGCCATGTTGTGATCTATGAACTGGGCCACTAACATTAACTCTAAGTGGGAGGGAGACATCATTGGTGAGAGTCTTGTCTTCACCTAGTCAATAATAGGATAAACTTGTAGAAAATACACTGGGGAAGGGAGTAGAGTGAAGGAGAGGGAGCAAATCTTAAGTCACAAATTCCATTTTTTTTTAAATCACAATGATAATTAAAATATACAGTGATGAGTGTTTTTTTTTCCATAGGCAAGCATATTTTTTAAATGGTTACTGTATTATTTTCATATCAAGGTCTTGAAACTGTACCTTTGTGGGTAAGTCCTGTCTATGCATTGCCTTCCCTGGAACCCAGCTCATTTCAGCTGCATTGTTTTGGGGGACAAGGAAAGGGTGGTAAGGGAGAAGGGTTAAATCTTAAATAGCTGGCTACCAACGGAGTCAGAGAACATTTGGTGATGAATTGCAGGAGGATGCGAGTTAATCTGCAAGTCATGTCCCACCACAAGAAGGAGCATTTGATTTTTCTACCTGTCTGATGGTTCCAGCCTCTGCATCTAGTCAGAACATACCAAGCATCCAAAGGCAAGAGTGGGTAAAAGCATGACCAGGGGAAAGAAAGATGATTTATAACCTACACACTGGAGGACAAATAAAGGATACTGCAGCAACAGAATGCCACTTCCTATCATATAGGCAGATACCTCAGGAAGGAATAGCCACTGTCCCTGAATATTTCCTTTGGCTTGGACAGCAATTATTACAACTTTTATCTGTCAAATGTTCCTAAATCCATGGGGCAAAAAGGGGTGCATCTACACATGCAATTAATGCCCAGGTTACTGTGCAGCAAAGTAAGGTGCAGCAAAGTTTGCCCAGAAAAATGTCTACATGTGTATCCTGTTGGGGCACAGATTTTCTACCAATGGTAGCAGCCTGGTCCAGGTCTGCTTCTGCCCTGCTCTGCCCCCCTGCACCAGCCAGGGGGAACTCCTGGTGGCCAGTCCCAATATGCAAGGGACCAAGATACCTTCAGGAGCATCTGTCTCCCAGGCCAATATACATGGGCACTCACCCCCAAATGCACAGGGCCAGGACGCAGCTGTACCAGCTCCCCCTGCTTGGTTGCTCAGCCAGGTAGCAGTGGCCCCCTGCTACCTGGGCTGACCAGGAGCAAATTGCTCCCAGTCAGCATCTACACATGCAGTACTGGACAGGAGTTACTGTGTGGTTAATCTACTACCTGTATCTACAGGTAGTAGCCAGCTTTGCAGTAATCTAATTCACGGTGCGGTAAATGCTGTGCACATATAGATGACAATGCTTTACTGTGCAATACATTAGTCTACCGGGCAATAAATCATCTTATGTAGACAGGCCCAAGATGACCTGCTCAGGGAAAACATCTGTGAGTCGGGGCAGAATCATAAAAGAAGCTTTCCAACATCCTTAATTCCCAACTAAGTTTATCACAATTACAGCTCCTATAGAGACAACACCACACTGTGCACCCACATCAGCATTGCTCCAAAGGAGAAGGGAGGGAGATGGATCCATAGGTCCATCATCACCTGCTCTGATTTAAGGGAATAATAATACAACTTCTGTAGGCATGAAGAAAAGAGCGCCTCGGTTCCCTATCTCTCACCAAGTCTGTCTTTATCTGCTTTCCTGCCAGGTACCAGCAGGGTCTAGAAGATGGCACCATGTCCACAGGGTGCTCCTATACCTCTTCTCCAATTCACAGTCCTCCCACATGAAGGAAATTCAACACTTCCACTCCGTGGTCTTTTGCCCATCTGCAGTCTAGTAGGTACCCAATGGATTTCTCTCTTTCTTGCACTTATGACCCCCTTTGTTCTTACATTCCTTACAGAATCTGTTTCATTTCAATTTATTGAATTCCTACTCCAACAATTCTCATCTCCAGGCAATTTGTCACTCAGTCAACTACCTTTGTATCTGCAAATCTTGCACAGTATTATTTTTGCTTGGTGTTAGAGTTGAGCATTAAAATCAGTGGGGTTTTTTGGTTGGTTTTTTTTTTTGGTGGGGCGGGTTCGTTTTAAAAACACTAAAACCAAAACCAAAACATAAAATCCTCTTCAGAAACCTTGATTCCAGCCCATGGGATTTATGTTAGCCTCTAAAATGTTTTTCATCTATGGGACTTCCTGATCCAGTCCCTGGAAGATTGGTGGAATTTCAACCAGAAATTTCCTCTTCTCCTGATTTCCAAATTCCAAGATAAAATTCTTGGGTATCATCTGAAAACCAGTTAACACACCCACAGTGGCCCAGGTCTTTCGGCTTAGGATGGTGGCCCTGAGTATGCTGATCCACTGAGAAATGCATTTAGAACTAGAGCACATAAAGCCAAGAAATGAAAGCACAGTGATGCAGAAAATAAAGGACCTTGATTTATTTAAATACTCTCCATGCATCACTTGTCCAAGGCTGCTACGCAGAGCATTCAAATTTTCAAGTTGTAAAGAGAAGACAAACCATCTACCGGGACTAGATGTAGTTCACAGAGGATGGTTACATGATTCATGCTGGAAACCATGTGTGGAATCTGCCAGCAACAGTTCACTCAAGTAACACTGCATATTTATCAATGTTGCCATGGACTGGAAAGCGAAAAGACGGAGAAACAGTGTTCGGACTATAAAACAAAGTAAGGGACTTTTGTTGCTTCCATTGATACAAATAACCAACTCCGTTGGACTGGGGAATGGTAACAGAGTTCAAAGATGAACCCAGATGAGTACAACTCAATTCTCATGAGATTTCAGCAAGCCATGAGAGCAAGTTCATAAGACTATTAACTTTGCAAATTGCCTACCATGCCAGTTACGGAAAGTCACATAGCACCAGCCATTATTATGATGCTACACCATCTTGAGCTGGTTCTAGAGACCACCTTTCAAGCTCTGAAGCAATTCCAGACCTAAACATGTTGAGTCATAGACAATTAGGGTTGCAAGAGACCTTGAGAGGTCACATCGAGTCCAAACCCCTGCTCCAAGCAGGACCAGCCCCAACTACATCATCCCAGACAAGGCTTTGTCTACCCAGGTCTTAAAAACCTCCAAGGAGGGAAAGTCTACAACCTTTCTCAGTAACTTCTTCCAGTATTCAAAGGTTCAAGGCCAAGCCTCTCTCCATTTCAACCATTGTATTTATCTTGTTCTACTCAAGCCTGCAATGATGTAGAAGCAACATTAATTGCAACACACAGCCCCAAAATATCAGTGTTTATCTCAAATCTTACACATGTAGTCTAAATATCTTCAATTTGCCATCTTCCTTGGCTGAATACCTCATGAAAACAGGCCTTTTCAAACTTGTGTTGTCTAGGGATGGGAACACGAAAATGTTTATTACTGGGTAAATAAGGATGGGGATTTGTAAGGCACCAGCTACAGTAACTATCTTATATGTAAGCTCTTGCCCCTCAGTAAGTGAAAACTAAGCTGTAGTAACCTATTCTTCTTTTATAAAGGGCTGTCTTTGAGTTGACTTGATTTACTGCAGGAAATTACCACAGAGAAGTTGACAGGCTGAAAACCCCCACCCTTTACCATAAGGTACCTTGTTTGTGGCTCTCTGCTCTTAGGGAATATCAACTGGAAGGGCTTTCCTGGGTCACTCAGCTCAGTCAACAGCTCTTGTAATCAGCCATGGCCTATAATGCCTCTTATGAACTGAAATACTAGGGGGAAAGGAAGGTGCACGTCATAGTATTTCTCCATTTACAACTTCCCCTTCAAATGGAGAAGTCTAGAGTGAGTGAAAATGAAGACAGCGAAAAATTAAACTGATACCTTAAGTACCAACATAAGGGCCAGAACGATAGGGTACCAGTGAGGTGGTGCTTTCCCCTACCTTGGGGGTCTTCAAGAGGAGACTGGACAAGCACCTAGCTGGGGTCATCTGACTCTAGTGCTCTTTCCTGCCCAGGGCAGGGGGTTGACTTGATGACCTATTGAGGTCCCTTCCAACCCTAATACCTATAAATCTATTATTTATGTCCTCAGGAAAAGGATCCTTAGGATTTTTGTTGAGTCATGTTAAATATGTTGCCTCCCATATTGAGGGGCTATTCATAGAATCACAGAAGATAAGGGTATGAAGGGACCGCAGGAGGCTACATCTAGACCAGCCCCAACTAGGTCATCCCAGCCAAGGCTTTGTTATTCTGGCTTTGTCATTACTATTTTACTCATTTACTATCATAACTATGGTTACCTTCCCTTACCTGCTTCCTGTCCATTGAATATCTCACTGCCTCTTACACAAGATGAGGTATCTCCCTACAGCTCCAGAACCATGAGTTTGAGCTTCACCCTGGACTCGCATTGAATGCTGCCCTCAGTGAAGCCAGCTGTAACTGTTGTTCAGGCTGGGACATAAAATTACATAGTTCCCTCCTGCTGTTGCTTATCAAAGCTGGTGTGCCTCAATTATGCTAGCCCAGTGGACTTTCTGGTATGGGTAGACACATGGTCCTAAAAGGAGTATACTTCTGGAATTGCCAATTTTTAAGTGACATGTCATTAGACTGACGAATGCAGTCTAAATGCCATAGAGGCCAAGAAATTAGCAAGATTGGAAGATGCACTGGATAGGTCTACAGATGGCAAGAGTACCCAGAATGATAAGGTAAGAAATGAAAATTTTAGCAAGGGAAGAGAGAATACCAGGTTGTGGGACTAAGAAATAATAATAATAATAATCAAGTCTCCAATGATGAGGAGACATTTGTGGAGGAGAATGTATCCTGCCATTACCCACTGCAATGGTTCTTTCAGATGCCTCTGAAACAGGGGTGTCAAACTCACCCTGCTCTGAGCTATATCTGAACTATAGGACCCCTCACAGGCCACATCCAAACCTGGCAGAGATGACAGAGCCAGCAGTAGTGGCAGTAGCCCGTCCAGCGGCAGTGGGAGAGGGAGGGGAGTGATGGCAGGCCAAGCAGCAGTGGGGAAAGCAGGGCTGTGGTGACACTCCCCCTCCTGCCATCGACTGCTGTGCCCAACTCGGCTCTCCAGGCCCATATTCTGTGGCAGGCCATGCTCCTACTAGCCATGCATCCACTAGCCACCCCAACCTCCATGGCCTACCAAGCACACCACCAGCCAGATGGATTGGCTCCAGGGACCATATATTTGACACCCCGCCCAAAAACGTGATTCTGCCCAGTGTCAAGGAGCACTTATGGGATGAGATGAACTCAGGGGGTGATTCAGTCTGGCAATGCCTATTCATTTCTTCTCTGCATTTTGCACAGAGTGGCAGAGACAGCACCACTAACAAGGGTCAGAATGTAAAACATCTAAAAGCAAAGAAATGACATCCCTGAATCTTTGCTTTCAATCTGGACAAGGAACAATACTAAGTGAACAGATCAATTTACATATTAAGACATTGAGAGAGACTTGGAAGGTTGCCATGATAGAAATGCATATTATCTACCTACCTACATCCATTATATAATACCGCTTAGCTTTTTTGAAAAATCTCTCATTGTTGCTGGATTTCAGTACCCAGGATACAAGTCATTATATGAACCAGCTTGATTGTTCCGATACAAAAAAAAATATTTTTTGTACTCTTAAAAAATACTTGCATCAGTGCAAAAAAGACAGGGCATTAGACAGCCTCTCTATTCAGGGCCATATTCATTAGGGCAAAGGACATCCCTACCACATTTTTATTAGCATGGGGAAGTCCTTAATGGGCTTCGCAGAGGTTTCTACTCTCATCCATAACCTGCTAAAAGGAATTCTGTTTTGAGAACATCCCTCTATCTATTTGGAGAGCCAAAGAGGCAGCAATGTTAACATCTCTTTCCATGACACCTGCGAGAAGACCATAAGAAAAGCTTTGGACACCGTGGCATGGAGTCCGAAGGGATTTGCTAGTTCACGTGTCTAATTAGGTCAAGAGGAACAGGTCCCCAGAGAGAGAAGAAAGGTAGCTTCAATTAGCACCTTTGGCTGGGTCACACAGAAACCAGAAATATAAAGAGCTGTGGTTTTTCTCACTTTGCCCTTTTTCTTGTGCTTCCTCTATCCTGATTTTTTTTTAATCTTCACTTTGGCAACTCCAGCTCCCCAAAAGATGAGTGACAGGAGATAATGGCAGCTTTTCTCTTTTGCTTCAGCTTCACAACAGGTAATCACTTGCTATACCAGTTTAGCAACAGGCAGAATAAGGAATAAAAGCTTGAGTTAAAAAAAAAAATGGAAAGAGAAAAAGAGAAAAGCCACAACTAAAATTTCTGCTGCTTAAAAATGGAGGTAAAATTAAAAGTCCCCAAGGTTACACAACATCTATTATAGACACAACTGAGTCATTGGCTGAAGCCGCAGTTTTGGAGTCTGGGTTTAAACTTTCCAAAAGGTCTCAAACACAGAGTTACGCTGGAGACAGTTTAGGGATGTAAAGAGGCTTGCATTTAAACATCCTTCCCAAGTAAGGATGCTTTCTTAGGTGCTATCTTTTACTGGACTGACTATGTAATGGTACTGAGGCCCCTACTTTACAGTCCCAATTCCCACTTAGAAGATTCCACCGGCTTATAAATCATGAAGCCAAAAAAAAGAAAAGACCACCATGATCATCAGCTGTGAGACTTGCCTATCATGTGGCAGTGAACCGCAACAAGTGATACCTCCATCAAGCCCATCAATTAAACTTCAAAAGGAAACAGCTTTTTAGAAAGACAAACCCACCCCTCACTAAGTGACATCAAGCAACAGAGCAGAGACTCCAAAACCTTTGATAAATTATTCCAGTATTTTCAAGTTGAAGCGGTTCTAGTTTTGGCTTCCAACCTTTTCATTTTGATGTGCCTTTTTGATGAATGCCCCTATGGTATTTTGTCCCATGTCCCCTTAATAGGAAATTAATTAATTCCTATTAATTGATCCTTAATTATTATTAAAGAATTTACAAATGTTCTATCGGAGTAGAGCATTGCTTGGAATGCCTTAACGTAATGCATGTTTAATCTAAATTTTCCATGGCATTTATTGAGTGCTGCTTAAATACCAATTTGGCTTTGAAAGATCACTCGGTCTGAGTCAGAGTTCTCATTGACACGGGATTGACTCCAAAGAGCACAAGCAACACATGTGCAATTGCAATCTTATGAATATGTTAACATTTAACGGGACATTCCTGTCACATTGCAGGCATTTGAACAAAATGGATGTAACTATTCATGTGGATTCTTAATTAAAATTGATAAATCCTATATTGAACTCAGACCCTCCCATTAGTAGAAACCAGCTGTGTTATGCTAATCTGCCTGAAAAAGTGGGACCGAGCACGTGATTTGCCGAGGGGGTTGATGCCCAGGTATTCACTTCATAACAGTCTATGGACTTCTTTTTTTTTGGACCTTGCTCACTTACTATTCCCTTGTGGCTCTCTTCAGGTCTTCAGTCCTCCTTTCAGTGGCTCCCTTTTCACATCCTACTAGCTTTACAAGCCCAACCTCCCGACTTCTCTCACCAGCAAGAAGACTGGTTGCACATCCACAAACTCTTCAGCATCCTTCTCCCGTCTCTCAATGATACTTCTCCCTCCCTCAGTCCCCACCCATGCCTGCCACCACTGCCACCCCTCTCATGCCACCATTGCTAGCCTCACACACATTCCCCTCATTGGGTACGGAAATCTCAACTTCCATTTCCCACTAGCCTTGGCCTGCCTCTATTGTCATCTTAGTTTTCCAGCAAGCACATTGACATTGTCTCTCATGCTTGGGAGGAGCTTGCTGTGAAAATCTGTAAACCCATCTCATTATTTTACTACAAATCCTATGACAGCATGCCATGAGGACTGCTTGTCAGGATGACTGATTTAGTCTCGTGGTTTCTTGGCGCTGTTCCATCAGCCCTTGTGCGTCAGTTGTCTCTTGTCTTATACTCAGTTATGAAGCCCTATACAGGGCGTTTGTACACACCACGTTTTTGTGTAGTGTGTGTGTGTGTGCGCGCGCGCGTGTGTGTGCAGGACGTTTCTGTAGGACAGAGACCACTGCCGTGTTCTGCACTACCTAGCACAGCACAGACCAGTCCATTCCTGCATGCTACTATAAGACTGGAGTTACAATGAACAACCACTGCCTAAGTCCAGCTGATAAGACGAGGACAGAGTAAGTGGGGAATGGTACAGTTCAAATTGTATATCTAACAGTCTCTGTAGCCTGGGCTTTACATGATACTCAAAGGGTTAGACTGTAATTTGGGCTGCATGATGATGATAGGGTAAAATAAAAACATTGCCTCACTCCCTAAGCTATCTGGTCCTTGAGTTTTCTGAAGTGGGAATGTTCAGAGCTATGAAAAGTGAAGAGGAGCTAGGTAAATAGCTCTATTTTGTCTGTTTGCTGGCTTCAGAGCTGCACGAAGTAGGTAGTAATTTACAGCTAGCATCAGCCTGCTGCAGACTATTAGACTCTCTTCCCCAGGATCACAGAAGCAGCACAGGAGCTCCTGTGAAATGCAGAGAGGTCTGTGAGATATGAAAGCTGTCTGTTCAAGAGATGTGAGATGATGGTACAGGTTACTCACCTTTGCTCAGAACTGTGCCTACATATAATTAGCCCTCTGCTAAGAAACAGGGTGTGATTATCCAAGCAGATTCCAATACCCAAGTTAGTTTGACTGCATCTGGTTTGGGTATTGTTACAAAGGATTGCATTGTGCTGTGTAGACATTCCCATAGGTACTGAACATGTGCCCAGGTAAAGAAATACCCAACAGATATAAATAAGTGGACATTACCTGTTTAGGTAATGGAAGACATCAGAGTTTTAAAACCTCCAGCCTTAACCATAAAATAAAAATAGCCTGCAACACACTCTGGCCCAAATCATTCCCTCTTCTGTGCAACAAGGAGGGAAGGGAAGTAGCACAATCATTACCCTGTCGCCTGCACCAACTGTTATTAAAGGAAATCTTAAGAGACACCTACCTGTGCCAACTTTTTGTGAGCTGAAGCAGATGACTGGAGCCAAGAAAGTTAAATTCCCACTGGAGACAAAATCATTCAAGGTATATATTTAAAGATGCTTACCTATATTACATGCCCAGAGGTGATCACAAGCAGTATGCAGATGGTCCTCTCAGATCTCTTTGCCCAAATGCCCATGCCTAGATTCACTCCAAACCTAGAACTGACTCTCATTTGGCTAATTGAGATTCCTCTCTCATGAGCACACCTCATCTGATCTAATGCGACTGCTTTGTGTGTCTATTCCTAGCCCACGGTAAGTGAAGCTAAATTGCAATGATTTACCCTTGAAAGGAGCCACTGGACAGTTATTGTGGTTGAGCTTTTACTTACTGCAGAATACAGGCATACCTCGTTTTACTGTGCTTCGCTTTATTGCGCTTTGCAGATATTGCATTTTTTACAAATTGAAGGTTTGTGGCAACCCTGCGTCGAGCAAGTCTATCGGCGCCATTTTTCCAACAGCATTTGCTCACTTCACATTTTTTATCAATAAAGTATTTT
>NW_017728949.1:54913926-54923147 GCF_001723895.1 Crocodylus porosus | reverse complement strand
ATGCTATTGCACACATAATAGACTACAGTATAGTGTAAACATAACTTTTATATGCACTGGGAAACCAAAAAATTTGTGTGACTCGCTTTATTGCGATATTCACTTTATTGCAGTGGTCTGGAACCGAACCCGCAATATCTCCGAGGTATGCCTGTAGAGCAGACAGGTATGACAGTTAGAAAAGATTCAGCTGAAACATGAAAGTCCCCCCAAGCCCCTTTTAAAGCAGCATGTTTATTTTAACTGTCCACACCCTTAAAGAGATGAAGAAGGAGAAAGAAAAAAACCTCTTTTGCTGCTTGCTATTACTCCCCAAAACCGAAACCGCATCACAAAATGAACAATACTGCAAGCATGTCTGTAAAGATTAAGCTGGGATCAGAAGCTGTGTAAGAAAGAACAAAACTATACATAATACTACCTGGTGATCATAACCAGAATATTGTAAACGCTACATAGTCTGGATTTCATAATCTCCAGCTCTCACTGTCAGTGGGAAATACTAAAGGCTATGTCAGTAATGCGACAATAGGACATAATTTTGCAAAACTTCCTGACAGAGTTCTGTTCACCGTAATAAGCCCTACAGTCAGTAGTCAGCATTTGCATGATTGAACCTGCATGTTGCATGTTAGTACTTAAAACATTTCATTTTACACAGGAAAATAAATATTCTGTGCCTACAGAATACACGACGTCTTGTTTTTAAGGGTTGACTAGACTAGAAAGAAATATCTGCCTTCCACAGATGTTTGTGAAAAAGTATTAAAATAATTTTTTTTAGCATCAGATTATCATACTTCTAGGTAGACTTTCTAAAGCATTGCCTAATCCTTAACAAACTTGTTTCTTACTTTCTAGAGATGAAGGATGACTGCGTAGCTGACATTTGAAAAAAAAAACAGACTTTGTGGTAGAGCTATACACACTGGTCTTTAAGAGCAAATTGATCTTTGAGGCAAGAATCACAGATTCGAAGAGCTGAATGGGACCATACTGTTCACTCCATAGGACAACAACAGTCTTTCCTCCTTGAAGGCACAAAGGGAACTTGTTTTAGCGTGTGAGGCAACTTAAAGGTATTGAACTCTGTTTCCTTTCTCCCCAGCAAAAGTTAATTGAAAAAGAGGTTTCTAAATGCCATACTGCCCTCATCTGGACAAAAGGCATGGAGGGAAAAAAAGGACTCTCTTCCAACCCCTTCAGCTCAGCAGCCAGCCAGAGACAACTCTACTCAGAGATGGTCAAAACCGGGCACTTTATAGGAAATATGGCAGATGACAGGACAAGGATCAATGGCTCAAGTTGCAGCAAGGGAAGTTGAGGTTAGTTATTAGGAACAACTTTTTCAGCAGAAGGACGGTGAAGTGCTGAGACAGGAGTCTCCATCCCTGGAGGTTTTTGAGACCCACATAGACAAAGCCCTGGCTGGGATGATGTAGTTGGGGTGGTCCTGCTTGGAGCAAGGGGTGGACTAGATGTGACCTCCTGAGCTCCCTTCAACCTTCATTTCCTATTATTCTATACTGCCATGTAGGAATTAGTGCCAGTACAATTCTGCTGGAAAAAAATATGCTTAAAATTCCCTGAAAAATGAAAATCCAGCAAGTTGGAAATTTTATTCTGAAATGAATATTTTCTTTTGGAATTAATTTTACAATATTCATTTTTAATCCTTTGAGTCTATTTGCATTATCTCAGGACAGCCGTAAGAGAAGTTCTTAATCAGATGTAGTATGTCCTATTATAACATAACCCAAGATGCCATGTTTATTAGGCACTGGACTGCTAACATGTTATGCAATGAAGTAGGTCTAATAAGAGTAATAAAAAGCTGGGGGGAAAAAACACTTTTAAAATAAACATTTAATTTTGAAACAATAAAAAGATCAAAAATGCAACAAAAAAAAAATCTTTCAAAAATAGAAAACTGTTTTGACAAAATATTTCTAGTTCCCTCTAGTACTGAGGTTCTGTTTGACTGGGCACATCTACACATGCAATCAATGCACCTGAAAAAAATCCAGCTCATTTCATGCTAAGGTTTATTGCTCCCAGGGAGAGCATTTACACGTGTGCCTGGGACCACAGCATGTTGAGCTGAGTCAGAGCAGCCTCAGCTGCTAGGGAGACCGGGGGTCAGCTTGCCAGCCCGGGGCTGCTCCAGCATGGCTCATTGTGCTACAGAGGGGCTGGCTGGGGCATGAGGGTGCCCCTCTGCATGGAAGTTCCCCTGTGCCCCAGCCAGCCCTGTTAGCATCTCCATGTGCATTGCTGTGCGCTACAAAGCTCCACTGCAGGACTGTACTTGTATTTACACGTGCTAACCTACAGCTGTGTTTGTTAGTTTACTGCAACCTGATAAGGCTGCACATGTAGACATGAAGACATTTACTGCAGAGCTGATTAGGCAGTTGCACATTAAATGTCTTGTGTAGACATACCCATGGAGTGGTAATATACAGTTAAAAATCCATGTTGTCATAAGAAAGGACCAAAAGGTGCCTCCTGGGTTAGAAAATCCAGTCCTTTAGGAGAATCCCCACCAAACGCTCCACTCCAAACCCTTACCCACACCTGAAAGGAGCACAAACCCAAACACCAAAGACACCCTGATGACACCTAAAAAATGCCATAGGTAAAAGTGGGAGCAATGAAGGCACTGCCAGTGCCCTGCCATGTTAGAAAAGGTCAGGTTTAGTTCAGGGGTGCTCACCCTCCAGCTTGTGGCACACTGTCATCTGGCCCAAAGGATTCCCATAGATCATGATATTTTCAGTGAGGGGAATGGTGCCATTCCCTAGCTGCCAAATCACCAGACCCATGTAGTTCTGCAAGCTAGATCTGGCACCCAATCCCAGTGTACAGGGATGGGCAAACACGGCACCATGACCCAGGGCCCAATCCTGGCATGAGGAGGGTGGAAGCAGGGGTTGCTGGCCCCACAGGGACCCAATCCGGGTGTGCAGGGGGTGGGGGTGGGGCAATGCTGGGCCACCAGGACCCAACCCCAGAGTACAGGGAACAGGAGGGGGTGGTACTGGGCCACCAGGAACCAGTCCTGGCACATAGGAGGCTGGGTGGGGCAGTGCTGGGTCCCCAGGATCCAACCCTGGCATTCAGGGGGTGGGATGGATGATACCATGCCCCAGGGCCCAATTCAGTCCACAGATGTGCTCTGTGCCATTCATCTGGCCCATTGGGCCAACAACTTGAGCACCAGTGGGTTAAGTCATAGAATGCTGCCCGATTAGCTACATATCACTAAACTATCCCCACTGGACAGAGCTCTAACTTCTTGTCCTCTGCTGATTTTGTATGGTGTGAGTGTGACATTAATTAGCAGTGTGCCCCCAACACAGGAAAAAAAACTGCTCCCTCTCACTGCTTAAGGTGAGTCACTTAACTCAAACAGTGCCAAGGATCGGCATCTTAGGATGAGTTACTGGGACAAATTAGATAAAGTACTGGAACAAATTCTCCAGTCACCTATATTGCTAAAGGTGACAGACCACGGTCATGAACCCAGAGCCTTGGCCTGTACACTGGTTACCCTGGTCTGCCACCTCCCCAGTAGAGCACTGGGGCAGACACAGGTAGCCTGATTCCTCTACCTGCACCTAGGCATGCACCCACTCCTTGTTACTGGAGTGGCCAGCCAAGGTCAGCTGACCTCCTACCTCTTCCCACATAAACCCCTGACCCAGACAGGGAATCATCCAGGAAACTTTTTACTTAGGTTGTGGCACCCTTGGCTCTTGTGTAGGCACCCCATGGGTGTCACTAAGGGGTTTGCAGCTTTAAGGGCCTTGCCTCAGTGTTTTCACCTGCCACGTCTTGACATAAACCCAGTAAGGGAGGTTGCGTGGAGAGTAAGGCACCCTTAAAGGATGGGCCTGTGTCTGGGCAGAAGCTCCCAGTCCCATCACACTTTAATTTTAGATGAACCTTCTAGCTTGGGGCCCACTATCCAGGGCCACCAGCTCCTGGCTATGTTTATGCTTCATGACTTGTGGGTTTCAAAACTTGTGATATTTGCCACGTCACACACTAATAGTCCCCAATTGTACCCCAGTCTTTATGCTCTGCTTGCTCAGCTGAGATTCAATTTCAGGGTGTTCCCAGTCACCCCTTTTCTGTCGTGTCTTCCACCCCTTAAGCCACAATCTGGTCCTCCATAAAACAAAAAAAATGAAAATCACCCAAAAGGGAAGAAGTGCATGTGTGCACAGGGAGAGAGATGGAGGTAAAAGTAAGGAAAAGATGGGGGAGAGTAGCAGTGAGAGTAAACCCTAAACCACCCAGTCTCCCAAGAAACAGGAAGAGGCCCTGTTACATCTGCTACTACAGACTGATGGATTCCTTGGATACTTGACCCAACTAGTCTCCTACCCTAGACCTCTGCCTTACTCTCTGGATGCTGACCTGGCTCTGGCTTTACCTCCTGGATACCTGACCCAGCTAGCTTCTTCACCTCCCACTCCCCTTACCCTCTGGATCTCCAACTTGGGTCCCCAGATCTCCTAGCTTTGAACTTCCAGGCTTCTCCTAGCCCTTCAGTAACCCCCAGATCTGGCTACCCATGGCCTGGCATGACAGCAGTCCAATGGAAGTCAGCAGATTTGCACTAAAGTTTCAGCAGCTTTCTGGAAGTCAGTGAAGGTGAATGGGGACCTTTGATTCCTCTGGTTTGTAAACATATATATAGAAAAGTGGTTATGAATGCTTTATGAGCAATAAATAAAGCCAACAAGGTTTTTCTTAAAGAAAGTCCCTTGCAGGAGAAAGACGCTATTCAACAATATCAGCTCAGCTCGCTCCAAGACCTCAATACCTTCCTTTTTCCACCTCTACCCCCATTTTTAAAGCTTCACTGTGCAACAGGGGAAGTTTTAAAGCCAACCTGCCATTTGGAGGACGGAGCCACCTGCTACCAACAGATCTTATTATGAAAGCTGTAAAAGCTGTCTGTGCCTGCTGCTTGTTTACGACAGGGCTGCAGAGGCATGCTGGAGGCATGCGGGTACCTGCCAGACAATATAGGATCATGATTTTTTATTTTCAAGCCCACCTATGTTTGTACTAAAAGGGCAATGGGGTGTTTAAAGCTGGTTATCTGGAGAAGCAAGGAGAAAATCTTACATAAATAAAGGGAAAGCAAGAACTATTAAGCTCCTGGTCATTTGGGTTTCCAAGCTCTTTCTCACCCCAGGCTCTTGATTGTCATCCAGTCCTAGCTAATTCAAGGTGGTGAAATTCTGGCTGTAATAAAACCATCTCCCTCCAGTTCGTTCATCAGATGGGCTGTAGATGCCAGTTTTCTTCCTAGTCCGAGAATGATCTAACACATAGCTGATGGAGCAAAGTACTGATAATGCAGTAATAGACCCATAACTCCTTGGGATCCCCTGCCTATGCCACATTGTAGGTCAGAACCTCACCGTGAAAGCAAGGACACAACTTGAATACTCCTGTTCCATGACATGCCCTCATCGAAGGCAAGAAATAAGGAGCCATGAAGTCAGTGTGCTTAATGTCTTGTTCAGTCAAAGGGGGAGAATGATGTTGTAGTGAAGGCACTGAAGGGAATCAGGAGACATAGCTTAGTTCCATATTGTTCCCCAAAAGTCTTTCTGAGCTCTTGATGCTAACCTCCCTCCTTTGTTTGGACGTTGCATCTATTGCTTTGTTTCATCTGCTTAGATTTTAAGTTCTTTGCAAGAGTCTGCTGCAATATATCTGTGCATGAATAGGCCCAACAAGAACCTCTTATCTTGTCTTAGGGCAACTGGCTGTACTGAAACACACTGCCATTACTATACTAATACTACAGATTTTGCAAAGCCATTATTACCTCTTCAGACTGGACGGAAAAGCATTTGATATTTAACACTGATTCATAGTAGCGCTGCCTCCCTGAAGAATTATGACTGGTTGAAACTGTCATGGTTATGAATTTACCATCTTCAGACCATGATCCCGTGCTTAGATCAGAATTGGTGAACTCCTGCTTAGATGGGAAATCCCAATGAAACCATCATTCATGAGTCTCAGTGCATCAGTGCCTGCAGAATTACAGCCATGTAGAACCATAGGGTTGCAAGAGACCTGGAGTGTCTCTGGCTCAAGTCCCTGTGTGGATGCTACTAAATCAACCCTGACCAATGCTTATTCACTCCCCAGTGACAGAAATACCACCATTTCCCAGAGCAGTCTGTCCCTCTTTTTCACAGTTTTAACAGGGAGGAAATTTTCCATGAGATTTACTTTGCTGCAGGACAATTCAAGTCCTACCCTCTGTGGAAGGTAGAAACGTTATTTTCCCTCCTCTTAAGAAAAACTTTTCAAATATTTGATAATGCTACGCCACTCCTTTTAATCTCCTTTTCTTCAAGCGAAGCATGCCTAGATCTCTCAAATTGTTAGTAAACTGACTTTGATTTTTTTTTCACATAATGTCAATCATTTAGAAATATTAGTCAAGAAATGTGAGTACATAGCTTTCAGCCATTGGTTTGTTTGCAAGTTGTTCACCGCAACTTCACTCTTCATTATTTGCAATATTTTTTTCCATCCTGAACCATTTAGTATTGCACCTGCTTGCAGATGGCTGAAGCTTTTAAAACAGGAAGATAAGAGATAATAAATGAAGATTATTAGATAATGCACCTTTGAGTTTTAAATTTCGGATCTGTGCAACTTTGGGAATTGGTGAATATTTCCAACAACAAACCAACAGTTGCTTAAATGCTGTACGAGGAATAATATGACTCCATGAGCAACACTAATCTTATCACGTTCATTCAGAAAAGTGTCTGTGATTTTTGTTTTGAATGGTTCAGCCAGTTCCACTTGTAAAAAAGGAACCAGATGGAACCATATGTTAGAGAATTCAATAGTGGCATTCCCAAACATAGCTGCAATGCTATCATATGCTTCAGCTTTGGGAATCATTAAAACAGAAATATCATATCCATATATAAAGGGAGACAGAAGAACATTTGTTTTTATATTTTTTGCAACAGGTCCAGAATGAGTTCATAAAAAGAAGGAAATTGCATGCCGTGCCATTATATCAAGCATGGAAATCTTACATTTTCTGTAATTAATAATACCCTTGAAGTTTGCTGGGTTGGGTTTATTTAATTATATAAAAGACAAGCTTACAATATCCTGAAGCTCAATGAGGCATAGTGGCCCAGACAAAAGAATTCAATAACATAGTATATGTATGAAGACCCTTTTAATACCAACAAGGAGAGTGCAATGACACATCACTAAAGATGCAGAAAGAGGGTGAGTGATGATTAATGACCATGTTCACACTTGCTTTTGTGCTGCTATGTTTTTGCTCCCACATCTCACTGCAGCTCAGCCCCAGAATAAGATGGAGGTAAAAGGAGGCAAATTACCAGATCAGACCTAACACGGTCGCTCTTTGGCATTAGCACTGATATGCACCCTGATGCTGTCAGTAATTGCTCTCTGACAGCTCTGTAAAGTGATGTGGCAAGGTCTAATTTCAGGTTTGCAGTTCCAGGAGTAGGATGGTCTTTGCAAACTAATTACTTAATTAGGCTGGCTTTTTGATCACAGAAAGTACAGTTTGCCACATCAGCTCACTGCTCTGTTGAGGAAAACAAGCTGCATCAGAAGAAGTTTCAAGACCCCCTGGAAATGACAAATTTCTTCCTAACCCCCTATCATTAGCAGGAGACTTAAAACTTGACACTTGAGAATCAATCTTCCTTCTCAATCTCCTGGTGTTTTCTTAGCACTTGCTTTTGAACAGTTAGAGACACACAACCCTTTAGAAATAAAACCTGATTAGATTTCATAGATTTCATAGATTTTTAGGGTCAGAAGGGACCCCAGTAAATCACTGAGTCTGGCCTCCTTCCCTGGGCAGGAAAGAGCTCTAGGGTTTGTCGAGTCTGGAAGTTGCGGGTTCTCGGCCACCTGTTCGATAGCGATCACCGCTTGCTGGAATTCACCATCCAGTGCAGGGTGTCAAGGGCTAGCAGTAAGGAGCAAGTCCTTGACTTCAGCAGGGCTTATTTTAATGCATTAAGAAGACTAGTATGAGAGGCATTGGGATCCTGAAGTTTTGGGGAGATTTGAGTCCAAGACGGGTGGTCGTTCCTCAAGGAGACGATCCTCTGAGTCCAAAGGGAGTCAGTCCCAATGCATACCAAGGGGGGTAAGAGTGCTAAAAAACCCCCGTGGCTCAGCAAGGGCATTCAGGAATTCCTGTGGGCTAAAAAGGAGGTGTACATCTGATGGAAGCAAGGGGCTATTACCAAAGAGGATCGTTTCTGGCTGTAGGGGGGCTGTTAAGAAGGCCAAGGCTGAGATGGAACTGGGGCTGGTGACCAGGATTTAGGATAACAAAAAGTCCTTTTTCAAATACATAGGGAGTAAGAAGAAGGCCCTGAGTAATGTAGGGCCCCTGCAGGATGTGTTTGGCAATCTGATGTTTGCTGCAAATGGAAAAGCAGACCTCTTTAACAAATTCTTTGTCTCCATTTTTCTGAGCAGGGACCGGAACATCTCCCCCACCATAACTACAGAAGGACTCAGGGGAGGCACCACTGAGCCCAAGGGTAGGGATGATGTAATTAGGGAATTTCGGGGGGGGGGCTGGATGTGTTCAGATCAGAAGGCCTGGATGCTCTTCATCCAAGGGTGATGAGGGAATTGGCGAGGGTCATTGCAGGGCCCCTGGCACAGTTATGCTAATGCTCATGGAGCTCTGGTCAGGTGCCAGATTACTGGAAAAAAGCCAGTGTGGTCCCCATTTACAAGAAAAGGAGAAAGGAGGACCCAGGTAACTATAGGCCTGTCAGTCCTACCTCGGTCCTGGGGAACATCTTTCAGAAAATTATCAAGGAGCACATATGCAAGGGACCAGCAGGGGAGATCGTGCTCAGGAGGAACCAACATGGGTTCATTAAGGGAAGATCCTGTCAGACTAACCTTATTTCCTTTTACAATCAGGTCAGAAAGTCCTTGGATGAAGGTGTGGGGGTCCATTTCATCCTCCTGGACTTTAGAAGACTTTTGACACTGTTTCTCACCCCATTCTCATAAAAACAAAATACCTAGGTGATTGCGGCATTGATGCCTACACAGTCAGATGGGTGGCTAATTGGCTGGATGGTCGCACCTAGAGAGTGATGGTGGACAGGTCATAGTTTCATAGTTTCATAGTTAGTAGTGTC
>NW_017728949.1:54909808-54913826 GCF_001723895.1 Crocodylus porosus | reverse complement strand
GACCTCACATATCGAGGGATCCTGGCAACAGATCGGGCCCTCTGTACCCCTCAGGATGGAGTTGCCTATGACAATCACTCAATGCTTTCTCCCCCGGACTGCTTAGCTCCTTTGGCCTGTTTGGAGTGTGGAGAGTGTGGAGTTGCCTCCTCTCCGGTTGCCTCCTCTCCCTTCTTCTCCTCCAGTGTTGCTGGACTGGAGGAACTGGTACTGCTGTGTTACGAGCAGCCCTGGTTCTGGAGGTGACCATCTGCCACTCTGCAGTGGAGGGCACTTCCCAAGGTGCTTCTTCCTTTGGTGTGTGGCCCTGCCATCAATTTCTTCCTCCACCTCCCTGATTCCCCTCAGCCTGTTAACCTCCTCCTGGAGCTCCCTCACCTGCACCTCCAGGGCCATCATGTGGGTGCCTGCAGGACAGGTGTGGGGGTTCCCAATCCCTGCCCCCCAGGCCTTGCTGGGCAATCCCTGCAGGCCAAGGGGTGGGGAGACACCAGCTCCCTCATGAGCTCTGTCTGGGTGAAGGCCTCAGACAAGCCCCAGGTAGGCTGCTCCCCCCAGGCAGGGGCCCTGGCAGCACTCCGTGTCGACACCATCATAGGAGTTGCTGCTTGTTTTTAGCTTAGTGCAGTGCCTTCACCCTACCCTAGTAGAAGTCTCCCTCCTAGCCCTTCCTGCTCGCCCACTGGCACGAACACCGACACAAACACTGGTGCACTCCTACACTGGTGCATGCCTCGAGAGTGCAGCTACCTATCAGCTCAGCTAAGAGGGATCTGGGGAACTTCCTGTCTGGATCTGGCTCAGCTGCATCCAGTCCCTCTGCCCACTTACCTTAGGGGGATCAGCTGCTGCTGCCCCCACTGCTGGCTCCACTGCTGCTGCATCAGCCTCTGCCTCGGGTCTAGTAAGGGGACACATGTGCATGTGGGACATGTGTGCCTGGATCCCTCCTCTCCCCGCTGCTTCTGGCTCCTGAGAGGGTCATTTTCAACCTGGAGGGATGTGGGCAGTGGAGTTCTCCAGGGCTTGGTCCTTGTGCCTGCACTGTTCAACATCTTCATCAGCAACTTGGACGACGGGGAGGAAAGCACATTGTCCAAGGTCACCGATGACACCAAGATGTTGGAGGAGGTGGGCACGCTGAAGGGGAAGGACAGAGTCCAGCTAGATCTGGACAGGTTACAGAGATGGGCAGATGAGAATAGGATGGAATTTAACATGGAGAAGTGCAAGGTGCTGCACCTGGGGAGGAAGAACCAGCACCATACCTACAGGTTGGGGAACTCCCTTCTCATCAGGGCAGAGGCAGAAAAGGATCTTGGAGTCATCACTGATGCTAAGATGAACATGGGCCGGCAGTGTGGGGACGCGGTCAGGAAGGCCAACCGCGTCTTGTCGTGCATCTACAAATACATCACAAGCAGGTCCAAGGACGTGATCCTTCCCCTCTATGCAACACTGGTCAGGGCACAGTTGGAGTACTGCATCCAGTTTTGGGCACCGCACTTCAAGACAGATGTGGCTAGCAGTGAGAAGGTACCCACATGGATTAGGACCATGGGGTAGTAATTGGTGGGCTGGATCATCCCCGTCACATCATGAATCTTTGCTCTGGGTAGGCAGTAGACCTCACATATCGAGGGGCACTTGCATGGTCAGGAGGCAGCAGGGCAGGCCCTATGAGGAGAGACTAAAGGGCCCGAACCAATTCAACCTCCACAAAAGAAGGCTGAGGGGGGATCTGGTGGCCCTCTACAAATTCACCAGGGGGGATCAGCAGGGAAAAGGAGATGCCCTGTTACCCTGGGTACCACCCAGGGTATTTATGAATAACGGCCGCAAGTTGAAAAAGAGCAGGTTCAGGCTAGACATCAGGAGGCATTACTTTATGGTTAGGGCAAATAGGACCTGGAACCAACTTCCAAGGGAAGTGGTGCACACTCCTACCTTGGGAGTCTTTAAGAGGAGGCTGGATAGACACCTGACTGGGGTCATATGACCCCAGCATCCATTCCTGCCCGAGGCAGGGGGGCGGACTTGATGACCTGTTTAGGTGCCTTCCAACCCTAGCTACTATGATACTATGATATTATGAGTCTTCTCTTAAAGACACCCCCTTTGGAAGCCCATTCCAGATTCTGGTAACCCTTCCCATAAAGAAGTTCTTCCTAATGTCAAATCTAAATCTGCTTTCTGTCAGTTTGTGGCCATTGTTTCTAGTTACTCCAAGGGGCACCCTGGTAAACAGAGTATCTCCTATAACTTGCTGCCCACCCCCCCAAAAACAAATTTGTAGATGGCCACCAGATCCCCTCTCAGCCTTCTCTTGCAGAGGCTAAAGAGATCCAGGTCCATAAATTTCTACTTGTAGGACCTTTCCTGCAGGCCCCTAACCATATGAGTGGACCTCCTCTGGACCCTCTCAAGGTTGTCCACATTCCTCTTGAAGTGTTGCACCCAAAACTGGATACAGTACTCCAGCTTCAGCCTGACCAGTGCCACATAAAGGGGAAGAATCACCCTCCTTAGACCTGTTTGTGACACACCTGCTAATGCATGATAATGTGCAATTAGCTGTATTGATCACTTCATCACATTGACTACTCATGTCCATCTTTGAATCAGCTATAACTCCGAGATCCCTTTCTGCCGCTGTATGCTTAGAAAGTCATTTCCCAGCCTGTACTTGTGTTGGTGATTCTTTCTCCCCAGGTGTAGTATTCTGCCATTATCCTTATTAAATTGTATCCTATTTTGTTCTTACCACTTTTCAAGCCTGTTCAAATCCACCTGCATCTGTTCCCTGCCCTCTAGTGTGTCTACTTTGTCCTATAATTTGGTGAATTTGGACAGTGTGCACACCACGCCCTTGTCCAAATCAGTGATGAAGATACTGAACGGCACTTGGCCAAGGACTGAGTCTTGGGTGACACCACTGCCCACATCTTTCCAGGCTGAGACCAACCCATCTACCACCACTCTCTGGGTGCATTCCGTTATCCAATTCACCACCCATCTGACTGTGTAATCATCTAACTCACAGCCACTCCATTTTTTTTTTAATGAAAATGAGATGTGATACTGTGTCAAAAGCTTCTTTAAAATCCAAGTATATGATATCCACTTCAACTCCTGAGTATAAACAGTTTGTGACCTAGTCATAAAAAGAAACAAGGTTTGTCAGGCAGGATCTACCGGTTATGAATCCATCCTGGTTGCCCTTCAGCATTATTTTTCCTGCTGGACTCCCACAGATGTGGTCCTTAATAATTTTTTCAAAGGTTTTCCCAAGAAGAGAGGTGAAACTAACTAGTCTATAGTTACCCGGATCCTCCTTCCTCTCCTTTAGATTCTTAGATCTAAAACTAGATTCTGTGATTCTAAGACTAGATCTCAGAATCATAGAATCACAGACAATGAGGGCAGGAAGGGACCTCAGGAAGTCACACCTAGTACAACCTCCTGCTCAAAGCAGGACCAGCCCTAACTACATCATTCCACACACAGCTTTGTCTAATTGGGTGTCAAAAACCGCCAAGGATGGAGATTCCACAACTTCTCTGGGTTACCTGTTCCAGTGTTTTACAACCTTCCTAGTGAGAAATTGGGTAATTGGCTGAGGTCATTGCAGGACCCCTGGCATGGCTTTACAAGCACTCGTGGTGCCCTGGTGTGGTGCCAGAGGACTGGAGGAGGGCCAATGTGGTTCCCATCTTCAAAAAGGGGAGGAAGGAGGACCCGGGAAACTACAGGCCAGTTAGTCTTACCTCAATCTTGGGCAAGCTTTTTGAGAAAATTATTCTAGCGCATATCCACAAGGGGCCAGGAGGGGAGATTATGCTTAGGGGCAATCAGCATGGGTTCATTAGAGGCAGGTCCTATCAGACCAACCTGGTGGCTTTCTACGACCAGATTACCAAATCATTAGATGCAGGGGTAGCAGTGGACATAGTCTTCCTGGACTTTCGGAAGGCCTTCAACACTGTCTCTCACCCTGTTCTCATTAAGAAACTGGGGG
>NW_017728949.1:54897776-54909043 GCF_001723895.1 Crocodylus porosus | reverse complement strand
GATGTACACCTTTCTGGGGTCATTTGACCCCCGTACTCTTTCCTGCCATGGCAGGGGGTTGGACTCAATGATCTGCTCAGGTCCCTTCCGACCATAGAAACCATGGAACTATGAAAGTTCTTCCTAATATCTAACTTCAACTTCCCTTGCTGTAACTTGAGCCCATTGTTTCTTGTCCTGTCATCCTGCCCTTTCGGCATGGGGCTGGATTAGATGATCTTCTGAGGTCCCTTCCAGTCCTAATGTCTATCAAATCTGTCCCCACTGAGAACAGTCCAGCTGCATCCTCTTTGCAACCCCCGTGCAGGGATCTGAAGGTTGCTATTAAATTTCCCCCTCATTCTTCTCTTCTCTAGACTAAATAAAACCAGTTATCACAGCCTCTCCTCACAAGGCCTGTGCCTTGGCCCCCAAACTGTTTTCTTTGCCGTCTGCTAGACTCTCTTTAATTTGTCTACATCCTTTCTGTAGTGGGGGGCCCAAAACTGGACACAGTACTCCAGATGTGGCTTCACCAGTGCCAACTAGAGGGGAAGAATCACTTCTCTCCATCTGCTTGTAACACTTCTACCAATGCAGACCAGGATGCTGCTATCCTTCTTCACAACAAAGGCGCACTATTGGCTCATATTAAGCTTATTGTCCACTGTAACCCCCATGTCCTTTTCTGAAGTCCTGCTGTTTAGCCAGTTAGTCCCAGTCTGTACCATTGCATGGGATTTTTCCTTCTTAAGTGCACTTTGCATTCATCCTTATTGAACTTCATGAGATTTCTTTTGGTCCAATCCTCCAATCTGTCTAGATCACCCTGAATCCTAGCCCTACCCTCCTGCACATCTACAGCTCCCCCCAGCTTGGTGTTATCTGCAAATTTACTGAGGGTGCACTCTATGCAAACTTCCAGATCACTGATGAGACTATTGAACAAAGCTGACCCCAGAATGAAACCCTGGGGTACTCCACTTGATACTGGCTGGCAACTAGACCTCTAGCCATTGATTACTAGTCTTTGAGCCCCATGATGCAGAGAGTTTTCTATCCATCTTACAGTCCGTTCATCCAACTTCCTTAGCTTGCTGGTGAAAATGTTGCTGGAGACTATATCAAAAGATCTGCTAAAATCAAGATATGTCATGTCTACTGCTCTCCATGCATCCACAGAGTCAGTCATCCCATCAAAGAAAGCAATCTGGTTAGTCAGGCATGACTTGCCCTTCTTGAATCCATGCTGATTGTTCCTAATCACCTTCTTCTCCTCCAAGTGCTTAGAAATGGATTCCTTGAGCACTTGGAGAAGATTTCTTAAGGGCCTGCTTCATGAATTTTCCAGGGACTGAGGTGAGGCTGACCACTCACACATGTGGCAATTAATTCACATGACAATTAATTCTGGTTATTAACACTTTAAATGATTTAGTGTTTTAAGAAACCACTGTCTTGTCATGGGTCTTGGGCTTAATGGTAGAAACTTCCTTCTGGCTCAGAGGAACGAAGGGCCTCACTAGAAACCTCCCAGCCACTCTATACAACGTAGTGGCATTAAGGGACAGATGATCCAGAGATTAACATATGAGCCAGGCATTGAACAGATTTGATTTCTATTTCTTGCTCTGCTATACATTTTCCATGTGAACTGGGAAAGTTAGTTAATGTCTACAGGCCTCTATTCCCATGGATATAACAACACATCTAGGGCTGTTTGAAAGAAAAACTTTGCATCATTATTAAAACAATGTTTTGATGGACAAGATGGCAACATGATACAATAAACCTCAGAGAAGCAGATGCCACGCAGAATGGAACAATTATGCCTATGTTTGCCAGGGCAGCTTGATGAAACTTTATCATCAATAATTTGCATTAAAAGGTCAACATTTCTCTTATCACTATTAACATGTTTTTTCTTTCTCTATGTAATAAATGTAAGGATCTGAAACTGAATTGTTATTATTTATAAAATATGACCAAACTGCATAGTACTTTATGGAAGAAATCAGATTTATAGCTAATGAAATGGTATTCAGATTTTCCCTACATTTATGTACAAAGTCAGTATTTCATTAAGCAGCTGCAAATCCAGAGTAACATCATTAATGACAGAAAAATTGCCCCAGATTTGTAGTGCCATAAGTGAGATCAGCATGTAACTTTTCATCCTTTTTCCATATAAAGCAGGGCTCCTGGTGTACTATGGACTAACAAAGATCTAAAAGGCCAAAGGTTGATCTTACTCATTCCAGATCTTTATCAGTGTGAGTTGATTTAAATGAGTTATTTTGGAATTGTATCAGTGTATGAAATTGGCCCCATAAGGCATCCACTCCAAGAAGCTTAATATTAATTATCTGTTATTTTAAAGAATCCCCATCCTATATATGGGGATGTAGCATGTGGTACTCAGGAGCTCTGTGATCACATGCCAGTGGCAAGATAGCATGATTGACTGCATTGTCTAATTTCAAAATAGGGCTTTGATCCTTCAGTTAGGGGTGTGCAAGCAGGCCCTCTTCAATTTGGATTTGGATTCGGCCCAAATCAGGGACAGTGATTCAATTCCTTGATTCAGATCGCTGTTCCTGATTTGATTTGGCTGAATCCAAACCTGAAGATTCGATGGTGATTCAGAGAATCAGTGATTCAGTCATAGACACAGCTTTAAATGTTCTTTCTACATATCTTAAGGTACCAGTACAGCTTGTGAATGCTGCAATGCTGGGGTGGATGGAGCATCCCACAGGAGTGCGGGGGACCCTCCATGTACTTGACTTTGAACCTGGAAGCGGACCAGAAGTACTTCTGGTCCACTTTCAGGTCCACCAGGGAGCATGCTGGGTCTTCTGTCAACCACTTCTGGGTCCACTACTGAGCATGCTGGGGAGCCCCCCACACTTCTCTGGGACACTCCATGTGCCCCAACATCACAACATTCACGAGCTGCCTGCTACCTAGAGGTATGTAGAAAAAACATTTAAAGCTGTATCTATATCCGAATCTCTGAGTCTTTCCAAATCTCTCTGAATTGATTCAGAGAGTTGCAATTCAATTAAGAGAGATTAAAGGGTCCTCTGATTCAATTTCAATTTGGAGATTCGGCCACTGAATCGGGCCAAATCTCCACCAGATTGAATCAGGGACCGAAGCTTTGCACAGCCCTACCTCCAGTCTGATAAATGCAGCAAGACCCACATCTAGGGGTGTCATAACCCCAGGCATAACCCCAGTGACCTTGGTGGGATTCTGTCAAGGTGCAAAAGCTTCCATGCAGGGTTATACTTAAGATTGATGTCTGTGCTAGAGAGACTGGTAAGATGTGACATGTTCATGCCCTGTTAGCAGCTACAGAGGAATGAAGGAATAATTAATTTAGCAAGCAAAAGTAGAACAAGCTTAGGTGGTTGGAATTTAGGTCAAGAACATTTAAAACAGAAAATAAAAAAAATAAGTTTTTTTTTTTTTTTAACAATAAGGGCCACAGTCTACTGGAAGAGCTTACCAAAGGGTGTTGAATTTGGCTAATAGTTTTGTCAGAAAGCCCCTCCCTCAAAAACAGGGATTTTTTTCCCCCAAAATTCATTGATTCCAAAAAAAACCCCCTTGACCACTAATTGTGAAAGGACATTTTTATGTATAAAAAAATTGCTGTAAATTAATATATACAGAGAAGGGGGTTTTAAGACTTTAAAAAAGAAACCCAAAATAAAATGGAAAATTTTGTTCCAGGTCAAGACTAGAGGCTTTTCTAAAAGTGATGATCTGGTGTAGTCATAGACTGGGGCACCAGATGCAGAAAACACTGGATGAAATTCTGTCACCTGGGTTATACAGAGTATCTGATTAGATTATTTTGCCTTAAAACCTGTGAATGTGTATATGTTCAGGACTTGAATGAAGCTCACTTGGTTTCTGAATTACTCACCTTCATAAAACTACATGAATAAGCCTAAGGAATACTAACATCTCATGACATCTGTTAAACTCGAATTTGTATTTATATGTCAAATGAGTGAGGAGGGCTATGGAGTAAAAGGAGACAACACCAATTTGGTGCTCCATGTTATTTAATTGTAGGAAGCTTCTTCCTATTGTTTTGGCAAAATATCTTTATCAATGGCCTTTTAGAAGAAATACAAAGGAGATCATGCTGGCAGCTATTGCAGGCAGCTGGCAGTTCATGCTCAGAGATGGAGCTGTATCAACAGCACCGTTAATTTGTATATAAAATGAAATTAATCCCCTCATTTGCACAGCAGGAAGCTAAATTACATCATGGCACAAATAAGGCTGACATTTAAAAAATCTGACACTGCATTGCAGAGTGCTGGCTTGGATAATACCTCTGCCTTCTACAGAAACAAAATCAAAGTTGGTTGCTCTGAATAAAGGCAAAGGAGCATATCTTTAGATGGAGTAAATGGGAATACCTCCACCCAGTCAGATAAAGGAGTGGTGGGCTGGGCCCCAAGAGCAAGAGGAAATAGTGCAGAAGATGATTTAATTTTAACTTTAAGGCAAGTTGCAAGACCATGAGGTAAGGAGATTAGTCATGGAGGCACTGAAGTCCCAGAGGGGAAGGGAGTTGGGAGTCCAAGAGGAGTGGTTGTTCCTTAAAGAGACAATCCTCCAAGCCCAAAAGGTGACAATCCCCACATGGATCAAAGGAGGCAAGAGTGCTCAAAAGCCCCATGGCTCACCAAAAGCATCCAGGAATGTCTCAAAGCCAAAAAGGAGACGTACAGCCAATGGAAAGGAGGGGCCCTCACCAAGGAGAGGTATACCTCCATTGCTTGAGATTGTAGGGGGGTTGTTAGGAAGGCTAAGGTGGAGATGGAACTGGGACTAGTAACCCAGATCAAAGATAACAAGAAATCCCTTTTTAAAGACACAGGAGGTAAAAAGAAGGGACCAAGTAACACAAGGCCTCTGCAGGACATGCTTGGTAATCTGGTGGTAGCACCAGGTGACAAAGCTAATCTCTTTAACAGTTTCTTTTCTTTCATTTTTCTGAGCAGGGACAGGGACAGACCCAGGGAAGGTGCAGCCAGGCCCAGGGTCAGTGAGGACCTAGTCAGGGAACTTCTGGAGGGACTAAACATGTTCAAATCAGCAGATCCTGACAGTCTGCAACCCAGAGTGCTGAGGGAACTGTCAGGAATCATTGAGGGACCCCTGGCACATCTTTACGAGCACTCATGGTACTCTGAAGAGGTGCCAGAGGACTGGAAAAGGGCCAATGTGGTCCTCATTTTCAAAAAAGGGAGGAAAGAGTACCCAGGAAACTGTAAGCCTATTAGTCTTAACTTGGTCCTGGAGAAGCTTTTTGAGAAAATTATCCAGGAGCACATCTGCAAGGGGGCAGCAGGGGAGATTATGCTTAGAGGCAATCAACACAGGTTCATTAGAGGCAGGTCCTGTCAGACCAACCTGGTTGCCTTCTATGACCAGGTCACAAAAGCCCTGATGCAGGTGTCGCAGTGGATGTAGTCTTTCTGGACTTTAGGAAGGCCTTTGACACAGTCTCTCACCCCATTCTCATTAAAAATCTAGGAGACTGTGATGTCAATGCCTACACAAACTGGCTGGAGGACCACACCCAGAGAGTGGTGGCGGACAAGTCTTATTCGACCTGGGGGGATGTGGGCAGTGGGGTCCCCCAGGGCTCGTTCCTCGGGCCTGCACTGTTCAACATCTTCATCAGCGACTTTGACATGGGGATGAAAAGCACGTTGTTCAAGTTTGCAGATGACACTAAGATGTGGGGAGAAGTGCTCACATTAGAAGGGAGGGACAAGCTACAACTAGTTCTGGACAGGTTGCAGAGGTGGGCAGATGAGACTAGGATGTGTTTCAATATGGACAAATGCAAGATATTGTACCTGGGGAGGAAGAACCAGTAGCATACCTACAAGCTAGGGAACTCCTTTCTTGCCAGCACAGAGGCAGAAAAGGATCTTGGAGTCACTACTGTTTCCAAGATGAACATGGGCCGCCAATGTGGGGATGCAGTCAGGAAGGCCAACTGCACTTTGTCATGCATCTGCAAATGAATCTCAAGCAGGTCCAGGGAGGTGATCCTCCCCCTCTATGCAGCACTGGTCAGGCTGCAGCTGGAGTACTGTGTCCAGTTCTGGGCGCCGCACTTCAGGAGGGATGTGGACAGCATGGAGAGGGTCCAGAGGAGGGCCACTTGCATGATCATGGGACAGAAGTGTAGACCCTATGAGGAGAGGCTATGGGACCTGAACCTGTTCAGCCTACACAAAAGAAGGCTGACAGGGGATCTGGTGGCCACCTACAAACTTGCCAAAGGGGACTAGCAGGCAATGAGAAAGTCCATGTTCCCCTGAGCACTACCGGGAGTAACAAGCAACAATGGCCATAAGATGACTAACAGCAGGTTCAGGCTAGACATCAAGAGGCCCTACTTCACAGACAGGGCAGCTAGGAGCTGGAACCAACTTCCTAGGCAAGTGGTGCTCACCCCTACCCTGGGGATCTTCAAAAGGAGGCTAGACAATCACCTAGCTGAGGTTGTTTGAACCCGGCATTCTTTCCTGCCCGTGGCAGGGGATCAGACTTAGGTCCCTTCTGACCCTACCAACTATGAAACTACGCAAAGAGCTCCCAAAGTCTCTCTTGCCCTTCTGCTTCTTACCCAAATTCTATAGCATCATAAAATCATAGAAAATGAGGTTTGGAAGGGACCTCAGGTAGTCACATCTAGTCCAACCCTCTTCTCAAAGCAGGACCACCCCAACTAGATCATCCCAGCCAAGGTTTCATCTACCTAGGTCTGCAAAACTTTCAAGGATGGAGAATCCACCACCTCTCTGGGCAACCTGTTCCAGTGTTTTTCTACCCTTCTAGTGAGAAAGATCTTCCTAATATCCAACCTCAACTTCCCTTGCTGCAACTGGAGACCATGGCTCCTTGTTCTTGTTATAGATTTCTAGTAATGCATGGGACCAGCATAACAAAAAGTGTGAAAAGTTAGCTCCTTGCTGTGTCCACTCTCCATGAAAGAAATGGCCTTCACCTGGACTCCCATCTCCAACCAAACTAACTTTTCCCTTCAGCAACCTCACTTTTGTATAGCATATTTCATTTCTGGTCACAATGTCAAGTTCATGGTGCTGCCACATTCCCTGGTCTATCTAATCTGAAGGTGATAATGTAGTGTTAAATGCTCAAGTTCTGCACATGCACAGTAGGTCAAGGTTCTGCAGGGAGCTTTTTACTAGGCCTGTGCAAAGCTTCAGTAGCTGATTCAATTCAGAGGAGGTTTGGCCCAATTCGGGGACTGAATCTCTGAATTTGAATTGAATATGGAAACCAATTAAAAGCTCCAGATTGATTACAAAGCTTCCAAATTGATTCAGAAAAGTTTTAGGAAAGATTCAGCCACTTCAAAGATTCAGCCATAGACTAAACAGGCAGCTGACAGCTGCCTGCAGCTGGTAAGCCTGTTAGTGTTGTGGGGAGGGAAGGGGCATAGGGGAAGGAAGGATTGGGGCTGGGACTGGGACTGGGACTGGGACAAGCTGCCCAGCTGGGGCAGAGGGGTGCATTACTGGTGGAGTGGGGCAGGGGCACAGGATGCACGTGCCACATCACTGGGAGCGGGACCTCTGCCTTGCTGCCACTTGCCCAGCTGGAGAGGGGTGAGGCAGCATACAGGCATGGGATCACTCCACGTGGAAGGGGGCAGGGTATAACCTCTGCTCCCAGCACTGCTGTGTACTTATATCGTGCTCTCTGTGCTGTCTGGCAAGTGGCAGCAGGGCAGAGCCCCCACTCCCAGTACTGATGTGGGTGCAGCAGTGCTGGGAGTGGGGGCCTCATGCCGTGCTGCCACCCAGAGCAAGCTGTGACTGCATCACCCACCCCCCTCACACTGCCTGGGCAAGTGGCAGCAGGGTATAGCCCCCACAGCTCTCCCCACTGGGGCAAAGGCAGGCACAGCCAGAGGATCAGGATTCCCTGCCCAGTCCAGCCTCCTCACACTTAAAAAAAAAAAAAAGCCCTTCACTCACCAGCTCTGACAGTGGCCATTGGGACCTCTGAGGGCTTGTAGCAGAGCGCCCCCCCCCCCCTATAGAGTGTGGGGTACTGGGGAGCAGTGGGTATCATCCCCCTGCTTGGCACCCACATGGCAGCTGCCCCTTGTCATGGTGTCTGGCACTGGGGCAACTCCACATGGCAGCTGAATCCTGGCACCATGCAGCCCCAGTGGCCCCAGATCCCAGACAGTGGACAGGACCCTGCTGAGGTGCACTGTGATATGACAGCTGCTGAGCAGGTGCCAAGCGGGGGGGGCAAATACCCGCTGCCACTCACTGCCCTGTGCTGTGCAGGGGGCCTCTGCCACGAGCACCCAGAGGCCCCAATTGCTGCTGCTGCAGCTGGTGAATGCAGGCTTTTTTTTTTTCTTTCTTTAACTGCTGGGAAGCTGGGGCCAGCCAGGCCAGGGATGGGGCCAGGCACAGCAGCCATGGGGGCTTCTCCCATGGTTTCCCCCACCCAGGGAGAGGCAGGCACATCCAAAGGAGACATGGGAGAACCTGCCTCTCCCCGGCCAATCCAAATCATTGAATCTCTCCTAATCAGGGCTAAATCTTCCAAAGCTGACTGGGCCAAACCGATTCAGGACAATGATTCAAATCTCCAAATCAATTCACTGTCCTCCAAATTGGCCAAATCCAAATTGAATGCTTCCCTATTCTCACAGGCTTACTTTTTACCTCTGTGGCTGACCTAAATCAGCCTGCACAGTAGAGATTCGGCAACAGGGATTTTGGTGATAGAAGTGGTGACCGCTATTCCCTGAGGTAGAATAGATGATAACTGGTCAGAAATATAAAAAGTAATACATTTGTTTCAAGAAGATTTCACTGGGTGTTTCATTTCAAAGCTGTTTCAATGTGTTTTGAGCTCGAAACCATGAAACTGAAATGAAATAACAGAAAAGGCTTTGAAACAGCTTTGCAATGAAATAAGGGCACTCAAAACATTTCAAAAATTTCAAAATGTTTTGAGTTTCAAAGCCAGGCTTACAGGCTAGTTGACCTCCTCCAGCAGGCTTTAAACTAAGTTCATCAGGAGATGGGGATCCACAGGAGCAAGAAAAAACTCAACCAGGTGTAGGACCTGCCCAGGTAAGAGCTCAGGTATATACCACAGGACCAGTTGTCTCCCAGGGCTCCCATGGGGGGATTAAGGTGTCTCTTCACCAATGCAAGAAGCATGGGGAACAAGCAGGAGGAGCTTGCTCTCCTGTTAGCAAGTAGTAAAATCAACCCGGTTGGCCTAGTGGAGACATGGTGGAATGAAACATTTGACTGGGCAGTAGACATAGAGGGCTATAGGTTGTTTAGAAGAGCTAAGAAGGGGAAAAAAGGTGGGGGGGTCGCGCTGTATGTTAAGGAACAGTATACCAGTTTTACCTTCCAAATGGGACCAAAGGAAGGATTAACTGAGACCCTGTGGGTCAAACTTCAAGGAGGGCAGAGGAGGAGGGATCTGGCAGTAGGGGTTTACTACAGGCCACCACATCAGGAGGAAGAGCTGGATCTGGAATTCTCCAGGCAGCTGGGGGAGGCCGTGCGGGCAAAGGATGTTGTGGTCATGGGGGATATGAAGTACCCTGACATCAACTGGGAGGAGCAGTCGGCCAGGTCTAGCCACTCACGAAGGTTCCTGACATGCGTACAGGACCTACACCTCATGCAGGAGGTACTCATCCCCACTAGGGAAAATGCCATACTGGATCTGGTGTTAGCTTCTGGGGATTACCTGGTGGGGGAGGTGCTAGTACAAGGGAGGCTAGGAGACAGTGATCATGAAATGATCCAGTTTGCTATTCATAGTAACGTGGGGAGGGTAACTAGCACAGTGCAAATGCTTGACTTTAGGAAAGCCAACTTCGATGTGCTCAGGGCAGTAGTCAGGGAGGCACTCAGAGCCCAGGGGGTAGCTAGTATGGGGGTCCAGGAAAGGTGGTCCTTCCTCAAGGAAGCTATCCTTGGGGCTCAGCAGGACACAATTCCTCTGTGCAGGAAGGCGTGAAAAGGGTCCAAGAAACCTTCATAGCTAAGCGCGGATATCCAGGCTGGCCTGAGGGCAAAGAAAAAATTGTACTGGCAGTGGAAGCAGGGGGCAGGGACAAAGGAGGAGTACACCTCCCTGACGTGAGCTTGTAGGGATTTGGTAAGGGAGGCTAAAGCAGCACTGGAGCTTAGATTAGCTTCTGGGATTAAGGATAACAAAAAGTCTTTTTTCAAGTATATAGGTAGCAAGAAGAAGTCTCGGGGTAACACTGGACCCCTATGAGGCAGGGCAGGGCAGTTGGTGACAGATGCGCGAGAGAAGGCCGAACTCTTCAAAACTTCTTTGCCTCCGTGCTCCTGTCCGCTGACCATGGGGTGCTCTTGGGTGACAACGGAGAGAGGCCCGGGAAGGCTATGAGTCCCCTGACTGTTAGTTCAGACCTAGTTAAGGATTACCTGGAGGGCTTAGATGTGTCCAAGTCGGCGGGCCCGGATAACATTGGCAGAGCTCTTTGAGGACTCCTGGTGCTCAGGCCAAGTCCCTGAGGACTGGAAAAGGGACAATGTGGTCCCTATTTTCAAGAAGGGGAGGAAGGAAGGGCCTGGCAACTACAGGCCAGTCAGCCTCACTTCTATCCTGAGGAAGGTCTTTGAAAAAATGATCAAGGACCACATTTGTGAGAGCCCTGCAGGGGAAGTGATGTTGAGGGGAAACCAACACGGGCTCGTGCAAGGCCGATCCTGCCTGACTAACTTGGTCGTTTTCTATGACCAGGTAACAAAAAGCTTAGATGTGAAGGAGGAAGTCGATGTCATCTTCTTGGACTTCCAGAAGGCCTTCGACACAGTGTCCCATTGGCCAGTTCTGATGGGCAAGCTGAGGGGCTGCGGCATTGACGAATGCACAGTCACATGGGTGGCAATCTGGCTCCAGGGGTGCACCCAGAGGTGGTGGTGGATGGGTCAGTGTTGACCTGGGAGGGTGTGGACAGCGGATTCCCCCAGGGCTCGGTCCTGGGGCCGGTGCTGTCCAACAACTTCATCAGCGATTTGGACGACGGGGTAAAATGCAACCTGTTTAAATTCACTGATGATACCAAAATTTGGGGTGAGGTGAGCATGCTAGTAGGAAGGGAAAGACTGCAGCAAGACCTGGACAGGTCACAGGGGTGGGCTGACATAAACAGGATGCATTTCAATACTGACAAGTGCAGGGTGCTGCAC
>NW_017728949.1:54890639-54897575 GCF_001723895.1 Crocodylus porosus | reverse complement strand
GTGGACAGCATGGAGAGGGTCCAGAGGAGGCCGCTCGCATGATCTGGGGACAACAGGGCAGGCCCTACAATGAAAGACTGCGGGACCTGAACCTGTTCAGACTTCACAAGAGAAGGCTGAGGGGGGACCTGGTGACTGTCTATAAACTCACTAGGTGCTGAGGACTTGCAGGGAGCTGGGATCCTCTGTTAGGGATCCAGTAGGCTAAGAGTTGTGTCATAGCCTGGGGGGTTGTATTCTGGTTTGCAGTTTGCACCAGTAATTTGGGTTAGGAACTATCAGGTGGGGCTGGAGGTCCCAGCAGTGCCCAAAGGGCATGCGAGTGCTTTGAGCCCTGCCAGGGGCTGAGTTGAAGGTTTGGGCAGGTGGTGAGCAAAGAAAAGCCTAGAAGCAGAGAGGCTGAAACAGTGCCCAGGCAGGGTGGAAACAGGGCCAGGGTCCCAGTGCCCTTGAGGGGCAAGAGCAGAGCCCGAGAGAGGTGAGACACGCCAGAGCAAATGAAGGAAGATATCCAGAGCCAGAGCTGTACAGCAGCTGAATAGTCAGCAAGGGATGTCACAGCTGCCCCTGCGGCTTGGTCCTATGACAAATCCCCTTTCTGTAAAAATTAGATAGAGGTTCTTACAGATGGCAATTTCCCAGGTACTTCCTTCAACATTTTGTACTCTCTTTCCACCCTTTTGCACCTAAACCCACCGCAGACCTTTCAGTAGGAAGTATCTCCTTCCCTCGGTCTTCTTCCCCACAAATCCTTCTGTTCCACTGTTTGAGGCAATATTTCCTCCAAACCCACCGCACCCTCTATATGCTAAAATTGACAACTCGTTCTCTACTCAAACCCCACTCTCATTCTCTCACTTCTTTCCCTCCATACTTAAGTTAAAGGCATAACTTTGCCTGCAGCTACTAATAATGCACAGCTTGCTCATTACACACATTTCTTTAACCTCTGGGTTATCACTCTTATGACACATCCTCTCAAAACTCTCTCCCATCATGGACTATTACTTTATAAAATTCCCCGGGAGAGAATCAGCCTGTTCATTACCCACTAAGATCTTCAAATTGATTAGGCTGATGAGCAAGTACGTGAATGTGATCTAAACTCTCTGATCATACAAACAGGGCCTAAATGGTAAGAATGAATGCTTCCTGCATGAGATCAGCTCATCAGTCCCATTTCAAGGTTGCTCAGACATTTGGCAATGAAGCCCAGACCTCTAGAACTTGAACCTAGGGTTTAGTGGACAGCTTTTAAAAATTATATAATAGGGCTGACTGACAAAGATAAATTCTGTTTTGGAAAAAAAAAAGAAGGTTATGAAATGTGATTTCTTTTACATTAGGAGAGCACCAAGACCTCTTGCACACTTCTCTCACTTATGCTAAAAAAACCACCACCATCCTCAAGAGAAAAAAATATTTCAGGATATCGTGGTACTCAACTGAGGCAAGGAAACACAGGACTAAGCTTCTGTCTAGAATTAAACAAAACAGGGAATTGAACTTGAATCCCGCACTTCCAGCAGTAGGGTATAAACTACCAGACCATACAGTCAGCTTTTAGCTCTCCCATCTTTACACTAGGTAGAAGAACTCTACAAGGAGAGGTGGAAAATAGACCAGCAGCTGGGGCATTCACATGCAATATGGGAAATATCAGATCATGCAAAGCAAAGGTTTACATCTGGGTTTCCCCAAGTGCAGACAGGTATACTATCCACAAGGCTATGAGACTGGTGAAGATCCCTCTCCTTGACCAGAAACTCCATCCTGAGGAAAACTGCTTCAACAAGCGATCCATTCAAACCAACGCATTCCTGCAAAAAAATAAATAAATATAAAATTGTGTCAATATATTGATGTTTTCCAATGCAATGTAATAGCCCCAAAGTAGATATAGATATCTCACTAGACTTTCAAAAGATCCCAGGCAGTTAATTTTCAATGAAATTTGGGCACAATAGGAATTTTTGATAATTCATTCTAGGTGCCTCTCTGAATATTTTGACATCTAAACCCTTTTGAAAATCCATCCATAAGCCCATGGGTAAGGAGCAATAGCCTGCAGCTCTCTTCCTTTCTGGATTCATAGAAATGGGCATAAGTAAGACACCACTGAGCAGCAAGCTACAATGGATTTAAGTTACAGTTTAAAGAAAAAATGAGGGGGGTGAATATGGAGTAGCGGTGAACCTAAGAAATAGTTCACAGAACTGTTGCACCCTTGGAAGTCTATCTTTCTGAATGAAGCACTAAAACTTGTGGCCAACGTATTAAAATAAAAGAGAAATACAATTCAGGTCCTCTTTGCTTCTCCTTTTTTTTTTTTTTAACAGAATGAAATGGATTGAAAATAACGAGTCACATTCTTGACATTTACCAAGATGCAACAAAACCAACCAACAATCAAAAAACAAATAATGTTGAGAACAAAATATATACCTCAACGTGAAATTGAAAGAATAAAAGAGCATTTCCCAAAGAGCGATAAACATAAAAGATAAGTCATCCGGATGAGCACTCAAGTAAAGAGGAGCAGCGAATTTAAGAAATAGATGGATTTTTAAGATAAAGTACAGAGCACCCTGGATGATTCAGAAGACAGGGAAAGGCAAAGCAAAAACAGATACAAGATGAACAATTTTCCCTATGATTTCTTATGTTTTCACCATGCCCAAGATGCTTTCTGTCTGCTGCCTATTATGAAAAGTTCAGGAGAAGTATTAGCGATACTGCTTTTCAATGCCTGACTTCTGCTTAAAATACATTAGCTCATTTACTATGTTGCCATCTTGGCTATCTACCAGAAAACTCTGCAGCATATCCCCACCATCCAGTGCTGAGTGGACAGGCTGACTGGTAGACAGAGAAAACAGATTTTGCTGTCAAGCAGCAGAATGAAATGGACTCAGAGTTTATGTGTTAGTGTTCAATGGATGCAACTTGCATCTTACGGCCTATCCCCAGATATGCAAAGGGCACGTCTACACGTTTCTTAATGCACTTTAGGTAATGCGCATTAAATCTAGTACCTCTATCATGAGGTGCTAGGAAAAGGCACATTAGCCCATTTTAATGCACGTTAGCTAAAGAGCATTTTTCGTGATGCTTTAATGCGCATTAAAATAGGCTAATGCACATTAAAGTTCACATGTAGGCATGCCCAGGGTCAAGAACTACCAAGAAATCATCTCGCCTGTCCCTCGCCGCAAGGCTTAATCAACCAAAACTCAACCCTTCCTGACTGATGTTTGTCTAATCTGTTTTTAAAAGTGCCCCATGATGGCGATTCCACAAGGCCACTAGGACATTCTTTCCAGTGCTTAATTACCCTGAGAGTTAAAACATTTTTCTTAATCATAATTTCCCTTGCTGGATATATAACTTGCTACTTGCCGTCCTAGTCTGAGTGGAAATGGGAAACAATTTACTACCTTCCTCTTTCCAGCAACTTCCCCCATATTTGAAGACTTACCAGGTCTCCTCTTTATCATCTTTTCTTCAAAGTAATGAGCCCATTCTTCAAGTGTGCTCCCAGAGGCATGCTAAACCCTGTATCCCTTCCCAGAGGCACTCTTTCTCAACATTTTATCATTATTTTCTGCCATATTTTTGTCCATATTTTTCTTAAAACGTGCATCCAACACGGGACACGGTATTCCAGTTTAAGCTTTAACAGCTCACCTATTATTTTTTAAATTGGTATATTAATGCATGGACATACACAGATAAGACACTCAAACAGCTTTAACTCTGCCCAGCAGTGACACCAGATAGTTCTGGCAAGTGCATTTTAGTGTCTGTGAACCCTAGACTACACTGGTTTTAAAAATATTGGATGTTTTCATATATTTCTCCTTGATGTTGCAGGGACGGTGCAGTGTTCCACTAAGCAGCGTAACACAACTGTTGCAGCTTTCAAAATGCCATCATCTTGGTCTCCTTGAATCCTCTTCTTTGAAGAATTATCCTTAATGTGCAGAAAGCATTTCAGATTATGCTGCCTCTCTGCTGAGGGTGGAAGCTGCAATGGTTTTGTCAAGTGGATGCTTCTTCACTAAGAATTGGACCAAAGATGCCCCAGGCATCTCACAGAACTACTGAATATGGTCACAACTTTCCATCTTCCACAACATGATGTGTTTGCACCAAAGTTATATTAAGGCAGAGCCTATTGTTGATCTTCTAAGCCATCTCGTCCAACTCATTGATTTATTCTCTCAGGTTGGTCAGATCATTTCCATCGCCCTCATGAGTCTAGTAGGCCAGACATTTAAGATCAGAGCGCTTGGAAAACAGTCTTGTAATAAAATTGCTGATTGACAAAGAAATATCACGTTCTGGAGGATGAAAAGCCAGCACCTTTCTGAGTCACCCTCTCCCCCAAACTACTTTTATTTCTTGCAGTTGGTGAAATACGGTCCAGCTCCCCTCCCCTTCAGTTCTACTCCTCCGATAGCTTCATGCGGTATTGTTATGTCACCGAAGGACCTCATTTATCATGCCTGCCTGTCGCTCACTTTCATGAGCACTGAAATCCGACCATGACTGACTTTTTGCCCATTTCCCAGAACGTCCAGGTTCGGTGATTTAGTGCTTGGAAACAACTCCAGGAGCCTCAGCTCACTTTCTTAGTCAGTTGAAAAAATAACTGAAAGAAGAGACTTACAAGGATAAATCAAAGCATGAGACTTGCTAAACTAGAGCAATTTTTATGGCGCTTAGATGATACTGCAGCACTGTTAACCAGAGTGTAAATGATTGAACAGGTGATGAATTCCTTGGAGGAAAAAAGACATTAGGTGGTTTTAAATCCATAAAAAACAGCATTATGTGCTATAAAGAGGAACTGGATGTCCCTTTTTTCCCCTTTTAATAGAATTTTCATCAGATCTCTCCCACTTAGACTTCCCGAGGTGTTTTTTATCAGCACACACTAAACAGTTACCATGTTGAATTTCAATGTGATTTACAAATTAGTGCTCAGAGTGGAATGCTACTAATATGCTCCACTTTCATCTGTGTTAGGCCTCATCTTAATTTACAAAGAAAAAATAACTTAATCGTTTTCTTTTTAAGATGATTCCCTATAAATACTGGTGCTTCTGCCAGGGTAGCACTTGCACACAGAGACATAACCCCCAAATTTCCTGTAGTAAGGTGCTTGGGACAGTTACGCAAGAATCCCATTATCAGATCTCTGCTTTGCTTAAACATGCACAAGAAACTCGAACTCACATCTCTTGCGACCTTGGATAGTTCCCAGACCATGAGGCTGCTGGGACTTTTAGGTGACAACCATTCTTTCCAACTCTATCCCACCTTGCTTGAAGAATGATGTATCTTCAGGGAACCACACCTGGGTTTTCTCCAGGTTATCTGAGTGATCTCACCATTAGGCTATGGAGGTAACTGGGCTTGTGCCTTCTCTCTCAATATGACCCCATGGACTTAAAAAATTTTTGTGCAAAGCGTTGGGGGTGCACAGGGGTGCACGCGCACCCCCTGAGATCAGCTGTGCACCCCCTGGAAGCGCCAGCCATGAAACTGTAAGTGCTGGTGCAAAATGAAACAGCTTCAACAGGATATGCCATAGGTTGGTGGCTTGGGTGCTCTTTCAAGACATGAGAAACCTGCCTCTCCATTTCCAAACCAGGAAGAGGAGGGATTCCAGTAAGGGAAATCCATATCTTTGGAGACTGCTCAAAGTTTTGAGCAATTGGATATAGTGGGATGCACATGGAGTCTGCAGAATCCGCTCCTTTTCTGTTCTGGTGAAGCCTACATGTGCACCTAAATGATTGGGCTCTGCAAGTCCATTTTGTAGGGGAACACCTGCCTTGACAATCTCACTGGGTTTAGGACGCTGGTTGCTAGGTCAAGTCAGCATTCAGGTGGTTGTGTGCATACCACCTGTGGGTGATTAAGTTAGGTAGGGAAAGGATTATAAATACCAGTTGCATCTACATATTGCAATTATGATCACCACAAGAGATTTAGGAGCCTAAGTCTTATTTTCTAAAGCAACCTTGAGCCATTTAAAAGTTTGAGTCTTCTAGGGATACCTCTACATGGTACCTTGTGCTACATTATGTATAGGTGCTTTTTACACTTGAATATCCCCTTAGGGTATAAGTTATTCAAGGTTTTTTGGGGACATTTCTTGGGAGGAACACACACACACACACACACACACACACACACACACACATACACACACATACACACAGCTAGAAGCCCTCTCGTCGAGAGGTGTTTTCCAATAAGTTTGCTTCCCATAATGAGCGTATCCCCTCTTGGTTTAAGGATTCATCTCATTACGATTAATTTTTCAGCTAGCTTCCAAATTCTCCACTTGAAACCTTTTGATTTACATCTCTGCCTCCCTTAGGCTCCTTCCAAAACCCCTTGGGAGGCAGAGTTTTTGCTTACTAGGCCTGCTGGCTGCCTCTGCCGATGGCTTATTTATCCAGTTGATGAAAATGCTCAAGGCAAGGGCATCCCTAACTAAACCATCCCAGCCAAGTGCCTGTCTAACCTGCTCTTGAAAGTTTTTGAAGATGGAGATACCAGAGTTTCTCTAGGTGGCCTGTTAAGCTTGACCACCCTCATAGTCAGAAATGTCTTCCTAATCTCCAACCTTCCTCTGCTGCCGTTTGAAGCCACTGCTGCTAGTCCTGCCCATACAGCCATTAACAAAGTCTGTCTCCATCTTCTTTAGAAGTGCCCTGCAGATATTTGAAAACAGTTATCCAATCCCCACCTTTTCCCTCCAGTCTTCTCTTCTCCAGGCTAAATAGTAGCAGGTGAAATCAGAGCATGCATGAAACCCTGTGTGAGTTTGCACTGGAAGCAGACATCTGCTAGTAGTATTTCCCCCATAATTAATTTGGCCAGAGGTTCAATCTTGAAGCCATTTAAGCACTCTCGCCC
>NW_017728949.1:54860892-54890539 GCF_001723895.1 Crocodylus porosus | reverse complement strand
AAGAATGATGTATCTTCAGGGAACCACACCTGGGTTTTCTCCAGGTTATCTGAGTGATCTCACCATTAGGCTATGGAGGTAACTGGGCTTGTGCCTTCTCTCTCAATATGACCCCATGGACTTAAAAAATTTTTGTGCAAAGCGTTGGGGGTGCACAGGGGTGCACGCGCACCCCCTGAGATCAGCTGTGCACCCCCTGGAAGCGCCAGCCATGAAACTGTAAGTGCTGGTGCAAAATGAAACAGCTTCAACAGGATATGCCATAGGTTGGTGGCTTGGGTGCTCTTTCAAGACATGAGAAACCTGCCTCTCCATTTCCAAACCAGGAAGAGGAGGGATTCCAGTAAGGGAAATCCATATCTTTGGAGACTGCTCAAAGTTTTGAGCAATTGGATATAGTGGGATGCACATGGAGTCTGCAGAATCCGCTCCTTTTCTGTTCTGGTGAAGCCTACATGTGCACCTAAATGATTGGGCTCTGCAAGTCCATTTTGTAGGGGAACACCTGCCTTGACAATCTCACTGGGTTTAGGACGCTGGTTGCTAGGTCAAGTCAGCATTCAGGTGGTTGTGTGCATACCACCTGTGGGTGATTAAGTTAGGTAGGGAAAGGATTATAAATACCAGTTGCATCTACATATTGCAATTATGATCACCACAAGAGATTTAGGAGCCTAAGTCTTATTTTCTAAAGCAACCTTGAGCCATTTAAAAGTTTGAGTCTTCTAGGGATACCTCTACATGGTACCTTGTGCTACATTATGTATAGGTGCTTTTTACACTTGAATATCCCCTTAGGGTATAAGTTATTCAAGGTTTTTTGGGGACATTTCTTGGGAGGAACACACACACACACACACACACACACACACACACACATACACACACATACACACAGCTAGAAGCCCTCTCGTCGAGAGGTGTTTTCCAATAAGTTTGCTTCCCATAATGAGCGTATCCCCTCTTGGTTTAAGGATTCATCTCATTACGATTAATTTTTCAGCTAGCTTCCAAATTCTCCACTTGAAACCTTTTGATTTACATCTCTGCCTCCCTTAGGCTCCTTCCAAAACCCCTTGGGAGGCAGAGTTTTTGCTTACTAGGCCTGCTGGCTGCCTCTGCCGATGGCTTATTTATCCAGTTGATGAAAATGCTCAAGGCAAGGGCATCCCTAACTAAACCATCCCAGCCAAGTGCCTGTCTAACCTGCTCTTGAAAGTTTTTGAAGATGGAGATACCAGAGTTTCTCTAGGTGGCCTGTTAAGCTTGACCACCCTCATAGTCAGAAATGTCTTCCTAATCTCCAACCTTCCTCTGCTGCCGTTTGAAGCCACTGCTGCTAGTCCTGCCCATACAGCCATTAACAAAGTCTGTCTCCATCTTCTTTAGAAGTGCCCTGCAGATATTTGAAAACAGTTATCCAATCCCCACCTTTTCCCTCCAGTCTTCTCTTCTCCAGGCTAAATAGTAGCAGGTGAAATCAGAGCATGCATGAAACCCTGTGTGAGTTTGCACTGGAAGCAGACATCTGCTAGTAGTATTTCCCCCATAATTAATTTGGCCAGAGGTTCAATCTTGAAGCCATTTAAGCACTCTCGCCCTATCCCAGCATAGCAGTACAGCCAACATTTTGCCTGCTGATGCCCCCGCTGAGTTCAGTGAGAAGGATTCTGCATTGTGAGTGAAGCACGTGCCTTTAGCCTGCATGATTACAAAAACAGTTTATTCTTATAGGGCAATGAATTCCCTTTAAAAACTCTAGCCAGATAATTTTCTCTCCTAGCTATTGAAATGCCTCCATAGTGGAATTAGAAATCCCTCACAAAGAAGAATGACTTGCAAGCGGAGATTTTCCAGTGCTTGCTGCCCATCAGAAAGATGCCCTGAGTCAGCAGCAATCTCATGTATTGCCTGTTTTTAGCTCTGAGTTCTCTCCTCCACCTTCCTCGGAGCAACTGGCTCCCCACTTATCAAAGGAAATGACCAGCTGTCTGCGGTTTAATTGGGACTTTGAGAACTCCTGAGAGACCTGAATAACTCAGCAAGCAAGCCCTGCTGCTTCTGCTGCTTTTCAGGGATATCTGTCCCGCATGCATTTTTTTGTCCTTTATAGTGTGGGGAGGTTAGCCAATTTTTTTTCCTTGTAAGTCTCCACAAATGCTGTTTAAGATCACCTGAGTCTGGGGAAAGGGGAGAGTCCTGTTCTCAAGCGCATTCGAGAAGCAGAGCTGCCTTAAATGGACCTCATCATGAATAGCACTTGTCAACAGTCGCTCTAAGAAAAGGCAGAGAGGATCTCTGGAGGACGGCCTCTTTGCATGCTATGTTGGGAAAAGGCCCACTAGAGAAATGACAGCAAAATAATATTGTTATTAATGTCTTTCTTCTCCTGCTATGGAAAGACAGACCTACTGTTGATGCCGACTTCTGTTGGTTTTAGCAAAAATTTTACCATGTAGTACAATGCCTTAACATCCCATGCGCATAAACAGTGGGTGTGTCTTTGAAGTGGGCACACCCGTATACCCCCACCTACCCTCAGCACCCCCTTATCCCACTCTAACCTTATCCTTTCATCCCTGCTCCTGTCTCCCCAGCATGGTCCCCCCCGCCACCCTGTAATAACACTGTAGTCACACCACTCCATCCTGCCCACGGATGCCCGAACCTGCTCACCTGTGACTCAGTAGTGTTATAGGCGGGGAATGGGATGCAGCAGTAGCAGCACATGGCTGTTGGAAGGGGAGTGGGCTACGGAGACTCATGTGATTTTTGCAAAAATATATTTGTATATTTATATATTATGTACACACACTCAAGACAGTACAGAGAAGGGCCACCCACTCAGTCAGGGGCCTGGGGGATAGGGTCTATAAGGAGAGGCTCCAGGAACTAGGCCTGCTCAGTCTGAGTAAAAGATGACTGAAAGGTGACTTGATAGCCACCTACAAGTACATCGGAGCAAACACCAAGATCTATGGGAGCAACTGTTCAGAAAGACACCCCTTGGGAGGATGAGGTCCGATAGGCACAAGCTAGTTGAGGAAAAATTTAGGCTAGACGTAAGGAAAAACGTATTTTCCATAAGGGTAACTCGAATCTAAAACACACTCCCAGCAGAGGTGGTGCAGTCACCATTCCTGGAGGTGTTCAAGAGGAAGCTGGACAAGCACCTTGTGGAGTTCATTTGAACCCAGTTACCTCTGGCCCATGGCAGGGGACAAGACTTGATGATATTACAGGTCCCTTCCGGTCCTTATATTCCATTATATATATATATAGTATGTATACATGTATACATATACTTATACATTACCCCTTCCATCTGTCTGTCCATAATGCTCTGGGCCAACTGCGCATGCACCAGCTGCAGGGTGGGTGGTGATCAGGTGGCCCAGTGGGTCCAGGCACCACTCTGTGCTGGGGCTCAGGGGAGGGGGCAGAGGTGGGAGGGGGCCACGAAGTCACCATGCTACACTTCACTTCCCTCCGACAACAGCCAGCAGGGAGTGGGAGGTGCCAGCACCACCAGAGGAAGGGCAGGAGGACAGGTAGTGGGGCTGGGGCTGGGGCTATGCCAGGCTAGTCCCAGTGGGGTGGGGGATGAGCTGTGCTCAGCCTGGCCTAGGCTGTGTGGCCCTGGGAACTCAGCAGCTCCTCCAGGGCTGATTGTGGGTGGCTCCTGCCACTGTGCACACCACGGCTAGCCAAGGGATGGTGGGAGATGCCCCATGCCCTCTGGCTTCCCAGTGCCATGGCCCTGCATGAGCCACTGGGTTCTGATTGCTCCATGACCTGGCCAGGCAGGTCACAGTCACGGTGAATGGGGCCCTGGCCAGGCCAGGTTATGTGACAACCAGAGCCTGGTGGCTTCTGCAGGGGCATGGGTGCCTGTGTCCTACCACTGCATGCACCAGGGGAGGGGAGGGACATTCCCTACCCCCTTTGCCTCCCCCACACCATGGCCCTGCATGAGCTGCTGGGCTCTGAATACCCCACAACCTGGCCCAGCCCAGCTGGGGCCCCATTGATTAAGAATGGGGCCCCAGCCAGGATGTGGGACAATCACAGCCTGGCAGCTCCTTCAGAGGTGGCACTGGGGAGCCAAGGGGCAGCATGGACCCTGGGCTATGCATGGGGAAGGGCCCCATCTCTGCTGCCTGCCTCACTGCTGCCTTCGACAGAGGTGCAGTGCACCCATGGGAGTCCTGCCACTGGGTGGGCTGGACTGTGAGCACATGTGGGTGGCATGGGGCTGGATGGGTGGGTGTGGCATGTGGTTGGGTTGATGTGGCATGTGGGTGGGTGGATGTGGCATGTGGCTGGCTGGCTGGCTGGGTGTATGGTGTGTGGTTGTGTGTGTGTGTGGTATGTGGCTTGGTGGGTATGGCATGTGGGTGGATGAGTGTGGAGTGTGGGTGGGTAGGTGTGTGGCTGGGTGTGTAGGTGCAGCTGGGTGGGTGTGTGTGGCATGTGGATGGGTGTGTGTGTGTGGCACTTGGCATGTGGTTGGGTGTAGGTGTGTCTGGTATGTGGCTGAATGTGGGTGTGTCTGGGTGTGCGTCTGAGGTGTGGGGAGGTGCATGGGGCTGGACACAGACCAGAGGGGGGGAGGAGTTATTGCCTGCTCATCATTCATGACAGGCAATTTGCTAGTATACATATATATACATCTATACCGCTATGAATATGTCATGTGACCAGTATGGTACATTCAACAGTCCAAATCACCACCATTCTGCTACACTCTTCTCATTCCTGTTACTATACTGACACAGAGCTACCATCACCTTTACCCATCACAATCATGCAATGGACCATCTCAGTGTCCCCCTTCCCTCCCCCTCCCCTATTCCCCCAGTCCTTTCATTCATCATCATCATTGTCATCATCATTGTCTTCATCACTGTCACCATCATCGTTCTCTCCAGTGGGACACCCAGTCGCAGGACTTCTCCAGGTGGAGGTTTGGCAGGATGCCATTCAGCCCTCTCTCCTGTTGGTATGGCAGTGAATCTTGCAACTGCAGCAGGGCTCCTTGGATCTGTTGCCCTGGCACCACACATGACTGGTCCTCAACTATGACTGGATCACTCTATCCATGACAGACTTAAAATGCTCAGCCAAGACTTTGGCCATCAGTTTATAGCCAAAGTTCATGAATATTATGAGTTTTTTAAGTCACACCTCCTGCCCTTCTTGTGGAGAAGGATTATGAGGGCCCCCCTACATCTTTGCCCCGAGGTGACCCTCCCACAGGTGCTCTCTACAAACCTCCAACAGGTCCAGATCCACCTGGATCCAGAAAGCAAGGTAGCCTGCCCAAAGAGTTCTGTCTGCCCTAGGAGTCTTGCCCTTCTAGAAGACATGGAGTTTCATTCTCTGTTGCATTCACAGGCCTGCACTGGACTAGCTAGGCCTGAAGAATGTGAAAAAGCCCATCTTTACAATACTTCCATCCCAACAGGATGTAGGAAACAGAGGAAATTTCATGAGGGAGTCTGTTTTCATGTGGGTTTGAGCTGACTGACTATCCCTGAGATTCAGAAAGTTCTCAAACTTCGGATAAGGAATGTGTTATAGTCTCAAAAGGACCAATAATGGTTCCCATCATGTCCAGTTATTTTTGCAAAATCCATCCATCCATCCATCAATGCCCCCTGTCACCATGATCAAGTGACAAGGAACTTGATTGATAATATGATAACATTATACTATGATACAAAAAATAATTCTGTCTCCCTAAGAAACCATTGAAATTTTGGTGGCGGCATGGTGGAAAACCTTAGACAAGATGACTGTAAATGATTTCCTTCTGGCCTTCAACTCTACTGAGCTTCAATCTTTGTTTCTTAAATTTTTGCAGAATACTATTCATTGAAAGGCCAAAAGGCTAGCTGCTGGGACTACGTATGGGTTTGCAATAAAAAGAACCAAGTTGCATATTTCCCCTGTTTACCAGCCCATCATCTCCTAGTACAGCACAGTGCATCTTTCACATGTAATCCATATAGTAACTGATCTTCTTCCACATCCATCACTACAATGGCATTTCCTTTCAAGCTCACCAGCTGCAGTCTAAGTGATCAGGCAGCAGAGAATGAGGCAGTATGTACTAGCATTATATTCTTCAAGCATCATGAAATGCAACCGTGTTTCTAGAAAGATGGGATATTATATATTTTTTATAAAAGTATATGAGTATATACTTATATACTTCTTATATACTTTTTTTTAAAATTGCAAGTCCTGTTTCAGATTATGCCTAGAGCTTTCAAATTTAAAAAATGTTTCCATTCCAACATATGATAAGGGATTTTAAATTTGCCAACCCTATCATTAATGTATCACTGTTTTGTGTTTTCTTGCCTCTTAAAAGATTAAAATGGTAACTCAAATGAATGTGTTTAATAACACAGCTGCAACCTAATAACCAGCTGGAATGAATCTTCATAATTTTTTATATGTTGAAGCTCCACTGAGAAATAATGTAAAAAAGAAAAAAAATTAAACTCAGCAAAGGAGATTAAAATGTTTGGGTTAGTTTTAGGGATTTTTTTTCCCCTTGATTTTCAGGTTTTTATTTTTGCATTGAAGGCAAATTGCTTTATGAAAGTATTAGAAGTGGCCTTTTGACAGCAAGATGGGACTGATGCAAAATTTCCATTTTAGTCAAAGCTGCCTTCACAAACCATGCAATTTTCCTTATCCCCCAAGTTTAAATTCAAGGCTCCTCTAGTGATATCACACTCAATCAAATCCGACAGGTTATTTCTATTAAAGTTTGGGGTTGAATGGAGACTAACTAGAATGGCGATTCTATTGCTAATATTTCATTCTAGTGGCAGAATGCAATAGCTTGGATGAATTTAAGATGATAAAATTTATAACATTGCTGGAACTGAGAAACTGCTTGTTTATATAATTCAATTCATTTAAATAAAATCATATTTTCCTGCTCCCTTTAAGTGATATTTCTTTGTAATTGCCTTTAATTATTTTTGCTGACAGAGGACTTATTTGTTGACACTATACTTATTCCTCCACAAAACTTATATTATCTTTATAACCTTAGCTATATTGCAGCGATCACTGTGGTTGACTTGTTATTTTCCTTTTATCTTACTAAAGGAAAACACATTTTATCATTTAATCTCATGGGAAAATACTGTGTACACAAACCCTTGAGCATCTCCAAGTCTTTTGTTACACTTTAAAATGTGTTTTGTGTAGCCCGGCATAGTGATAGCTAATTCTCTTCTCTTTTATTTTCCTTATTTTCATTGTGGACCTCCAGCGGGGCCAGCTTGTTACTTAAAGGAAAGAGAAAAATACTAATTATTACAAGTATTTGTCTTTGCTCTGGACTCTTGCATCTATATTTGAAGTAATGTGGTAATATATATAGTGAATTTTTATGCTAACATTAACGGGTTGGTTGTGTAAGCAAAAGGGTGTTTTGAATAAAAAGATCAAGAGGCACCCTCCAACAAAATTTTGTAATTCCTGCCTGAACGAAAACTGAATTATGCATGAGCAACCATGATAAAAAGGAGGGATTAGAGAAAGAGACAGGAATTCGATATTCAGCCGGTTTGCATCCAAGTTGTGTGTTTATGCCCATGTATTTTTAATGTTTGTCGAGCTGGTAGCTAATCTCCTCACAATCAAACACTATTTGGAATATTTTATATATCTTTAAATATACATAAGAACATGTTGGGAGAAATTTGCCAATGTGCCAAGCACCATTTGAAACCCATTTAAATCCTAGTGTGATTCAGTGGTGTATTGGCCTCCTGTTGAATCTTTTCCCACGAGTGAAGTCCATCTTTTGGCACATCATGGGATAATGAGCCAGAAGAGCTGAGTTTTGCTCTTGACTGCCACTGAATCATTGTGTGACCATGGGAAAATCACTTCTACTTGCTTGTTTCATGGCTGGAAAATATTTGCCTAATTATATTCCCTGACTCGTGTAAAGTGCTTTGAAAGGGAGGGTTAAAAGAACGTTACATAAATGCTAAGAAGCTGCATTACCATTAATACTTGGTCTTGTCTCAGAAAATGTAAAGGTTCTGAAATAAATTAGCAAGTACATGTAGACTTTCAAAGCAGAATACAAAAGACCTATCTGCAAGAACAGATCTGTAAATGCACACATACCTGCACTTGACAAACAGGTATGGATAGAGATAGTCACTTAGGAGGTAAAAGGTTATTTCTGATTTTTGCACACCCCCATGGCCATTTGTGAAGAGATATGGTAATATAGCTTTAATTTTTTTAAATTAAAATATTTAATTTACTCATCCACTCCCTCCCATCCAAAAAGGGAAACTAATAATTGGTTTGCATCTGATTGAATAATCTGCATCTATTTTTTTTTTCTGTACATGATTCCTTTTTCCTGTTTAAACATGTTCTGTGAATGTACTGCAACATTTTCATGATACTTCTTTAATTAAGAATTATTTTAATTTTCAGTCCATAACTCAAGCACTGCTGATCATTACCCAATAACTTCTTGCAAACATTTGCAAGGTACCTGGTGTTGATACGTTCATATAACACAGGGTTTGTTTTTATTTTCTGCTCCAGAGTGGTTCACTTCTAGATGAACCAGGAGAGTGGGTACTGCAAACTGCATGACAAGCTAGACCATTTGAAATCTGTCTTCACTTACTATTCAAGCAGTCAAGCCTAAAATTTGCTTTTCATAAGTATTATCTCTATCGCAGCTCTGTTGCTTTAATGTTCACAAAAAATGAATACAAAAATGTTGTGAACGCAGTCCATTGAAAACGTGCTTTCTGTCTGTCTGTCTCTCCCTCATCACCCGGGTATGTGATCAGCATTTAAATTCAAACAAACTGTTCATAGATTGCATGTTTCATTATTACTCTGCTCTCATCAATTAATTTAAACATTATTTTTCCATTTCAGAGAACTACTCACTATTCCTATAGTGATTTGATCAATTCAGTCAATGCTCCCTTACAACTATATATAATATCGGTAGCTTTTCAAAAATATGACCTATAAACTAATAACAATACAGAAGGAAAGGTTAGTTATTCTTTAAACACAAGCTCAACAGAACCAGTTATAAATCTTTCCTAAAGAAAAAAAAGTCTCAGTTACATGTTTGGGGGTGAGTCGACACATTTAGTAATGTGCTGCAATTATGGCACGTTAAATTAGTACTTGTAATAACAGGTATTAACTTAACATGCCGTAATCAGTGCAGTAGCACAGACAAATGCTTTTTATGTGACGCTAATGAGCAGCAGAGTATTTCTACTGCACATCAGCAGGGTTTTTGCCAGCCACACTAATGCGCAGTAGAATTACTGTACTGCAGCATTAGTGCTGTGTGTAGACATGCCCTGGATTACCAGTCCAAGTCCAGATCAAGTTGGTAGTGCCCAATAGATATTCCCCAGTGATAGCCGTTTCCTGGCCAGTTGGAAATGGATAGAGACCTTCCTTCAGCACTAAATGGATGTACCTTAATCATAACCTTTGTTTTAATGCAGAATTTAGTGTTGCATTCCAGACCTGCCTAATGCAAGAAATGACCCCCGAGAGTTTCTCTGGGGTGGCACCAGGAAGTTGAAGCTGTGTAAATGTGAGACTGGAGTCCATTGAATTCAAGAAGTTTGTTACTACTGATTTCAATGGGGAAAAGGAGCAGTTCTTTTCTCAAGGGATTAGGAAGCTATCAAGAAGGAAAAGTTTGCCTGCATCTAGTAACCTTAACAATCACATTTATATGAAAATGCCAGCACTAAATTCGGTCTGTCCTCTGCATGTATGTATGTGCACATGGTGGAAATGGAAGGACAGAAAATGTATTACTCTCAGCTCTCACTGACCTCTGGCTACTAAAGACCTGCACATTTAATTGAGCATATGCACCCAGGTTTTCTTCATCTCCAACACATTGGCCATTTGCTCATCTATTCACATTTACAATGTGATGCATTCAGGTATCACATCTGTGAGTCCCCACAGACAAATTGCAAGAATGGCCGGTTTCAGCCAGACAATCATATCAATTTTCTCTTGTATTGGAATTTGTTCACCTAATTTCATAGCCCTGGGAACACAGTCATCTGTCTCGGTGCACTGACTGGACTGGATTTACTCAGGTTATTTGAAAGATAAAGGTCACATGTACACCAGGCTGAGAGAGCCACATTTATTAAGAGCATCCTCCTGACTTCAACATCATCAGTGTCATCTGGAGCAACACTGGTGTAAATTAAATGTGGCAGCACACAAGAGTAAAGCCAAGAGTGGAGATGTATATTGGCGATACAGGGAGAAGAGTTCAACTTTATTAGCCTTTGAAAAGCCACACTGATCTACAAAGTTAGCAACCAGGGCTCCTTTCACAGAAAGAGGTTCTGTGCCCTGCTGGATATGAAAAGTTTTAATCAAAGGGGGAACAGCAAGGAAATGAACAGTAGAAAGTCTACGTAGTGATATTCAGATAGAAGGCACCATACAAGTACTAAGCCTGAGTATGTTTCCAGTTCAGCATACATATTGCAGCAGCGCTCAGAAACCCCCATATGGAAGAGACTCCTATTGTGATGAGCACTGCATGCATGGATATTATTGCAGTTCTTGGGAGATATCATGTGCTGGTAAGGCTTTCATACATTTGTCTGCTGAATTCTTTTTCAGATCCAGAGCTGCTGCTGACAGGGTGCACACAATTCAAATGAAAACATTTTAAGGATGCCAGAGTCCTTATAGTGTTGGTGCAATATGTAGAAATCATCCCTGAGTGATACCGACAGAGTATATTACTACTACAAAGGATCTCTCTTAGCTTATGCAGAAAATTACAGCTTTATTCTTTTCCTTGACTGAAAACACCAGGAAAAATATCCAGGAAAAAAATGTGACTTTCTAGCAAGAAAAATCAACAGCTAAAATTATTTGTTCAAAAACTAAATGTCACCCGGTTGCTTCTAAAATGAAATGTTTTGTTTAAGAAATTACTGCATCTCGGGAGTAGTAGTTTGGATGCCTCAGGTCCATAATCTCTTATAAGGTCCAGATTCCATGAAAGGACTTCATTACCAATAATTCATTATAATCTCCCTTTCTTTCCCAATTATACAATATAGGAGTCCTTTTGCAGGAGAGAGAGCCTAGTGGGAAGCCTATCTTAGGGCTTTGCTACATGGTCGTTTTAGGCAGCTACTGGAGCCCTTAACCCCTGGACTCGCTGCACAATAACACCTTTTAAGTGGTTTACAGCATTCATTATTCAGCTTAAAGTTATGCTACTCTGGAGCAGGATTCTGCCTAATCCACGTAATTTTGTTCCTGTTGCATTAAGGTGTGGCCATTCTGCACAGCTCTTCTGCCCAAATTGAAGTCCCCCAAGATCTCAGGATGTAATGGCCCCTCCTGAGTTAAGGCAAGTGTGTCACTATGAGACAGGTAAGATGGATTTCACAGCTGGTACTCCACTTTCTTGCCTCATAGAGATGCAGAGGGCTCTCTCTCTCCTACTACACAAATCATTTACATGGCTTGCAATTTTTATTTCATATCAGGATCTGGGCTTTTTCCAAGTTCATACAGTGCTGTGCTGGAGGGCAATATTCTCTAAGACTGTATGCAGACATTTTATTTACCTGGGGGAAGGAGACCCTTTGTCCTGGAATCCTGCAATCTATAGTCCACTTTAAGAACCTGTGAAATATTCAAGATAAAATGTGCTAACGCTCCCCCTCGACTCCACCCCAGGAAAGGTAATGGTAGGTCATTCAAGTTCATTGCCACTTATTCCAGAACAAGCTTATCAGGCTGTGTGTTCTCACTTGCCCCTTATTGGCAGAGGAGCAGCAGCACATCTTGGAAGGGCAACATGGGTAAATGACTGTGCTGATCCTGTTTTGATCCAGGTCGAAACCTGGGACAATCAAGACTTCTTCAAATGAGATGTCTGCTTACAGCATTAGAGTTGTAGCTGTGAGAAGGTAAGGCCCCTCTACTCCACCCAGTAGTGGTTGCATTCACAGGAGCACCCTTGCATTCCCATAATACCCTTCTAGGGTAACCAGAGAGGGACAAGAGGAGAAGTGTTTAGCCTATTCACCATTCCTTATTCAAAGCCAGCAGAACCACATGTATTCTGCCTTTTCACAGTGCATCGCCATCTCTACAGAAACCTTGGAATAGGTGCTCTGCAATTATCTGAGAGTCGAACCGTATACAATATCCAGGGCTGTGTATGATCTAAAAATGTGAGAATATCATATTAAATGCAGTCCACAGAGCAGCGCCACTCAGGCTAAGTAATTACTTTGTGAAGTGCTTGATTATGATAGGAACAAACTCCTTTTCTACCCACTTTTATCAGTGGCTCTATATTATTCTTCTCAAATGAAATATGGAGGCACCTCAGAGTTCACATAGATGGTCCTGGGTATGAAACAATGGACTCCCAATTCCTGTATTTTTAAGGTCCCATTATCTGGTAAGTCAAGGCATGTATATAGAGCAGTCAGTTCAATGTTTCTGTGTCACTCCGAATCCCTAGAAATGGATTCTGGATTCTTCAGAGGAAAAAAAATCCAGCCTTGTGTATTGATTCTTTTCTTGATTTGTCATATCCTTTTCACTGTGTTTCTCTTTGAGCCAAGTCCGCATAATGCCATGGAAAATGCTGGTTCTTTTCCTTCAAGGACATTTTCTGCATAATTAGCAAGTACCATCTTGAAGTACAAAACTACCTTGAGGGACAGGACCATCTGGACAGGAAAGAAACCAGACAAACAGGTATGATAGGACTTGCCCTTTTATTGGTAGTTGTTGGCTTCTTTATAACCTTCCTATAAAATGAAATGTGTCATTTCCCAAAGAAAACTCTTTGTACTAATTACTTAATTACGTCAGTCACTGCTAATTAGAGGTTTCTATTCACTTCTGTCTGTGGTTTCATTTGAAAGATATGCATCCTTGGATGTGTCTCAGTCTCTGCCAGGTCAGTTCTGTCATTCTCTGTTTCCATGTATCAGTTCTGCTGCTGGATTCTTATTCATCCGTCATGCATGCAGTTCAGAAGTACTCCCTCCAAAAGCAAAGGAATAGAGTGCAATGAAGGAAGGGAAAGTAAAACTTCTCTAGAGCTACAAGACCAGGGGGTGCATCTACACATGAACATTTGCTACTCAGTAACCAAAATTACTGTGCAGTATGGGCATGCATCTACATGTGCACACCTATACTGCACAGTAAATATGGCAACTTACACTGACTTGAGAGTAAATTTGATCCCTGCACCATGCAGGGATCAAATTTATGCCTGATTAGTTACTGAGCAGTAACACTTGTGTCAATACTTTAGTGTGCCATAACACTGTGTGTGTGAACTGACTTGGGACTAACTTTAATCCTGAGTCAGTCTATACACAGAGTTAATGCACTTTAATGCCTGAATGTGTAGATGCCAGCCTATTCCCACTTACTGTACAGCAACTTACTGCACAGTAAATTTAAGCTAGTGTAGATGAACATGCGGACATGTCCAGGGGGAATCACTGTGTTTATCATTAAGTACATAATTCACATTTTGGTGTGTCGATTCACCAGTTCATTTAATTGTGCAGCAACTAACTTCTATGTGATCTGTATTATAGATCTTTCACCAGCATCAAAAGGCATGTTACAGGTATCACTGTAGCTCTGAAAGAAGAATGTTACTCATGCCCTGACCCTGCAAGTCTTCTTCCAGTTCACAGCAGGGAGCGCAGTGCGGACGTGCTTCTGTGTTATGCACAAAAAGCTGAAGCGCTAGCCATACTGTCGTCCTCTTGACTGCATGCTGGTAGGTGACCAGTGAAAGCTTCCTCGCTTTCAAGAACCAGAGAGATGTGTCACTGGCACAGCCCTGATTTAGATGCAAAGCATTTCTCATCCTACGCTACGTCCACTAACATGCCAAGGATCTGGAGGCCCTAGCAGTTGTGCATTTGAACAATTGCAAATGGAAGAGCAATGCTGTAAGGGAGCCCTCAGCAAGTACTGTTCAACGATGCAAGGTCTGTGACCACAGACTGTGGCATAGGCTGTGGTAAGAATATATGATTGGTGCAACAACTTATAGGGGAGGAAAACTGGTTTCCTCTCAAGGATGCTGTTACTTAGGCTAAATCACATATTAAATGCAGAAGGTTGTACACTCCAGGTCTGCTTCATGGCATTTTCTAGAGAATTTTTACTGGTACTTGTGTTAACACAGACATATATTTTCTCCCACCAAAGCCTGGAGGAAGGATTTACAGGAGGAGAATGCCTAGAGAAACAACAGAATGACAAATGCACTGTACCAGGGGTCCCGTATGTGAAAATGTGGTATACAGCACTCGCACAGGGGCACATGAGTCATATTCACCTAGGAAGCAAAACATTGAACCAATATAACATGCACCCCAAAAAACAAACCTTTCCTCAATATTTAAACAAATAGAATTGCACGCATCTTCACCGTTAGCCAAAGCAGGAGCTTGCTGTGCTACACAGTTCATCTCATTGGAGCAACAGCCGGATTTCATAGATTCATAGATTTCATAGACATCAGGGCTGGAAGGGACCTCGGAAGATCGTCGAGTCCAGCCCCCCGCCCATGGGGCAAGAAGTCAGCTGGCGTTAAAGATCCCAGCAAGATAAGCATCCAAACATTTCTTAAAAGGGTCCAGAGTAGGTGCTCGTACCACCTCTGGGGGGAGTCTGTTCCAGACCTTGGGGGCTCGGACAGTGAAGAAGTTTTTCCTTATGTCCAGCCTGAAATGATCTTGGAGGAGTTTGTGACTGTTGGACCTTGTCATCTCCTTGGGGCGCTCTGGTGAACAGGTGTTCCCCCAGATCCTGATGCACACCCCTTATGTACTTATAGGCTACCACCAGGCCACCCCTAAGCCTGTGCTTTTCCACTGATTTGAAGGCAGCAGCATCTCTCCTCTGAGAGGGCACAAGCTTTTATGAGTTTCAGTCCAGGACGAAACACTTCGTTAAAAGTTGTAAAAAGCCACTGACTTTCTACTTGATGATTTACTATATTGGGATCCATTGGCATGGGTTACTCACGGTGAACCAAAAAAAAATAAAATAAAAGCAAGAATAGGCGGACTTTTTTGTTATTTTTTTCCAGACCCTAGTGAGTGATGAGGTTGAGTGTGAAAGAATAATTAAAGTGCCGCCTTAATTAGATTGATTAATACTGGGATCATTTCTGACATTTGTAATATAAACTGAAGGACAACCCACAATGTGGATACACACTGTTGTGACATTTCTTAAAGGGTGTTTAGGGACTCAAGGCACTAAATAAAAGTGAGCCATTATACAGTTACTTTAGGGTTATTTTCCCCCTTTTCAGCTCTTTCCCCAGGGTGATTAAAATTGTTACGTAAAGAGATGAAGCTCAAAAGCCTATGGAGAAAAGTCTTCATTTCTTCTTTTCATATAATGACCCATCTAAGAATGTGAACATAAATTATATTTAAGGCTTTATTAACTCGATGGGTAAGAGTGCATCAGGACATTTTATAGATGGCATGCATGGCAAGCTACTGAGGTCGTATAAGGGAGGTATATCCCAAGTACGCTTATACTTATTACTAGTCATATTATGAGGACAGGTGTCACAGGCTGGTGTCAGTGGCTATGATTTGACTGCCTCCCACCCAGAGATCACATCAGCCAGACCCAAAGCGATAAAGATGTTACAAAATGGAAGATGTTTGAGCAGTAACATCATCTTTTTGGAGACTCTGGATGCTGATGGAAATGTCCAGGTCCCCAGAATACCTATCACAATTGGAAGTAGTTTTATTCTTTCTTTCCTAACTTCCTTCTATATTACAGTCTTACTAGTTAACATTTTTCCTTCTCCATCAGAATTTCATCCCATGGGCAAGCAATAGTGAGGGCAGAGATTTATTATAGGTATGAGCCTCAAGGCTTTTGGATCCATAGGGTGCATGGTGTCCTGGGGTCCACCAGTCTACAAAGTCACAAGATGAAATACCAACAGACCTTTACTGTCCTTTTCTCATACTCTCCCTGGCATTGTTGGCATTGTTGTTGTTGTTGTTGTGCTCAAGAGCTCTAATCCTGGATCAGGCCTTCTAGAAACTGAGCACAAAAGACCCTCAAAACTTTCAGCTTAAGCAGTCTTCAGTAAGGCCTTGAATCTCTGAATTATCCTTTAACAACCTTTGCTACAGAAGAAAACTGGCTGCCGCTGTCTCTCTGCTTTACTTGTGGCAGGTTAGGGGTGTTGTGTCTTGTGGTTGTGTTGGGGTTGACCATGTAGTTTTGCTTGACTTTGACTATCCCTTGATACAAAGATATCTGCCAGGGAAGGAGGGAGGGGATATTGGTGACTTTTAAGATGGCTGAAGAGTCCAATCCACTCTCTGCAAGTTTTTCCATTGGTGTGATATGTGGTGCCCTGGGGAGTGGGACACAGATGTTGGACAGTATGTTGTGCTTTCCTTCCTCCTCTGCTGTTTCTTGGCTTCCTGAGCAAGACGGTTCTCTTCAAAGTGGACTGTAGCTCGATGTATAGTGCAGCTCCATTGAGACCTGTTACCAGCCAGTACTTCCCAGTGTGTAAGGTTGATGCCATCCTTCTTAAGGTATGCTTTCAGGTGTCCTTGTAGAGCTTTCTCTGTCCTCCGTGGGTTGACTTACCATGACTGAGCTGAGAGAAGACAACTGGCTTCAGTAGATGAGCGTCAGTCATCTGCACGCAGTGGCCAGCCCAGCGGAGTTGATGTTTCATGATCTTTGCCTCAATGTTAGTTAAGTTAGCTGCATAGAGGATGCTGGCCTTGGTGCAGTGGTCTTCTCACCTAATGAGAAGGATCTTCCTGAGGTAACACTGATGGAACCACTCCATGCATGTAAGATGGTTTCAATATGTCACCCATGTCTCACACCCGTAGAGGAGCATGAGGATAACCACTGCATTGTAGACCAAGACCTTAGTTCCAGTCTGCAAATCTCAGTTTGCAAAGAGCCAGCAAAGCAGCTTTCCAAAGAATACGCTGGCACAGCGAATCCTATGTTTGATTTCTACATCAAGACTGATTGACAGGGAGAGATTACTTCCAAGGCATAGGAAATGCTCAACATTTTGCAGGGGTTCTCCACCAATGGTAATTTGAGGGGGGAGAGGGATGGCTTGTGCTGGGGTAGGCTGATGGAGCATGTTAGTCTTCCCAATATTAAGGGAGAGTCCTACTCTATGATAGTAGTTTTGCTAATAGGTTAGCCAATGGGTTTATACAGGATGATCTGGATAAGGATGATCCTGCTTCAGGCAGGGGGTTGAACTAGATGGCCCATGGAGGTCCTTTCCAGTCCTTTGTATAATTCTTTGGTATCCTATCCTGATTCTATAATGCTCTGGTATCCTAAGTCTTTGCACAGTGAGCAACTGAGTGCACCAAGAGAACTGATGACACAATTTCAGATGGCTTAAATGAGTGTAGCCCCATTGATTGCAGCAAAACTATGAAGGCTCACACTTTGCAGCAGACATGGCTACACCAGTGATTCTCAACTAGGGTGCCGCAGCACCCAGGGGTGTGCCAAGCTCCTTTCAAACGTGCTGTAGGGTACAACGCAATGTTAGCACTGTTGGGCATGCAAACATGATTCTCAAGATAAACCTAGAGATTTCAGATAGGACTCAATAGTGACAAAAACATGCCAACCTATCGTTTTCTTCCCGGGTTATTTGCAACACAAGCATTGGTCTATTATTTTTTCTGAAATCAAAAAATGAGTGAAAACTAAGACCCGGCATTTTCTTAGCAATGCCTTGACTCTAACAAAAAGACCCTAGAGTCAAAAAAGGCTGAGAATGACTGGGATACATAATAGATGTAGCCTTCTTCATTGAGCAGGAGGAAGTAACAAGTTTCTTGCAAACCCTTAACTAAAGGCCAGGGTGACGAATGGACATAGAGCAGGCTTGGTCTCATAAGATATCCTGTCATGCATATTTGGCATTTAGCTATGCATGCCTATCTCTGCCATTTTAGACAGCAGGCAGCATAACCACAATGACTCTTACTAACTCCTGATAGCCTATAATAGGTATTAGATGCCATTTAGGGGCTGTCATTAAAGGTTGGGAGATGGTGTGAAAGGGCAGAAGACAAAATGAGATGACAGTTTTTAATCAGTCTGCCTGAGGCAAAGCCCACTGAAGTCAGCGAGAGCCTGTTCACTAGGAGCAATGAAATTGGGGTCATTCTCTGAATAGCAGCTTATAAAAACTTCCTTGAGTATTTCACATGGGAAGGCTTCATACCAGTTGCCATTTCTTCTTCCTTTTCATTCTCCTAATACCACATGTGTTCAGGATCTGAATGAATAGGAGGGGCCATGCTGAAGAAGCAACTGATTCCAGCTGGGTCTGGGCAATTTTATTTATAAAATAAAAAATAAAAAAAATTGGGGGTAAAAAATGTAAATTTGGTGACATCAATACGTTTCCTGAGTTTGTGTAAATTTTTAATAAAAAAAACAAGGGAAAGATTCTGGGAAAGTCTAAATATTTCCTTGTAATATTTTCAGAAGGAAACTTTACGATTTGGCCATTCAGGTTTATTTTTTGTTTCCAAATGTCCTGCAATGTTATGAAAGAGATACTTAAGAGTTTCTAATTATGATTTTTTTTCTTTTTTTTTAATTTGCTGACATAATAGTAAGGAAACCTCTTTAAAAAATCAAGGATTTTTTTTTATTTTGATTTAATTTCTGGGAAATGTCAGTGAACTGAAAATTCAGTCACTTGTATTCATCCTGTATGCGGCCAGTATCCATAACCAACAGGTCCCCTCTGTGTGTGGACCAATCTGATATGATTCCACTTTTAGCCCATGTAGTGAGATTTGCACCATTTCCTTATGAAAGCACGTCGTTATTCCCAAGACTGCCAGGCAGCTGGCTTTGTTACTTGATATTTTCTTAAATACTTGATATTTGCACTTTCTAGATCAATGTGCAAATATGCTTGAAGACACAGTAAAACACTGGACCATTTTCAAAGCATGAATCACGCCGATATGATGCTCTACAGGATCGTGGGACCAGCCTCTGAACATTTGGTCTCCTGTTTTCCTGCAGCTTCATGTGGGCTCTGGACACAGACATCGACTCAGTATGTAACCACAAAGGAAGTTGTATTTTCCCCTTTGTTTGGGAGGCAAGTAGGGAGCTGATGCACCTAACAATAAATATTATATTCAGTAATTAAATTTTCAGATTTACAAGGTCCATGTCGTAAAGGTTCTAAATTAAATAATCCTCATTTACATGCATTTCAATCCAGAGGGCATCATTAGAGGACAGTGTCTCCAAGTCAGTAATGAGCTGCTTTCATTAACAGTGGTCCGCTGATTGCAGCAGGCTTGTACTTCAAGAGTCATGAGAAAGTTAGCCAGGCAAGACCAAAAAAATAATTGTACATCCTTATCCAGTGCACCTTCAGTGTAAATCATTCAATCATAAGGCTATTCCCTGCTCTCAAACTAATATATTCTGCAAACCAAGAGACCACATCCAAAGGAAACCTGGATTTTAACATATTGACAACTTGGGATGAAGAACGATGGGATCACAGTTACATCTTTTTACATCAGGGTAACGGAACAAAATTGCTTTTTTCTTGGGGATGAAACTGTCTTTTCCCATGTATTTGTACACCATCCTGGGCCAATAGCTCTCAACCTTGTTAGGTCCAAGGCACCCTCAGAAAATGCCAAGTCTTAGCTTTCACTCTTTTTACGACTATGAAAAAAAAGAATAGAGCATTTCTTCTGTCATAAAGAATTTCAGAAAGACCAAAACAAATCTTTTGACACTGTGGACTCCTATTTGAAACCTCTGGCTGCATGCAGATGAGGGCAGCTATGTGGTATGTGGTACCACAGACACATCTGCAAAAAACCCCCAGAACTGCAGAGTGCAGCCAAATGGAGCCTGCTGGCCAGACTTTGCGCGGGGAAATTGCCACTGCTGCAGCCCCAGAAGGCCCCCAGGACCCAAGGCAAGGCGGCTCCGGCCAGCCCTACCCTACCCAGGGTAACTTGCCATATGCCATGGTACAGGCACTCCTGGGGGACAAGTAGCAATGGCACGAGGTGTGCCGCTGCTTCTTGGTGTAAATGTTTGCACACGTGACAGTACCAATATTGTGAAGCACCTTTGAAAGCATCTCAGAGCACCCAGGGTGCCCCAGCGCCCCTGTTGAGAAGACTGGCCTAGTTCACAGGACTTCAGCCTAGTTGGCCCCACTGCTACTGTGACCTGAAATAATAACTGTGCACATTATATATGTGTAGCTGGGATTTCCAAAGTGACCCGAGGAACTTAGGTGCTGACCTGCAACTGGTTTTCTGAGGGCACAGGAAAGTTATATATTGTTACATTGTGAGTAATATTGACTTTTTATTAACATTTTATGCTTCAAAGCTATTTGTGCAACACGTTCTTTGATTGATTTTACCATTTTTTCAGCAGTATAATATATGTGCTAGACAAGCTTCTGTGTGACTACCAGCTCTCTAGCTGCCTGAATGAGATTTGTTAAATATGTTTTGCCATTAAAGTTAAATAATTTATTCTACAAATACTACTACTATTTAAGCAGCTCTGCAGATGAACGTGCTGAATCTCCATATGTCTTTCTGCATCTATAATTTATCCATTGCTTTAGTAGACTTGTATCATGTGGAAGCTCTACAGCTTGCAAAAATTAAGATAGTGCTATGTGCAAATTTATACCAGCTCAGGATCTTAATCTCATCCATCAATTTTAATGAAGCTGTTTGGTTATGCACCAATTAAGCATTGTCCCCATTAGACTTGCATGGAACGATGTTGATTTACACCTGGTGAAGATCTGGATGGGCCCACAGACAGACCAACAGATGCTGCTCCTGCCCCTTTGACCCTTTCTAAACTGTGGTTCATATTGGTTGCTGCTGTGTCGCCATAAAGTGCCATAATATGAGAAAAGGTAGTTTCTGACAGTCAGCCTTGTTGAAAATCAGATGAATTGTCTGCTCAGCCAAAGCTATTGAATGGATAGTCATACCAAGCCTGTGATCAGATAAACTGGTGTCACAAACAAATTAAGGACCCTGATTCAATAAGGTATTTAAGAACATGCTTACCACTAAGCATGTAAGTACTTCCATTCACTTCACTGTGGCTATTTCTGGTCTGAAAAATCAGGCCTGTATTTAAATGCATCACTGAGTTGGTATCTAGGAAGCACTAATAGGGAGAAGGACATTGTACCTGGGGAATTGTTTAAATTTTGAAAATGAATTGTGCTTCTGAAAACTCTAGAAAAATAAACTAAACCCTCTGGATTACTCTGCGACACTGTACAGCCTGGGGTCTTTGCCGAATTATTAATGGCTAACAGTGGCTCGTTAAAATGCTTTGTGCTCAGAAAAACCCAGTCCTACAGGTCCTCAGAGAATCAGGTCACACATAGGAAGGATCCGTTCCACGTGCGAGCTATTAGTTCTGCTCTGAATATCACAGTTATTAACTGGAGCATTTGAGTCAAATCTCTAGCCTGCCAGAACCTCAATCCTCATCAACTGCCAGGAAAAACTACAGTGACAAGTGTTAATTGGTTATTATAGAAAAGACTAACTGAGGACTGAAAGAGTCACTCTCTGGGCTCGGTGTGAGTTATGGCTGTTCCCAATGGAGAATGAGGCTTCAGCAGACTTGTCTTTGGTCAACCAAGTTTACCCAACTCCTGCTTACCTAGTCAAGGTGTCAGTAGGAGAGATGCACTAACTTAGCATAGGAGAAATTCATGGTTTGGGGCTCCGTTTTCAACTCTGAATTCTTCTATTCTAGTTACCACCTTGTCACGCTGCTGTCCCCTTGGTGTCCAAATGCCTAATCAGGACTCTGATTTCAGCTTTTAGTTACTGGTTGGTTCCCTATGGTTTCAGATATATTTGGTGGATGCAGGTCATTTTTAACAGGTTATGGACACCAAAGAAGAATTTATATATTGGATTGGAAAACATGAAGAGAGTCTCCTAGACTGGACCCGATGATCTCACAAGGTCCCTGGCAGCCCTAAACTTCTGTGTGAATCTGTGAATGACAGCCAGGTAAAAATTAGGTGAAGCCATTGCAGGTGAAATGATTGAAAATGATAAAGGACAGTAGTGTAGATTCCTCTAAGTAGCTAAGAGGTCATTGCAGCTATGGAAGACCTGGGTCTTCATCCAGATAGTCTAGAGACGTTGAAAACCAATGCAATATCATGCATGCAGGAAAGGAAGCACGTATGTGGGGACAATAGTAGTAGTGTTAAAGTGATGGGGCAGCCATGATGGTCCAGGACTTGTGCTAGAGTTGAGGTGTTCTCAGGGGGATATCTTTTATTGGACTACCTGCATGGCTTCTTCATCATGACTTGCATCCAAAATCTTTTCTAATTCTATCCCAACTATGGAGTTGATCCCATAAAATATATCACCCTAAGAAATCCGTGCCTCACAAGATTATAATAAACATTTGTCATTGGTTGTTTAATGACTGTACAAGGTGTATAGCAGAGAAGGCATAACCAGGAAGTAGCCAGTGACTTTCAATAAGACACGTGTGGACAATAACCTTCTGGATCGAAGTGATGGGCGCACACACCTGGCCTAGTACCGGAAAATATTAATATGCAGCTCCTTTGAGACTTCACCTTGTGTGTGGATAGACCGGTAGAAGCCAGAAAACTAAGTAGTATATGATTCAAAAGGTTCACACCTACAACAAATCCCTATCTCAGACATTGCTTGACCATGGACTGAACACCCAGAAGAGAAGGAAGAAGGAATGGTTTGTAAATATCAACCCCTAAGACTGGAATTAGGAAGAATATGGGAAAAAAAGATTAAAAGTAGTTCCAGTTGTCACAGAATCCCAGAGGACTCTAAGAGAAGGGCTACCTTAATGATCTGGATGGCTCCAAGAGCACCCAGAGACTGCAAAAAACAAGAGCTGTAATTTTCATAGATTTCATAGACATTAGGGTTGGAAGGGGCCTTGGAAGATCATCAAGTCCAGCCCCCTCGCCCAGGAACAGGAAGTCAGCTGGGGTCATAGGATCTCAGTAAGATAAACATCCAATTTACTCTTGAAGGCATTCAAAGTAGGTGCTTGAACCACCTCTGATGGCAGGCTGTTCCAGACCTTGGGGGCTTGGACAGTAAAGTAGCTCTTCCTTATGTCCAGCCTGAAATGGTCATGGAGGAGTTTATAACCGTTCAACCTTGTCATCCCTTGGGGCGCTCTGGTGAACAAATGGCATTGTACATTTAGGACTCCAGCTAGGGATTTTCAACCTTATTAAGACTCAAGGCACCCCTCATTAGACTCAAGGAAGCCTTTGGATAAGGCTAGCTCTTATTTTTCACTCATTTTTTGACAACAGAAAAATACTAGAGCAATGGTTGCATTGCAAAGAACTCAGAAAGACCACAACAGGTCAGGATGTTTTTGATACTCACACTGGATCCATATATGACACATCTGGGTATCTTGTGAATCATGTTTTCACACCTAACAGTGTTAACATTGTGCAGCACCCTTGAAAGGCATCACCCTTGAAAGGATCTCCAGGATCTCATGGTTCCCTGTTTGAGAATCACTGATTTAAGGTAAGCATCCACCATATTCTTAGTAGTTAAACTATTGTAACAGTAGAGAAGATGTTTTCAAATTGAGTCTTAATAAGGTTGAAAATCCCTAGCTGGAGTCTTAACTGTACAATGCCAATACATATGCTTGAGGCAGTATGAAGATACTTGTTTCATAGAATCACATTGGACACAACATTGAATCAACTTGAAAATCCATCTCAACTGCAGGAAGGTACTGCTTTTCTTTCCATACCCCAACCCACACTTCCTGAATATTGGTCAGATTGGCCAAAGCAGAGTTGTATCACATCATTGAACATGGTAATGTTTAATCACACGAGTCTGATGTCATGCTTGGAAATACGACCTTCCAAACTTTTGCTGCCGAAACAATGAATCAGTGCTCCTCCTGAGAGCTCACAGGTAAAAGGATGGACCTCCATCTTCCAACACATATCCAAGTGATAGATATTGTCGTGATGCTCTTGGATGCATTGGGACTATTCATAGGAGCAAGATCTTCCATGTGAGTAGCAACATAAGGCCAGGGCTATTTAGGGCAATAGGTGTGGACTATATGATGTATTAATTTGTGTCTTTTTTGTGCCATTGTTCTGCTAGAAGAGACCATGCTGTGTATGTAACATTTTCTCTGACAGCTTAAGATATTTGGCATGCTCCTTTTGCCCCTTGGGAAGAATTCTGCCTGAAATGGAAGACCTGCTGTTATAGTCCCAGTTCCTCTTGCTAGCTGAATTTCTATTTGTGTTGGAAGCCTTGGATATTTATGAGCAGTGAGTACCGTCTGCCCTTCTATAACCTGCTGTACTAAGTGTACTAGGCTGGATTTACTGGGTATTGTTTAGAATGAATGATAGACAGAACTTATATCTGCTAGGGGAAACAGGTGAGGAACACTCTTCATTATAACCCAGAGTTTAGCTATGGTATCTTTCAAGTCAAGGCCAAATGCATTTTCGATTTTCCATTAGTTACTAAAACTATTTATAATCAGAACTATTCCTAACATAGTCAATGAAATATGCCTTCCTCAAAATGTTTCAAAGCAGTAACATTTCACAGAGACATATCAATTATAACCAAGTTTTCCACAGAAAGTGTGCAAGATCAGGTGTGAATGCTCTGGTTGTTTCTCGGTATCTCTATACATTCATTAATATGCCATAGTTACTGTGCAGTAAGTTTAGTATTTGGATAACCAAGTATAAATCTATGTGCAGTAACTGGCATTACTGCACCGGTGCATGGGTTTTTACAGATGCTAAGTGCACAGCAGCCTAATACTGTGGTGCAGTAGTGTATTAGCATGGGTTTTGCCCAGCATGCTACTGCACAGTGTTATTAGGCTACTGCCCAGTTAGCGTCTCTTGTAGATGCACCCTCTGAAACAAAAGGAAAGACTCAAATCAAAACGGATCTTTTTGATCCCAGAGTATCTGTTTCGACATAATTCAAGAGCCATGAAAGCCATTGTGGAACAGAATTGTCATTTTCTGGTCAGCTCTCTTCATGGAAGCCTCCTCCTCCTCTTTAAGTAAAAGGGCTCTTCAATGCAAAAAGGCCTCTTGCTGTTTCTGTCGAAGTTAATATGGATTACATCCCTGCTACCTCATGAGATAAGATACAAAGAAAGTGCCACTTTTTGTTTTCCACCTCACTTTATCTCTTGACAGTGGTTATTTTGCTGGTCTTCCATCACTGCTAAGAAACAGCAGCCTACTCTCAGAAAATGACTGCTCAAGTTGATTCTTGTAAACCAGGAAGTGTGTCTTCCAAGATCTTTTTCTCCAAGAGAAAAATCTTTGGAGAGGATGTCAGAGGTCAAGAGAGACTTGGAGGCAAGTACATGAAAGAAGCATTTAATTGTCAGTGAAACAAAAACAGGGCTCCCAGGGCTCTTTAAAACTATGAGTAGTGGAGATCCTTTGAAAGACAGCTAGATCATAAATGGCTTTTACATCACCTCCTGCACAACTTACACTGAATAAATTGCAGCTTTTCTTTACTCCCCTATAAAGTCCTACTCATCGGCTATAACTTTGACTTCTACTATGGGAAAGAAAACCTCAATGAGACAAGAAACAAAAACCCCTTATTTTTGTTCTGAGATTATTTTTGAAGTGTTTTATTTGAAGGACTGTATTGACTAATGGATACCAAAAGTGTGAGCTATGTTCAACTCTTTTCTTTGCATCAGAGATGTATATTTTTAAAATTACTATCAAATCCCAAAGTGAATCCAATGGTGGGATGTCCAGTGGACACTAGGTTGGCCACTTTCCAAAAATGAGCCCATATGAACAAGTGATATGAGAAAAAATGCAGAGCTGGAGAAACTCTCCCTAATCTACATTTCTTACTATTCAGGTTATAGTAGGTAAGTAGTCACTGCCCTGCTCTTGTTATGTTATTGGACTGTAGAGGCAATTTGCTTAGGTCATGGCCAGGCAGGAAGGAGGTCACCAGCACCGGAGTAATGATTGGGGAAGAGAGATTCCCATTATCGAGTTTTCCTAATTTTTGCTTTGTCCAAAAGCTGACAATGGCATTTCTTCTACATTATCTTTTACAACTGTGTGGCACATGCCAGCCACCAGAACTGATATTACATATTTATTGATGAGCTTTGCAAGCCAGGCAACCCACGTGACTGAGATGCTCCCCCAGGACCCGCTGTGCAAGCAACTGTTTTTAAATGTCTTTTCTCAAGCCTCTTATTTACTGCCTAATAAATGATCTCTGCATCAGTGTGGCATGTAGACAGCTTGTGGGCTGTTCAGTTAATGAATAGGGCAGCATAAAAACTGTTTATGTCAAAAGACACGGTGCACCTTGAGACATCTGGAGAATCAGATTGGTGGAAAGTTCCTCGTAACCTCATAGCACTGAGAATAGGGACGGTTTTATGCTGTTGTTGCCAAGTTTGAAGGAAGTCACTGACTACCAGAAGCTGCTGCAGGATATAGTCTCTCACTGATGAACATTGATGAACATCTTGCTGGGGTCATTTGACCCCAGTATTCTTTCCTGTCATGGCTGGGGGTCGGACTAGATGATCTGCTCAGGTCCCTTCCGACCCTACAAACTATGAAACTATGAAAAGCTCTTTGAAAATCTTTGAGAAGATCATCAAGGAGCACATCTGTGATGGGCTAACCTCAGGGATGATGCTCAAGGGCAACTAACACAGTTTCATTCGGGGAAGGTCATGTCAGACCAACCTGATTGCCTTTTATGATCAGGTCACAAAGGCAATGGATGCAGGTGTCGCAGTGGACATAGTCTTTCTGGACTTCAGCAAGGCCTTCGACACCATCTCCCACTCCATCCTCATTAAAAAATTGGGTGACTGTGGCATTGATGCCTACACAGTCAGATGGATTGCACATTCCTAAAGGGTTGTACTCAGAGGGTGGTGGTGGACGGGTCATATTCGACCTGGGGGAAAGTGGGCAGCGGAGTCCCCCAGGGCTCGGTCCTTCGGCCCGCGATGTTCAATCTCTTGATTTTGACAACAGGGTGAAAAGCAACCTGTTTAAATTCACTGATGATACCAAAATTTGGGGTGAGGTGAGCACACTAGTAGGGAGGGAAAGACTGCAGCAAGATCTGGATAGGTGGCAGGGGTGGGCTAGCAAAAACAGGATGCGTTTCAACACCGACAAGCGCAGGGTGCTGCACGTGGGCAGTAGTAACCAGCAGCATGCTTATAAGAAGGGAAACTCCCTTCTTGAGAGCATGGAGGCAGAAAGGGATCTTGGAGCCATTATATACTCCAAAGTGAACATGGGCCGACAATGCAAGGTCACAGTTGGCAGGGGTAACCGCACCTTGTCATCCATCCACAGATGCATCTCGAGTAGGGCCAAGGAGGTGATCCTCCCCCTCTGTGCAACACTGGTCAGGCCGCAGCGGAGTCCTGCGTCCAGTTCTGGGCGCCGCACTTCAGGAGAGATGTGGACAACATTGAGAGGGTCCAGAGGAGGGCCATTTGCGTGATCCAGGGACAACAGGGCAGACCCTACAATGAGAGACTGCGGGACCTGAACCTGTTCAGCCTTCACAAGAGAAGGCTGAGGGGGGACCTGATGACCGTCTATAAACTCACTAGGGGGGACCAGAAGGGTTTGGGAGAGACCTTGTTTCCCCTAGCGCCCCCTGGCATAACAAGGAATAACGGCCACAAGTTGTTGGAGAGGAGGTTTAGATTAGACATCTGCAAGAACTACTTCACGGTCAGGGCACCTAGGATCTGGAACCAACTTCCAAGGGAGGTGGTGCTGGCTTCTACCCTGGGGGGCTTAAACAGGAGGCTTGATGCCTACCTAGCTGGGATCATTTGAGCCCAGTTTTTTCTCCTGCCCAGACAGGGGGTCAGACTTGAAGATCTACAAGGTGCCTTCGACCCGACTTCTATGATTCTATGAAATACATGGCAGGAGTGAGGCCCAGACCTTCCAATTATTTGTCTGTTCTAGCAATGAGCTTACAAATGGCCAGGTGAATATCTCCCATTCAATTCTTTCCAGAAAGTTAAACGTGTATACCATGGCCAGCATTGCTGAGTGTGAGTCTATCTTCATCCTAAATTAAAGGGATTGTTGTATTCAGACCATTAGGGTTACACCACGGCAGCCATTGCAGTCCAATGGCTAAGGCATTCTTTAGGATACCAAAGACTGGTTCTACTCTGATCAATGCCGTTTGCCCATTGTGTGACCAGGAAAAGTCTCAACCTTCAATTCTTTCCATTTTTTGTAAGGTTTCTCAGTTCAGGGAGTTTCTCTGAGTTCAGGGCATGACCTTTGAGGTGCTTTCTAGCCCTGTGATTCTGTCTTTTCAGACTGCCTAGAGCACAGACTAACTGCAGATACTTCCTTAACCTGATGAAGGGTTTTTGTACCCAAAAGCTTGAAAAGAAGATTTTTTCCAAGTATTTGAGTTGGTCTAATAAAAGACATCAGATTTACCCAAAGAAGTCTGTCTGCCTATGTCCTTAGACCCAACCTATACCTCTGTAGCACTATAAGTGACACTGATGTCATCTGGTTTCTCTATGTTTATACTACAAGATGAATAATTAATTAACACTGATAATAAAATTGATGCAAGTGATCAAAGATGCAGGACATATGTGCCTGAGAAAGATGAAGCTGGAACAGAGTCTGTTATTAGGTACCAATTTAGTCCATGTCTCACTGTTTCTGAATTGCATGAACATTTCAGCACATGATCAGAGGAGTAAGTAAAATGTGACACTGGATCTCTAGCACTGCCTCTTAATGCCATAAGAATGTCAAAAAATGCCTTTATAGACCCATTTCATCAATGCTGCCCTCAGATTTTGTGAGATAACCTTGGAAGATTGAATAACCAGAATTAATTAAAGCAAAAACACCTTGCTCACCAGTGTACCCTCGCCTATGCACATAGGCTCGGGGCTGACCCTCTGGGCCCTTCTACACCTGTTTCTTCACGCCAACCATGGACTTGTTGCTGTCAGAGGTCTCACCCATCATGACTTGCTGAAATATGCTGACAGCAGCAGTCTTCCTGGTGGAACAGGATATTTGGCCCTTGTCTGGGCAGGGGTCCTCACTGACTGCCCCCATCCACTATTACTCTAGCTGTACATTGCTCCAGTCCCACGGGCTTTAGGTGCAATGTGTAATCTGTCCCAGGTGTGTGGCTGTTAGCCAGGCAAGGTTACTCTTTATCCAGCTAAGCAGGTGCTTCCCCACTGGGCTCAGAGCCCATCCTTGGTCCCACTGCCTTGGTCTATGCTGTTGTCCCTTGGTGGCTCTCCAGGCCCCTCTCATAGTTTCATAGTTTCATAGTAGCTAGAGTCGGAAGGGACCTAGGTAGATCATCTAGTCCGACCCCCTGCCTTGGCAGGAAAGAGCACC
>NW_017728949.1:54850949-54860881 GCF_001723895.1 Crocodylus porosus | reverse complement strand
CCCTTGTTGGGATTACCTCCCTTTGGGCATGGAGGATCGTCTCCTTAAGGAGCAACCACTCACCTTCGACCTCTGATTCCCTTCCCCTCTGGGTCCTCAGCGCTTCCCCAACGATCCTCCTTAATCCTCTCCTTCCCCTCTCAGTCTGATTCAGGGTGCACGTGCTCTGCTAGGGTCTGCTCCACCCAAAGTAGTTGCACCCAAGTCTTCTCGAAAGTAAAGGAAGCAAACATAAGTTTGGGAACTTAGTTGATTCTTCTATACAATGTCTCCCATCATCCTTAGGCAGCTGCCACTTCCACTCTGCGCTGAGGGGTGAACGCCCACCACCTGCTGCAGCTCCTGGGAGCTTCTTCCCTGCTGGTCCCAGATGCTTCTGCTTTCCTCTGCCACAATGTGTTCTTCTGCCCTTGGCATTTCCCCCAGGCAGACTGCCTTAGCCTGTGCGCAAACTCTGGCAGGACCCAGAGACCCACCAACTCAGACCATGTGGTAAAGGAAAGGGAAAGAGTGTGTGTGTGCAGATAGAGAGAGAGATGGAGGTGAAAATAAGGATAAAAAGGAGCAGAGGGCAGGGAAAGGTAGCAGTAAGAGCAAACTTTAAACCACTCAGTCTTGCTAGTAATGAGGTAGAGGCCCCGTTACAACTAACCTTGATGATTAGCTTCTTACAAAGGGAGGCACCTTAAAGCTAGAAGCAGATATCAGAGCTTAGGCAAGGCAGCTAAAGATTTCCACCTTTGCTATCTCAGATAACATCCAGGCCCAAGAAGACTTTAATTTAACTCTATTTATCTTCCAGTGGACACATCTATATGTTCATTAATGCACCATAATTATGAAGCATTCAATTTAGTACCTGTAATTGCAGGTAGTAACTTAATGCACCATAGTTGGTGCTATTGCATGATAATAAAAACGAATCATCTTTTGTGACATTAATGTGCACTACATTAAATCTACTGCGCATTAGTGCATTAGCACAGGTTTTGCCTGCCATGCTAATGCACAGTAGAACTAGTTTACTGCACATGAAGCATCTTGTGTAGATGTGCCCAGTATGTCTTTTCCCTCCTCCTATATAACAAATGCAATTAACCAATGTTCATACGGTACAGAGCAGACTTAAAAAGAAAAATCAAAATGTTAAGAATAAGCTACAAGACTAATTAATAATTCTAAAAAGAAAAAATATATACATAGGAAAGAGTAAGAAGCTCCCTGCTGATTTTAGTCCCCATAGCATTATAGAGCAACAGATGGTTTCTGTAAATTTTGCTTGAACTGTACATAGAAAAGTTAAATCTCTTTGAAACTAGCTTGTGTATTGCTATAGAAGTGATGAGGGATAGCTAATTTGGGAGGCAGTAGATATTTATTAAAGATACAGAACTTACCAGTAACTCACTTGCAAAACTGCCATAGATACCAAAAGCTTATTGCTTATATAATTTTTTCATAAACTATTTAATATTTTTTTTTAATTTGTGGTTACTTACAGACATGACTAGCTTTCCATGCATGAGTAACCCATTGGCTATACACACACACACACACACACACACACACACACACACACACACACACACACACATACACACACACATATATATATACACACACACACACACACACATATATATACATATACATGTATACATACACACACACACATATTGACATGAATTTATGCCTGTGAGTAAACCCTTTGATTTCTGTGAGAGTGGGCATGTGAATACCAACAAATTGTGACAGAGAAATGGAGGCCTCTTTCTCAATTCTGTTGGCGTGAGTTTGAGCCCCAGACTCTTCCTGAAGGTTGCCCTCAGTCAACCCAGCTGTATATTGGGACCTATTTGTTTCAGGGGTGTCAAAGGGGCCAGTTGTGCTGGCATGTTCGCACTGGTGATAAAGCTGGTATGCTTTTGACATGCTAGGTTGCAGACCTCTTACACTTGGGCAGATCTTTAAAGTTTGACTTAGAAGCATAAAGTTACACACATACATATGTGTTTGAAGTATCTGAGCAATTGGGAATTGTGTCCGAGTAACTGAGTATCACAGAGTCTCAAAGGAAGAAATAGAGCAGGAACAGGAGAACAATTATAAAAAAACAACAGTAGCCAAAGCATTGTTGTAACACATATGGGAGTGCTCTTTACTCATTACTGTTCTTGTATACAGATCTGCATGGGTTATTAAGAGATATTAGACAAATAAAGAAATGGCTTTAGTCCTCTCTTCTAGCTAGCATTAAAAAAACTGATTGAAAAATGTGGGTGAAATACCAAGAAAACTATATCAGTATAATTATACCACTAAAGTTATGGTTAGGAAGAGGAACATCCATGCAGGGGCATTATGCTGGTAAAACTACAAGTAAACTAGTATAACTATATAATATATAGTATTTTACAATACTATAAAATAATAATAGCTATCTCAGTAAATTTTATTATTCCCCCATGTTCATAGTCTGACAAAACTAGACTAAAATATCCACAGAGACAGAATATATTAGGCTTTGCTAAAAAATAATTCAAACTATCTCTTACTTCTTTAGTTTAAGAGGAAAGACTGTTTAACAGAGCTGATACTGAAATCTAATATACTGTATTTTCTCACACATAATACACCCTGGGATATAATAGGCACCTTCTTTTTGAAAGGCAGGATGAAGATAAAAAGATCTTTTCCAGAGTCCTGGCTGCATAGAGCTGGGATAGAGCCTAATCTTCAGGTGACTTACTGTCCCTACCTTGCTCAACTAAACCTGAAATCCAAGCTGTTCTGGGAGACTAATTTCCATCGGTGGATTTTTGATATTGAAAAGAGATAAATAGTTGCCAAGGCTGTGAAAAAGAAGGAAAAAGACCAGGAGAAGCTAGCAGACAGCGCAATTGCCCTAAGACGTGTTTGCTTGATTCGTGGAATATCCAAAACGTTAGGAAAGGGAGACAAATATGAAAAGCTTTGAAGTGAAGAACAATGAGCCATTATGTCAACTGAATTCCTCAGCTGCCTGCCTAGTAATACAACAGCTGCTACACTGTGGAGCAGGATTCAAGCAGGATTTACACCTCTATCTTTTGGGGGGAAGGTGCATGTTGTATGTGAGAAGATATGGCAGCTTATAGTGAAGAAAAGACTAAATATCTTGTATACCACTCCCCCCAAGATTAACATGTGCCTTATTTTTATAGAGAAAGAAGATTTTTCTAGACTCATAGACAACTGCATGTAGCAGCTTGCTCGCCCTCAGCCAGATCAATGGCTTGTTGGGGCCAAACTCCTGCGTCAACCTTTCCACCGCCACCAAGGAACAGGTAGCAGCTTTGGGCTGCTTAACTAAAAGCTACTGTCAATTCCTTAGCAGCTGTGAAAGGGCTGATCCTGGACTCTGCCTCTGCTGTATGTTGGGCCAGATAAAATTGGCAGAGACTTTGACAGTCATTCAAACACAGTGTTTACATGCTTCTATTCCAGTGCAGAAAAATCACCTTCCCCACTTGAGACATGTAGACCTCAGGCTGGGGAAGACCGGGTTAGAGAGCTTCTGGAGGGGCTGGACGTGTTCAAATCAGCGGGTCCAGATGCTCTGCACCCCAGGGTGTTGAGGGAGCTAGCAGGGGTTATTGCAGGGCCCTTGGCACGGCTTTACAAGCGCTCGTGGTGCTCGGGCCAGGTGCCAGATGATTGGAAGGTAGCCAACATGGTCCCCACCTTTAAAAAAGGGAGGAGGGAGGACCCAAGCAACAATAGGCCCATCAGTCTTACCTCAATCCTAGGGAAACTCTTTGAGAAGATCATCATGGAGTACATCTGTGATGGCCCAGCCTCAGAGATGATGCTCAAGGGCAACCAGCACGGTTTCATTACGGGCAGGTCATGTCAGACCAACCTGATTGCTTTTTAAGATAAGGTCACAAAAGCCTTGGATGCAGGTGTTGCCGTGGACGTAGTCTTTCTGGACTTCAGCAAGGCCTTCGACACCATCTCCCATCCCATCCTCATTAAAAAATTGGGAGACTGTGGCATTGCTGCCTACACAGTCAGATGGATTGCAGATTGGCTCAATGGTTGTACTCAGAGGGTGGTGGTGGACGGGTCATATTCGACCTACGGAGAAGTGGGCAGCGGAGTCCCCCAGGGCTCGGTCCTTGGGCCTGCGATGTTCAATCTCTTTATCAGCAATTTGGATGATGGATGAAGCAACTTGTTTAAATTCACTGATGATACCAAAATTTGAGGTGAGGTGAGCACGCTAGTAGAGTGGGAAAGACTGCAACAAGACTTGGATAAGTTGTAGGGGTGGGCTAGCAAAAACAGGATGCGCTTCAACACTGACAAATGCAGGATGCTGCACTTGGGCAGTAGTAAACAGCAGCAGACTTATAAGATGGGAAACTCCCTTCCTGAGAGCACGGAGGCAGAAAGGGATCTTGGAGTCATTATTGACTCCAAGATGAACATGGGCCGACAATGCGAGGTCACGGTTGGCAGGGTTAACTGGACCTTGTCATGCATCCACAGCTGCATGTCTAGCAGGTCCAAGGAGGTGATCCTCCCCCTCTACACGACACTGGTCAGGCCACAGCTGGAGTACTGCGTCCAGTTCTGTGTGCCACACTTCAGGAGGGATGTGGACAACATTGAGAGGGTCCAGAGGAGGCCACTTGCATGATCCAGGGACAACAGGGCAGACCCTACAATGAGAGACTGCGGGACCTGAACCTGTTCAGCCTTCACAAGAGAAGGCTGAGGGGGGACCTGGTGACTGTCTATAAACTCACGGGGGGGGACCAGAAGGGTTTGGGAGAGCCTTGTTTCCCCTAGCGCCCCCCGCCCCCCGCATAACAAGGAATAACGGCCACAAGTTGTTGGAGAGGGGGCGTAGATTAGCCATCCACAAGAACTACTTCACTGTCAGCGTGGCTAGTATCTGGAACCCTGGGGGTTTTTAAGAAGAGGCTGGATGCCTACCTGGCTGGGATCATTTGAGCCCATTTTTTTCTCCTGCCCTGGCAGGGGGTCGGACTTGAAGATCTATAAGGTCCCTTCTGACCCGATTTCTATGAGTCAATGATTCTATGAAGAAATCTGTACATTCTGTCACAATAGTTGATGGGATTTTTTTTAAATGACGTATTTCTGCATCAGGCTATTTTGTTCTATTGAAGCTAAACGTTTTGTGCAGATGTAATAGTTTGACCGGCATTATTATTGGGAAGTCTTCACAAGTTCAGGATGGGTTAGCCAGTCACTGATAGATACCAACATTACAAACTTGGCCTTTCTGATTTAAAATACTTTTGGACACAATTACATTTTCTCAAAACATTCAAAAGTTTTGTCTTTGATCCAATACAGAACAAAAACGCAAATTTCAAAACCTGGAAAGCTGTGGAAGAATAGAATTATTGCCTGTCATTCAGGTCTATGGGCTATAAATTACCAAAGGAAGGAAACACAGGTGTTTAAAACATAATTGGTTCATCAGGTTGCAAGTGGTTGCCATCCAGGATTGTGTACTCAGACTCAAGTATGAAGGAAGCAAGAGAGTCCACCATGAGAAAAGTCCTTTGGCCTGACTTGTCACCTGAGGGGGTGCATGATAAAGACCAGAAAGGGGACAGAGATGCTGCTTGCCCCACAACCATGACAGCCATCCCCACTGTTATTACTACTACCCAAAAAGGAGAAGGAATTTTTAAGTACAACAAGAATAAACTGGAGCCTAGACATTCACCAGGAGGAAGAAATCACCATAAGTGCTGCAAAGCTCCACTATGCAACCATTGTCTGAAACCTGCATGTTTCACTTCCATTTCATATAGCGGGTGCCTGAATGAAATTATGTGAAGCTAGCATAGGGTCATAAAAGGACCAGGACATACTGTTTATATTATTATACCACCTAAGGTCCATATTGTCCTGACCACAAAATCCTTTTATTCAAAGGAAATCTATGAAATGCCTTCAAAATACAGGCCCAGGAACAAAAATTCATAATTTTACTGGGCACTAAAAATAATGGACTAAACCTGGACACTGGCCTCATGACTCATTAACCAATTTGCTATCTCTGCCAACTTCTCCGCATTCCCCAAGTAGTAATGAGTCTTTTCCCTTTTGAATAGTCAGATTCCTCCACATAATTAAGTTTCCCTTGTTTTGAAGCTACTTCCCTCCACTTGCCTACAACACAGCCATAAGTGGTGGCTTTCATTTACGTGTAGTTAAACACAAACCCTATAGGGTCCTCTCCCAGTTGAGTTCGTCTCTCTTGAACAGGGGGCCAATATGGGCTCAGACTTCACCAGTGCTTCATACAGTGATATTCAGGATGCCTTATCTCAGCTGGGTGCACCGTGTCTGATGCATCTGAACATCAGGTTTGCTTTTTTCACTGGTTACTTCACATAGGTGCCAAGAGACATCCTGTAATCAATTGTTCCCAGGCACAGGATCATGTTCCTAGACACTGGCTCCGTGATCAAGGAGTGAGGGCTGAGAGATGATTGTTCCTAGCCCCTGCTCTGCAATCATGGGCTTTGATTTGTTCACTGTCCCTGATTCAATTTGGTTGAATCCAAATCTGAAGATTCAATGCTGATTCAGAGAGTCAGTGATTTGGACATAGACTTAGCTTTAAAGTTTTTTCTAGTAATATTTATCTCCCAGCCCCCACTCCTCAGTTGTGGAGGAGGGGCTGCTGCCAAGGCAGGGGGACATTATCTCTGCCTGGGCTCCAGTAATGGAGCCAGTCCTGGGAGCAGGTAGCTTCTGGGGGAAGAAAGCAATTTCCTACCCACTACTGCCCAGCTGGTCCGGAGCAAATTTGCTCTGGATCAGCTGTCTACACATACCATACTGCACAGTAATTACTTGAGAGTAAATTTGCTACTTGTATTCACATGTGGCAGGCTGGCTAGCAGTGACTTAGCCCAGAGGTTTTGAAAGGGTAAAAGATGATTGGAGGACTTGGGATTCCCTTTCCTCAACAATCAAGCCCCAGAGACTCACCCTCCATGTCCCCTGATTGGCCCCTTGGGTCACCTGGAGAGGGATAAAAGGGGCAGTGTAGCTAACTCAGGAGAGACCAGAGAGGGACCATGAGGAAGGAGCTTCACAGAGCTGAGCCAGTAGGCCAGGACCAGTGCCCTGAAAAAGCCTGAAGGAGCAGGACCTGCAGGCAGCAGTGGGACCCTCAGCAGCGTGGTGTGCGGCCAGCAGGAGAGGCTCCCCCGCTCCAGCCAGGATCTGAGCAGTGGCCTGAGAGGTTCCCAGCTCTGCTTCCAGCTTCTCCAGTCAGAAGCCAGGCAGCTTGATATGAGTCTGGGGCTTCAGGAAGGTCAAGACCCCTAGCAACCTAAAGCAGTGCCACCAGTGTTGGCTGTGTGGCAGTGTTCCTGTCTATCATGTGGAAGTTCTGAGTTCGAGTCCTTGCTGAGCTGAGTGAGCTACTAAGAAGCAAATCTTCTTGCAGTGAAAAGGGCCCATATTTTCTCCAGGTGCCTAGGTCCTATGTTTCCTTGTCATTTTGTATTTTGTACCTTTTTATATTTCACCAGCCGGTATTGTTTGCTCTGCTGTTTGTGTTTTATATTTTGTTAACCCTGTCTTTTGTCAGTGATTGTAAGTGTCTAACCTTTGTTGAATCCTGCCCCCTTGGGGCATCGTAGTGTCCAGTATATCCTCTGATTTATGCCTGTTAAGTTCCCAGTATTAAAAGGTATATGGTTAAGTCCTCATTGGTGGTCTGGCTCTGCTCTATAGGGGGAGGAGAGTCCCTACACCTCCCACAGCGCTTGTGCACCTGCTTTGATCCCTTCAATTGGAGAGGGGGTACCTCTTGGAGTACCACCCGGGTTACACACAGGTAGCAAATTTACTTATAATTAGAGCCAATTACTATGCAGAAGGGTCTGTACATGTAGATGGTGAAGCTTGTTGTGCAGTAATTGGCTCTAATCTTGAATAAAGCATCTTGTGTAGATGCTTTTCCAGTGTCACAGAAGAGATCCATTACAGAGTTGCAAATTGGCTGTTAGGGGTGTGCAAAGTGGGCCCTATTCAATTCGGATTCAGATTCAGGCCAAATCAGCAATTCGTTGATTTGATCACGGTTCCTGATTCTATTCGGCCAAATCCAAATCTGAAGATTTGCTTCTGATTCACAGAAACAGCGTTTTGGACATAGACACAGCTTTAAAAGTTTTTTCTACATACCTTGAGGTAGTAAGTACAGCTTCTGATCACTGCAATGCTCGGGCGCATGGAGCATCCCACAGGAGTGCAGAGGTGGTGAACCCAGAAGTGAACTAGAAGTACTTCCAGTCCACTTCCATGTCTTCCAGAGAGCATGTGAGGGGGACCCTGTGCCCCCTGGCTCAGTGATCCCCCACAGGGGGACCCTGGGTGCCTCCCCCAGACCCAGGAGGCACCAGTCACTGAGCCGGGGGCATGCGGGGAGGCCCCCCCCGCACACTCCCTGGTAGACACAGAAGTGCTTTTGGTCTACTTCTGGGTCTGCTGCCAAGCACACTGCTAGAGCCCCCTGTGCTTCTGTGGGATGCTCCATGCACCCCAGCATCACAGCATTCATGAGCCCTTGCTACCCAGAGGTACATAGAAAAAAAAACACTTAAAGTTGTCTTTATGTCTGAATCTCCCCAGATCGATTTGGAAGGTTCTGATTTGATTCAGAGAAATTAAAGGGTCCTCTGATTCGACTTGGATTTGGAGATTCAGCCACCGAATCTGGCCAAATCTCTGCTGAATCAAATCAGGGACCGAGCCTTGCACAGCCCTATTGACTATGCATTTCCTGTGTTTAATGTGCCTTAACCAGTAGACAACATTGCCCCTCAATAACTGACATGCTTGCTTTGAGTCCAGCCTATCCAAATTGCCCAAACCAGGAAGCTTTCACTCCTGTCATAGTGCAGAGCCTTGTGTGTTATGAAAGAGCCATCTCTTCAGATAGATTTTAAGCCTGGCATCACTGACTTGTGCTCTCACTTTTGTGAGCATAAACTTTTCTCATATAAACAAAGCCTATTCTAGGGGAAAAAAAGACATCAATTTATTTATTTCCCACTAGCCTGCTCTTGTCAAAGGAAATAACACTTGTCTTTAACTGGAGATGAAATATGCCTAGCAGGATGTAGGTTATTGGATTGTCCTCTGATTTTCAAGGATATATCAGGAAACTTCACTCCTTAAATGGGATTTCTGCTTAAAGATATAAGATTCCCCTCCAAGCATATTTACGGTGACTGGTTATCTCGTATTGACATTAATTGTACGGGTGTATTTTTGCAGAAATGCCTCGAGTGTAACATTAGCTGAACTGCACAGCCCTTCCATATAGATCAGTCTAGCCAAATATACTTCATAGCTACATGCCCTGCTTCATACAATAGCATGTACCTACCCAGCTGAAAGAGTCCAAGCAGTGTTATGTGGATGCCTCATAGGCCGAGTTTCGTAAAGATTAAGGGTTTAATTTTATTTCTTGAATTTCTGTATACCATAGCATTTCTTTTTCATGAACCTGGCCTCCTTTCTAAAACTGGCAAAGAGCTGTGAGTGAGCAAATCCTAATACAGAGTGCTCTGGTATGCCAGAGGAGTAGTTAAAAATCTTTTCATTTTACACCACAATCTTCTTAAAAGCACATCCTTTTGTAAACTTTCTGAACTCAAACCCATCCCTTTTTTATATCTGCCATGACTGTCCATGAAATAATCTCACAAGAATGGTATGAACATGAACCATCGGCGCTGAAGTTTGATTTTCATAGCCATTAGACGTTAGGGCTGGAAGGGACCTCGGGAGATCATCGAGTCCAGCCCCCTGCCCAAAGGGCAGGAAGTCAGCTGGGGTCATAGGATCGGACAGTAAAGAAATTCTTCCTTATGTCCAGC
>NW_017728949.1:54846710-54850383 GCF_001723895.1 Crocodylus porosus | reverse complement strand
TGTCCAGGTCAGCCTGGATCACCCGCCTGTCTTCTGGTGTGGATGCTTTGCCCCAAAGTTTGGTGTCATCGGCGAACTTGGCCAGTCCACTGATTAAATCAGTGCTAAAGTTTGTTTCCGTTCTTCCATTCTGTATAGGCACAAATTAGTCATTTTCCTTTTATGCAGCACTGACTTTTCCCTTTGGAAAGGCTCAGAGCTGCACTTCTTACATACTTTGTTGTAGATCATGAATAAATCCCTGGAGTAAATAGAGACCCTGAGAGGCTTAATCTGTGGCAAGTAGGAAAGATCATTGCTTGAGGACTAAATGATTTTTACATTTTGTAAAGTAGCCATTTCATGGCCTATCTAGAAGGTCCCATTTATGAACTTCTTCTGGTATAGCACAGCTATATAAGTCTTCTCTTTTCTCTTTCCTAATTTGAGTTACCAGAATCCACACTCCATCCCCACATCCCAAATAGACAATGCAATGAATACTGAGTGAATACAGAGAGCATGAAATAATGTGTTATAGGCACAGCTCATAGAAGTACCAATAGTTAAGAATGATCCTGTGACAGGCTTAGGCCTTGTTATGCCTTATGGACAATAATCATGACCTGCAGTTGGCCCCATATTCATGCCATGCCTCTCAAATGTTAGCCAGTGTTTGGATGAGGCGGGGGGCAGGGTTGTCCCTGATTCTGCACTCAGTCCCTCATGACTCAAACCTTTATTGGGGTTTCCCCCTCCCTGGATTCAGCCCCTTTTCTGTAGCTGGGCCCCCTAGCCCAAGGTCCACTCTTCCAGACCTCAGCATCTGAGCCTCATCCCCTGTCTCTTACTCTGGACCTCTGGGCCCTGTCTCTGAAACTTTGCTAGGGAACTCTCTACTGAGTGTCTCAATCCTCTCTGTGGCCTCCAAACTATGCCTGTGGTGGCAGGACAGTCCCAAAATGTAAACATCAAGTCCTGGTTCCAGGCTGAATAACTCTGGGACAGTATTTGTCCCCAGTTCCCATCAACAGTTCCCATGTGTCACCCCCAACTCCAGACTCTGGGTCTCTGTTCACCTAGCTGCGTGTGTCATTCAGAGATGTCACAAGATCTGTGGCCCAGCCCTCCAGCAACTTCAGAAGGTCAAACTCACCCCATAACCCTCCCCCCCCAGGGAAAAGCAGCACTCGCTCCCCTCCTACTATATGTGCATGCACAGGGCTGGCAGGGGGGTGGCTGGCTCCTTCCTCACCCCTCCTCCAGTCCTCCAGCTGCCCCCCCCCCCACACCAGTGCCCTATGTCACTGCCCCCACACACACACACTCAATTTTTGTAGTAGAGCTCCTCCAGGTGGTGCCAGTGGTACAATATCCCCCACTCCTCTTTTTTTTTTTAATGGCATGTGTCCTGCTTTTGAATTTGGAACCCTACCAGAGCCACAACTCAGTCCTCTGATCCTAAAGAAACATTAGCACCAGAGTAACAGAAATAGAAGCAAACTGCTCCCACCAAGTTCTTCCCCCACTTTGGGTCAAACCCAGGGATCCTGGTTTTCTCAACCCCCCCCCCCAATTTTCAGTTTTAAAAAAGTAACCTAAAACCCACATATTTTTCAATGAATCAAATGAAACAGCTCTAATATATAGAAACATATATAATGGTGTGTCATTTTAATCATGAAAAAATGTGGATTTTGGGTTACTTTTTTAAATCCAAAAATTGGGGATTTTTTTAATCAGATAAAACCAGGATTCCTGGCCAATATCCTTCCACAAGCTATACTCTCCAGTGCAAGACTCACTCTCACTCTTGTGGGTAGCTTGGGTATCCATGGGCCTGCTTCCTGCAATCAGCTTCCCTGGGGAGCTCCTCTCCCTGCTGCATGCAGGGTCTGACTGCCCATTTTGACTCAGAACCTGGGTTTATATGCTTCAAAGCTCCACCCCCTTTCTGTCATGTGACTCCACAGCCACAAACAGGAGTTTCCTGGTTTAATTAAGGGCCAGCCTGTCTTCTTCCTGCTGCAGCCCTACACCTCCAGGTTAGCCTACTGCTTCTCTTAAAGTAGAAGGAGACCCTATTGCAAACCCACATTTCCAATGATAAGACCTTGCTAAATGAAGCAGATGTTTCATGCCTTATTTACCCAAAAACCTTGCAAAGAAGTGTGGTAAGGTGAAGTATGAAATAACTGTAAAATGTAAGAATGAAGGTGTAGAACTAAAGGCAAGGCAGCTTGTGTCACCGTGCCATCCAAGGAAAGAACAAATGCTTGACACCAAAGGCCTGACATCTTAAGAGAAAACAAAGACAACAGCAAAAGAGCTATGCCAGCCAATAACCAGTCCCCAGGAACCTGAAGAACCCACTGGAATGAAGAGCTCTGCCAGCAATTCTATCAATTTGGTTCTTGAATACAGTGCCAGCTCCTATTCTGCGAATGCTCAGGAGACTGTGAGAGCAGAAAAGTTTGCAACCCATCTGCTTTCTGTAGTGTTCAAACTAATTAAATTTCCTAAGAGTTACTAAATTTTTGGCTGGCTTTGATCTCCAGTACCTCTTTCTCCATTTTTTAATTTTTTGCTTTTGCTTTTATTGGCTGGATGACATCCCAGCCTCTTTCTTTATTAATTTTAGGATGTCAGAGAAAGCTTGTGCATACCAGCAAAAATCCAAAGAGGAAAAGCACCAAAAAGAAATCTCCCCAGATTTTTGCAACTTTAAACTTGAGCTCAGCAACACTAAAGAATGTAGAGAATGTTTTATATTTCTTTGTGCAAATGATCCCAAGAAACTTGCAGTTATCAGCAGCTAACTGCTAAACAAGTGTTGTCAAATTTCTGCTTTATTGTAGCGTTCTGCTAACATCTATATTGTTATGGTTTCTTGATGGGAGAAGAAAAAGGATTAGGCACAAACACTGAAATCCAAGAAGTAATTTTGAATTGTCTCTGAGGTTGGAGTATAAAGAAAAATTTGGTATTAAAACATTAAATCAGCTCTAGAATTTCATTTCACTCTAACTGGAAAGTTCTTCAGTTCAAAACTTATAACCAAAAGGAGAGGTGGCTTCTTGTATTCCTTTTTTAGATTAGTTTGATGGGGAAAGCTGCACTTTAATGCAAGCTAGATAAAAATCATATTCCTTGCTGTCTGCATAGCATTATTTTTTGCAAAGCTCCTGCTTTATTGGTTTACTGAACAGTCTTTTTGCTTTGGCATTATTGTAATAGTTATTCTTCACCATCACAACTTCTGATTGGAGTGTTTTTAAGGGCTCTTGAGTTTATTCCCTCTTTGAAGCTGAGTAATGAAAAGAGTTAAAATTATGGAATGAATCTGCATACTTCCACAAGGTCTGAAATTGTCCCTGCTTTCATGAATGCACCTAACACAATAGCAACATTAAATACAGGGATATAGGCTCATAGAATCATAGAAAAGTTGGGTTGGAAGTGAGCTCATAGGGTCATCTTAAGGAGATGATACTCAGGGCCCAAGGGGTGACCATCCCCCAAAAAAGCAAGGGGGGCAGGAGTGCCCGAAAGCCCCTTTGGCTCACGAAGGGTATCCGGGAATGCCTGATCACTGAAAAGGCGGCATACACCCACTGGAAGGGGGGTGCTATCTCCAAAGAGGAGTATACCTCCTCTGCTCGGGCCTGTAGGGGGGCTGTCAGGAAAGCTAAGG
>NW_017728949.1:54839867-54845757 GCF_001723895.1 Crocodylus porosus | reverse complement strand
CTGATGATACCAAAATTTGGGGTGAGGTGAGCACACTAGTAGGGAGGGAAAGACTGCAGCAAGATCTGGATAGGTTACGGGGGTGGGCTAGCAAAAACAGGATGCGTTTCAACACAGCAACACACTTGTAAGATGGGAAACTCCCTTCTTGAGAGCATGGAGGCAGAAAGGGATCTTGGAGTCATTATTGACTCCAGGAATAACATGGGCTGACAATCCGAGGTCATGGTTGGCAGGGTTAACTGCACCTTTTCATGCATCCACAGGTGCATCTCTAGCAAGGCCAAGGAAGTGATCCTCCCCCTCTGTGCAAAACTGGTCAGGCATCAGCTGGAGTACTGTGTCCAGTTCTGTGCACCCCACTTTAGGAGGGATGTGGACAACATGGAGAGGGTCCAGAGGAGGGCCACCCTCATTATCCAGGGACTACAGGGCAGACCCTACAATGAAAGACTGCGGGACCTGAACCTGTTCAGCCTTCACAAGAGAAGGCGGAGGGGGGACCTTGTGATCATCTATAAAGTTACTAGGGGGGACCAGAAGGGTTTGGGAGAGACCTTGTTTCCCCTAGCGCCCCCTCCCCCCCCCAAATAACAAGGAATAACGGCCACAAGTTGTTTGAGCGAAGGTTTAGATTAGACATCCGCAAGAACTACTTCACGGTCAGGGCGGCTAGGATCTGGAACCAACTTGCAAGGGAAGTGGTGCTGGCTCCTACTCTGGGGGGCTTTAAGAGGAGGCTTGATGCCTACCTAGCTGGGATCATTTGAGCCCAGTTTTTTTTTCTCCTGCCCTGGCAGGGGGTCAGTCTTGAAGATCTATAAGGTCCCTTCCGACCCCACTTCTATGATTCTATGATCTAGTCCAGCCCTCTGCTCAAGGCAGGAGTATCCCTGATTAACCATCCCAGCTAAGTGTCTGACTAACCGGCTTTTGAAAATGTCCAAGGATGGAGAGCCTTGCACCGGAGAAACATTGTTTCTTATGAGAAAATTGGTTCCAAGTTACAACATTTTGACTTAAGATGCAGTGTTCAGAAACCAATTGTGTCATAAGTCTGAGGACTACCTGTATTACTCAATGACATGTAGGACAGAAAACCCCCTAGGGAACCCCTAGGCTTCTTTTTCATGTCAAGGACTATATCCTGCTTGCTATTGCACCAAAAAATTATTATTTTAATATTGCATCTTCTGTGTAATTGAAAGCAGAATTTTGCCCTTTAATACTGAAAAGTGCCCCAAAATTTCACAGTGCAATTCCAGTGATTGCATTTACTATCTTGCAGGCCAAAGTTGCATGAAGCAATAAACCTTCTTGAACCTGATTAATTCCCTTGAATTTAATAAGAAATGGTATTTGAAACCTACTAAAGTGCCTGACCCTGTAGGAAGTAAGCACCTTCCTAGAAGAAATACAATATTCTTCGCAAAAGGAATTAATTCTGAAAGTTTGAAAATGAGCTTGATCCCAGTCTCCCGGAAGTACACTGGAGGAGCAACTTCAGTGAATTAGGGTCCATCCTGATGAAGAAAACCTAGAGTCTTTTATTTGAGAATGAATTGTTAATCAATTATGAGAGAAGATTCATGAAAATCAGCATTGTTTCACAAGCAATTCCTGAACAGATAAAAGTTGAATAAAGTATTTTCTATCAATGATTGACTGACTACACCTATAGGGACAAAAATGGATAGCTCAATATAACAGGGAGTAGAGAATAGGGCTCTATTGACACAAGCCACTATCTACTGTAATTTGTCACCCAAAAAAATAAGATTGCATGAGTAGGTATAAATGTGTCAGGTCATTAATATCATCTACCATGCAGCAAATTGCTTGTCATGCTTCATTTATACTCATTTATGACTAAACAGGAGTATCTGGAAAGAAATGCCATAAATATTTTATCCAGGGTTCTATAATCACATTTTTTTAACTCCTAGAGACTCTTGAAGTCTCTTACAACTGAAAGGAGTTAAACCAGAAAGAAATTAAGGAAGAGGTATCTGCCAACAAAGACATTTGCACATTTATGAACTACAAAGCAACACTAGCTTCAAAATGTAGATGGGATATTTAAATTAAATGCAAGTTAATCTGTCAAAAACCTTTCCTTTTATTTCATTTGAGAATCAAGTGACTTGTCATTGTATGAAATAAGTGAAAACAGATCATATTCTTTTATCTATGGGCAAGAAAGTAATTGACTTGTAATGGAAGCTAGTTGGGACACAAGAGCTAATACTCTTACAATTACCAGCTGTTCAGTGCCCATTAGATTTATATCTCATCCAAAAATAGTGGGAAAGATCCTTTATATGGATTGGAATTACACTACTTTACACTAGCCGATGCATCATCCTGAGTAGACTCCATATGCCAAGGGTGGGGTAAACATTTGACAGATGACAGCCAAGGACTTGGGTTCCCCAAACCATCTATTTTTCTTAAATCTCATATGGGAGATAGATGTAACCCAGATCTGAACCCAAATCATCCCCTGCTGAGTTGGATACAGCTATGCATACAGAAGCAGACAAGTAAACCAAGTAGGGTATTGGTGAATGGCAATCTAAGCTGACTAGGGGACTGGTGAATTCAAGTGAATGTCTCTGTTTAGTATTTTTGAATTGCAGAAAGATGCTGTTTTCATTCTGAAGCAGAGGTTGGTAGAAGTAATCTGAGCTTGACAAGTTTTACCACTGTAAGTCAAAATATTTCAAATAGCAGTGTTTTCTGCTTCTGAGCTGAACATTGTAGGAATGTCATTTGAACAAGTTACACTTTTCTTTCATCTGTTACTTTCTTTTTTCCTTGCTGTGCATCATTCCTTGCATAGCACCCATTGATCCTGAGAAATTTTGTGGATAGAGAATTTAAGGCAAAGTAGAGCTCACCTATTCTCCCACTGAAAAGACAGAATAACAACAAGATGTCATGAAATCCTAATGTCTGTGTGGCAAAGCACCTTTGGGGTGCTCGCCATGGGGCAGGGGCTGCAGTAGGCTGGGGCAGAGCCCAGCAGGGAAGACAGCTAAGTCAAACCCTTCCCAGATCTCATTTTAAGGGGGGAGGTATGTGGCAGAGTACCTTTGGGGTGATTGCCATTTGAGGGCTCTTGCAGGCTCTGAGGAGAGCCTGCTTTGGAGCAGCAGCTGGGGAAACCTCCCCCCATTACCATTTAAGGGGGGAGGTGTGTGGTAGGGCACTGTTGGTGCCTGCCACTTTAAGAGCAGAGCCAAGTGGCCAGCAGGTTCTTGATTAGGGCAGCCATTTTAGATCTCTGGCTGCCCATATAAACAGCTCAGTTTCCTGCTGGTTGGTAAGGCAGCAACATTGCTTGGCTGTGAGGATCCATAACAACCTGGAGGTAAGAGGGGAGCTTTAGGGGATGGATAGGAGGCTCCTGGTCCTGGGCATGACCTAAAAGTGCACCCTGCAGGGAGTGGGTGGCCTGGTGGAGCTCTCAGTGGCACAGGAGCCCCCAGGAAATGCCAGGCCAGTTACCATCCTGGTGAAAGGTAAGTAGGGGTGCCTTAACCATAGCCCTCACCTGCTGGTGGGTTTGTGTACCATTGGAGGCAGTTGGGGCCAGGCATGTCTGCGGCCACCTGAGCCCTATGGGGGTGCAAGACCCTGAGAGGAAAAGTAGGGGCCAGGCATGGCTATGGCCACCTGAACCCACCAGGGAGTGAAGCCCCATGGTCCTGAGTGAAGGGGGAGTGTGGACCCCCGAGTGAAAGGGGTGGAGATGGAGAGCCCCAGTGAAGGGGAGAAGGAAAACCCAAGAGCCCAGTATATTTTATGTATAGGTTTGCCCCTAGAAGGGGCCAAAGTAAGCTTAGGCCCGGTCAGGGAATTGGCTGGCTGCTGCCCCAGTGAGGGTCATGGGAGAGGCCCAAAAGATGGTATGTCTGCCACCCAAGGGATGGGTTAGCTAACCCTATGGCCTATGGAAGTTGCTCCAAGAGGGAGCAGGGCAGAATGAGTTGCCAATGGATGAAAGAGACCCTGTGAGGAGAGGGTAGAGTGAATGAGACCCCAGTGAGAAGTGGGTGGTATAACTGGGTGTATGACTGAGGCCTGACGGCTGTGAGCCGGGAGCACATTGTCATCTGAATGCCATTTGCGAGGCATGGGCTGCAGTGTAAGGGAGGTTCAGAGCCACAGATAGCATCCCCTGGCATTGAGGCATAAAATGGGCAGCCTCCTACCTTAATAATTAATATCAAAGCATGGCAGGAGAGTCAGGTGAGGGGGCATGCCCATAGGCAAGTGTGACAACTAGCATTGTGGCTAGGCGGGGAGTCTGAAATAAAGGGACTTTAATGTCTAAATAAGGGACCTCAGAAGACACTGAAGTATTGTAAAGATCACTATACACTGAGAAATGGAAGACTAAAACAAGACAAAACATGGACAATAGTGAGACCCTTGGAGTCACCAGGAACAATTGTCACAAGCTGAGGGAGGATAGGTTTAGGTCAGGATCTCAATATCATGCTGTTAAACAGGAGGGCGTAGTGTATAATTGCACATGCACACACACAAATTAATTAGGCACATACACACACTAGGTGGAGACACCCACACACTACCAACTCACTCACACATCCAAAATTACCAGCCTAGCCTACACACACTGATCACCAATTCAAGCACCTATACACACCAAAAGTTAGACAAAAACCAATTGTTACTACCCGCGCGCCCAATACACATACACAGATCACTAATTCGTATATTACACAGATGATGACATATATGTATATTCACCAGTTCACACACAAATCATCCACCTACACATACACACAGGTGAGTTCCTAACTCGGGTGGTATGGGGTGTATGTGTGTGCTTAGGATACCTGGGATATCTAGGGTGCTTGATGACTATGGGAGGGGGAATCAAGGGTCATATATCTCCAGAAGCAGGGAGATGGATGGGGGTTAAAATGAGACAGTGAAAGTGCCTGGAGTGAAAGTTGTTGGAGGCAGGATTAGAACTGGCAGACTGGAGGGGAGCTGGGGTTACTTAAGGTCAAGTGGCCCCAGGGTTACTTGAGGTCACTGGTGTAAGGAAAAAAGCCCGGTGGCAAGGAAGAGACAGCTAGGAAAGAAAGAGAAGCGGACAGCTGGGAGCTTGGGGGGCAGATAAGTGGTGGCAAGGAGGAAACAGTCAGGAAACAGACAAAAACCCAACTCAGGGTTTAAAAAAAAACAGGTTTATTTAACAGACAACACACTACACAGCCTCATGAAGTTATTACTTCACAGACACACACAAGCACTCACAATGGCAGCAGGAGAAAGTCAGTGGAAGTGTTGGAGTCCAGGTAGGGAAGAGAAACAGAGTCCAAATCCTTGGTTGGAGGGGGGCATGAAAGCCACCTATCAAGACTGGAAGGGGGTCCTTGTCCAGCAGGTGTTGTCCAGAGAGGGTTGCCAGCAGGGCCTCTGAGTTGATGTGTGGTGTGGTGTGGTGCTAGTCATTGAATTTGTCTTCACTTCCCCCTTTCATAGGGGCAGACATTCCATGACCCCAGTGGCAGGGAACCTGCCCAGGCAAGGGCTAAACCCTGGTGCCCTGAGGATGTCCATTCCAGGTCAGGACATGCAGTTTCAGGTGTCTGTGATGGTGGCTTATGCAGCAGTCTTTGTCTTTCAAATCTTGAGCTAGGGAGGGTGAATGCAGGGTGATTGGCTGGGTCATCAAGTTGCTGGTTCAGTCATTCAGAGGGAGCTATTTTTAGACCTACTGCCATTGCCTCTCAAGCACCCTCATTCATCCCTATTCATCCAGGACCCAAGTTACATATACGGGCTAGGTAGGAGTCATAGGTTACAACATATTTGCACAACAGGGCATGGGGACATAAGATGGAGACTT
>NW_017728949.1:54804876-54839747 GCF_001723895.1 Crocodylus porosus | reverse complement strand
CTACCAAAATAAAATGCTAAAGCTTATCCTATGTTTTAGCTCACTTATACTTCTATAGGGAATAGAGAGGGAGATAAAAAGTCAGAAATGGTTAGGGGAAGGGGAGAGAATGTATTTTTAAATAAAAACAAAAAACAAACCTGGGAGTTTTGCTACACTAATGTCTGAATAAGTGACTTCAGAAGACACTGAAGTATTGTAAAGGTCACTATATGCTGAGAAATGGCAGACTAAAGCAAAACAATGCATGGACAATAGTAATAAATGAAAATATTAATGTTATTTTCGTTAGTTGTCCAGAGATGCTCAAATTCAGTGCATAAAATTTTTTTGAACACCAGCAAAGTCTCAGGGTCTCTTAGGAGGTAACATGAACTAGAATTGGGGGCTGCCACTGGAAAACACTGATCTACTGCTTCATAAATGCTGAGATGAAACTGGGAAGCTAACTTGCAAGAAAGTGAAGACTTCAGAAATGAAGCTGGTGATAACAGCCTATTGATAGACTGCTTGCCTGCTCTTTGCCAAGAGCTTCACAGGTACCCTGGGTGCAGCCCAGCACTGCCATGGTAACCACACAGGGGGTGGCAGGTCCAAAGGCATGCCCACATGGATTCCTACTCTGCAGGACACCCAGAACCAGGCAAGACTAGTGCCAGGCTGGACTGGGCTCTGCTGTTATACCAGGTACTGCAGGGGAACAGGGGCTCAGAGAGCCAGGGATGGGATCAGCACTGGCCACAGCTGCCCCCAGAGCCAGGAACCCCCTGGAGTTTGGGGCTTAGCCAGACTGCAGTTGTGGCCCCCTGCTTCCTTGGCTGACCAGGAGCAATTTGCTCCTGGTTAGCCTTTACATGTGCAATACAGTGCATTAGTTCAGTGCACAGCTTTCTAGTACCTATAAATATATTGGTACCAGCAAATGGTGCATTAAACTAATCTCACAGTAACTGCCATGCAAGTGTAGACAGTCATACTTTACTGCTCATTTGATTAGTCTAATGTGCAATATCGCACTCGTGTAGACGTGCCCCGCATGAGCCAAAAAAGGCCGCTGCGCATACAAAACTGGGCTTACCATATATGGTTGCACAGAAGTGATGGAAAAATAGCTCACCCATTTTATAGGTACTTCCAAGGCCAACAAGTCTAATAAATTGATGAGACCAGTACAGAACACCATCAAAGTGGCCCAGCCTGAGGTGTTCATATCTGGTAGGAAGGATACATTAATTGGCAAGAAGTAGGATGTTTCTGCTTGTCACGGCATGGGGTCCTACAGGATGGCTGTGATCTCCCCAAAGCCTCCTTACCATGCCAAGTTGGCCCAATGGGTACCCTCGATTCTCACCTGCCATGTCTTTGATGGAAAGTGTGTGTGTGTGTGTGCACGCGCGCGCCTGTGCCTTTCTGGTGCTCAGGCTCTCAGCAGCCCTCACTGGCACTTGGGCTCTCCACCACCCTGTCTGGCACTGCACTCACACTGGCTCTTGGGCTTCTCGCCGCCCCCTCTCTGGGGCTGGGGTTCCCACATTGCCATGGGTCCCCTATGAGGCCTCCTCCAACCCCTAATAGCCTCACCCAAACCTCCAGTCTTAAACAGCAAACAAAACACAAGCCCCGGGCTATAACATAAATTCAGGCTGCCTGGCTACAACATCATTCAAACCATACTGGGGGATACTCCGTCCCTCAGCAGTGTCAGAAGCAGATCCTGCAGTAAGACCTCTCCCCCCTTCTCTGGGAGAGCTCCTTCCCCCTTGGCTGCTTGCAGGGAACTGCCCTCCTGGCCTCGGCCCTAGGGTTTATATGTAGGCCAGGCCCTGCCCCTTCCAGTCAGCTGACCTCTGGCAGGTGTGGGCCACTAGCTCCCTCTGGTTGCCCTGGTAAGCAGCATCTGGGGCTTCCCACTCACTGCTAGGGCTCTCTCCCTAACAGTTTCCACTCCAAGGAGCAGGGCAACTAAGTGCTCTGCAACACTGCTGTAAACATGAGGTTGTTCTGCTCGGTGTATAAAAAGGGGCCTGGGAACTTTTAATACATTGTGTTGGGCTTCAGTTTTATGTGCAGGCTTAGAAATGACTCAGATACCTCCATGGACTGGCTGGTCATGGGTGCTAGTGTTTTGCTTGCTTGTAGACAGTAAATCTGGCCAAGTTCCTTGTCATTAAAAACTGAAGCCTGTAGTCTCTTGTAACTATGAGGGTGTGAGGGGCACAGTATCCTGACACTGTGGGCACAGAGAATCCAAACCGAGGAACCCCGATGTGACTGGTAACACCTGACTGCAGACAACACTGATGAATTCAGATAATAGCATGACAGAGTCTGCCCTGACAACACTGGTGATCCCCTGGAGACTGAGATCCCCTGGTAATCCCCTGGAGACCTACATATACCTTTGTCCATGCTCAGGCACTTTTCCGAATCAGGGCCAGAGTGAATTCAATTCTTGAACGGGTTGCCTTGCTAAACCAGCTGCTCTTTAAGCAGTGAGATACTCATAACTTTACTCAGCTGAATGCCTGGCAGTAATTTCATCAACAGGTTTTGCCGACATCCTAAATTACATTGTACAAATTTCAATAGCTTTAAGAATGGGAGTTCTTCAACAAGATGATTACTAAACCGCACCTCGGACACTGGCAAGCCCTATGCTGTCCTTGGAGATCTCCATTTATGGAAATTAAAGTCAGTTTAAAGTGAAGTTTTTTTATCTGACAGGTGCTGATTTGGAATCAGAGCTGCTTCACAGCAGGATAATAGGTTTTCTGCATGTTTGACTCCATGAAGAGGATAATTATTGAATAGGAGGAAACCGATTAACGGCAGCATTAAGTAGAGGCTTTTCTAGGAAAGAAAAACCTTATCTTGTCTTTTGTAATTGTATTTTTTCCACTCACTAACCAGGTACTTCAGCTATCCCCAAAGCAAATCCTACGTTCCTTTAGCTTTTTATTCTGCCCCACTTGATCAGCAGCCCCGTGACTGTCTGTAAGTCCTCCCACATACACTACTCAACATGAGGGTACAAAAACCTATTCCCTGGGCAAGCCTTCCAGTATTTCAGAGTGCTGTCATCCATAGGACATGGATATCTCTAGTGTTGATGTTCCCATATGAGGTGTATTTCTGTTTAGAAGCTTGCCCAAGCAACGGTGTTGCTTTTTCAGGACAACCCCTCGGAATATGAAGATGGCTCTGTAAATCATTTTGCCTTCACTGAGGCCTGAATGTTCATGAAACCAGTTAACTGAACGTCCAAAGCAAGCAGTCACACTGGAAAACTGATTTGCAGGCTTTTTTCCCCCTATGTGGGGAAAAGGAATAATTCCATCTGACTGATGTATCCAAGGTCAAACCGATTTTATTTGTATGTTTCTTACTCACTATAGCCAAGACTCCCAAATTAAAGACAAGCTGGAAATCACTTACAGAAATAAGTGTCTAATAAAAATGAGAAAACAAGATGATTTATGAAACAGAAACAGTGGAGAAGTTAGTCAAATAAATAACTTCGCGGGGACTGTAGGCTCCAACTGAAAATTGTCCAAATTGTTGGCTCTCCTGTATCATGATGAGTATATATGTGTATGTATATATATATGTATGTGTATAAATACAAATGTGTGTGTGTGTGTATTTATAAAGTGTGTGTGTGTGTGTGTGTGTGTGTCTTGTACATATAAACCATTTTCCCAGGAGATCTTGAAGTCAAGTGAACCTCAAAGCTTCAGGATCTATATCCCTGGCCAAGGTGTGTGTGCAACCTAAGCTCATGGCGGGATGACATAGAGAGGTCAATGAGTCCAGTAGCCAATAACCTAAGGTGTTTAACACAAGGAATAAAGGTTCATGCTCTTCCACTCACAGGTTATACGTTCAATCTGCACAGATGGCTTATCCCAGGGTGAGGTTATATAGAAACTGCCTTGACTTCGTGAGTGCATAGTTTTGATGCGTACATGCATAACTCTGGATCTGGTTTTCAAAAGAAGCCCTAATGCTATAAGCACAGGCATCCAGAGTTCCCATGATCTAGGTGTCAGTATTCACAGCAAAAGGAGGAAGGACCTATGCAATCTAAGGATATCTCTGATTTTTCTTCTTTTTTTTTTTGTGCTTTCTGATGATAATCACTTTGTCACCCCAGCAGATTTCAGCTACTAAATCCTCAAGTGCTACTATGACGATATCAGCTGATAAGATACTAGAGGAATAAGAGAGAAACATAAAATGAAGCTCAGATCCCTTCTAAAATTAAGCCTGTCATAGAGCTTAGCATTTTCACTGAAAGTGAACTTTAACCAGGTAAAAGGTACTAGACTGATAACCTCAGAAGCTGTCTACACACAGAACACCTAAGGTATGAAGCGTGGCAATGAAAACTGCTTCATGTTGCCAAGTCAGTGGGTCTTAAACTTGATGAGTTTACCATATTTTGGTGGTGAAGTAATACTTCAATCTCTGCGTCTGGTTCAGGCCTTAGATTCTCTGTTTAGACAGCCAACAGAGGGGTCAATGGTAAAGCTCTGATGGTATAGCTTAGTGACAGAGTTAAGAAGCAATGGTCTCAAGTTGCGGCAAGGGAAATTTAGGTTAGATATTAGGAAGAATTTTCTCACTAGGAGGGTGGTAAAACCCTGGAACAGGCTACCCAGAGTGGTGGTGGAGTCTCCATCCTTGGGGTTTTCAAACCCAACTAGACAAAACTGGCTGGGATGATGTTGTTGGGGCTGGTCCTGCTTTGAGCAGGGGATTGGACCAGATGTGACCACCTGAGGTCCCTTCCAACCCTCATTTTCTATGACTATGAGTGTTCTCCATTCCCACTGAAGTCAATATAGATGATGGATTCAGCTCCTCTCTGCATGGAGTTGGACTGAAATTCCTCTCCACTGAGGACCTCTTAGCTAGCAGGAACTTTTCATTACTGCTGCTGTTGTGGTAGAAGCCCATTAAATTATCAATTTGCAAAAAGCAAATACAACCCCTACCACCTTTTGCAAAAGAACTACTACAGAGCCGATCTCTGACAAGAAATGTAATGGCATGATGTAAAAAGTTATGCATTTATGAATTAAGTCCAAGTGTCATAAACCTTGTTAAGTTTTGGGGTTCACGTCAGGTGGTGAATGCTATCTTCTGTTTTGCTGTACTCATACAGCATATGTGCTCTCATTAGAAAATTGCCTGTATCCATCTATATGGCTGCAATATCTGTATAGATTATGTTGCGCTGTTTGTATATATCTTGATGGGTTTGGATATGGTTAGGAATGGCCCATCCAGCCAAAGCAAAGCCAGGTACCTCCAGCCAGCCAAGACTTTCTGGTGACTGTGGAGAATGCTGATTTTTAGCAAGACTCTCAGGAAGGCATAGATGAGATGGGGGATGAAATTTTCTTGGTTTTTTTCTTGTCTCCAGTTTTTTGTTTCCTTGCTTATTTCTAAATGAGTGATATTCCAAGCTAGCCCTCCTCATGGAAAATGGGACTGAAAATAGTCTTCTATAACCCAATAGGATGGCCAGCTGGAACTGGCAGAAATTCTGTCACTGTCAGGTCTGGTATAAGGGCAATTGAGCTGAGGCTTGCTGGAGTAGAGAGCTATCCCAGACAACCTTGGTCTGGTCCTTGGGACAAGTAGGAGCACAGTAGAGTGAAAACTCTGGCTCAGGGGCCCTCCCATACTCAGGTTTGTGACACCAAATACTTCTACTAGAAGATGAGCACATATGAACTGGTGGCAATTGAAGAAGGAGAGGGCCTTGCTGTATTGCTTCATGATAGGAAAGTCACAGCCATCAGTGTGATGCAGCCCTAAAAAGGCTAATGTATATCTATGATGTATTTGGGGAGAGAGGGGGTAATTTTAATAGAGACCAGGAAGTAATAGCCCCACTGGATAGGAGAGTGGTAAAGCCTCATGTGGAATATTCTGCAGTTATGGTCACCCATGTTCAAAAAGGATTGATTAAAACTGGAACAGGCACAAAGAAGGGTGATTAGGATGATTAGGGGAATGGAAACCTAGTCTATGAGAGGATATTAAAGAGTTTGGACTGTTTAGATTAACAAAATGATACTTGAAAGGATATTCTTACTGTTAATCAGTACATTTACATGGTGAATATGTGGGAGGAGGAAGAGCTACTTAAATTAAAGGACAGGCTTGGGCACAAAATCAAATGAATGCAAACTAGTGAATATCAAATGTGGAGTGGCAATTAAAAGAAAGTTTCTAGCATCAAGTGAAGGTTGGGATGGGCTCTCTTACTGAATGGCTTCAAGCTGGAGTGCTACAGCATTATGTAAGTATAGAGAGGTAGCTAGCCATATTGGTCTGAAGTCAGGTAGAAAACAGGGTAGATGTGCATCTGATAGTTGCTTAAGCTTGATGACTCAGAGATGCTTAAGCTTTAGTGAGGAACAGTTCACGTCATCAGATGCTGTGAAAGGACGTCTAGAGAGCTGGCTACTGAAGAGAAGAAGCAATTTCAATACAAAAGACAGATAAAGGGCTAAGCGGGGGGAGGGCAGAAGGGAGAGGGGACAATGCAGAGGAAATTGGAGAGAACAACAAAGCAATAAACCCATAGGGACATAAAAGCATGTAGGTAATGGGATAAGAATCCATAGTCCCTGTTTAGACCATACTTAACACAGTCCAGCCCAATGATAATTTCTTGTTCTGCAATTTTGAATTCAAATACATTTTTTAAAAAATCCAGTTGTTTAAGAATGGCTACTCTGAGGTCAACAGTGGAAAGTCCCAGGAGGTTGAAGTGTTTTGCTGCCATTTTGTTGTGTTTTTGGACTTGATGAAAGATCTTGCCCATTCATTAAGTCACATAGGGATCACCCTGTCTGTCTAAAGTAGACTGCAGAAGGGGACTATGAGCAGGTGGTAGTATTTATGATACTGGTAGAAGAGCAGGTAAATAAACCTTGTCGGTTATAATCTGTGTTATTTGTCCCAGTGATGATGTGGTCTGTGTTGATGAGGAGGCAGAGCTGGCATTTGGGTTTGCTGCAATACCTGGTGCCTCAGTGAGAACAGGAGTTATGTAGCCTGTTGCTGGAGAGTCTTTGCTTGGGGGTTGCTTGTAAACTAGGGTTGTGCGAAGCGGGTCATATTCAATTTGGATTTGGATTCAGTCCAAATCAGGGACAGTGATTTGATTTGTTGATTTAGATCACTGTCCCTGATTCGATTCAGCCAAATCCAAAGATTCGACACTGATTCAGAGAATCAGTGATTTGGACATAGACACAGCTTTAAAAGTTTTTTTCTTCATACCTCGAGGTACCAGGCATGGCTTGTGAAGGCTGCGATGGTGGGGTGGATGGAGCGTCCCATGGGAGCATGTGTGGGGGTGCCCCACATGCTTGGCAGTGAACTCGGAAGTGGACCGGAAGTACTTCCAGTCCACTTCTAAGTCCACTGGGGAGTGTACTGGGGGGGGCCTATGCCTCCCCAGCTCAGTGATTGGCCATGGGGGGACCCTGTGTGTCCTGCCAGACCCAGAAGGCACCAGTCGCTGAGCCAGGAGGCATGGGGGGCCCCCTTGCATGCTCCCCAGAGGACCTGGAAGTGGACTGAAAGTGCTTCTGGTCCATTTCCAGGGCTACTGCCAAGCATGCTGGGGACCCCCCCGTGCTCCTGTGGGACGCTCCATTGCCCCAGCATCTCAGCATTCATGAGCCACCTGGTACCTTGAGGTATGTAGAAATACCTTTAAAAATATTTCTATGTCAGAATCTCCAAATCTTTCTGAAACTCTCAGAATAGATTCAGAGAGATTAAAGGGTCTTCTGATCTGGTTCGGATTCAGAGATTCCATCACCAAATCATGCCGAATCTCCATCGAATTGAATCAAGGGCTGAAGCTTCGCAATGCCCTACTGTAAACCAGGAGAGGTCTAGATCCACCCATGCTGAGTCCGAGGTGTTCAAACTGGAGGCTATATGGGACATCCAGAGGGACTCTGTTGTTCTTGTCCTGAGGCTGGTATTGTAGCATGTCAGAGCTGAGTCTAGCCTGGTTTGGTTGATTTAAAAGGCTACAGTTTTAGGATTGTATTATAGCATAGAAATCTCTGCTTCAAATCCTTAAGGTGTATATCCTGATCAGTGGGATCAAAGCAAACATAGTTGTAACATAAAGCTGGGCTGTAGGTGATGGATACAGTAGTGTAAAAAGATGGAAGCCAGTGATGTGGAGTTAGCTGTGGTGGTCAGTGGGTTTCCAATACAATGTGGTGATGCAGACATTACAAACATTCATTTATGAAAAGATGAAAAAATAGTATGATAAGATAGGCCAGTCTTGAAGTAGTAATCAGAGTATGCGGTGTGTGGATTTGAGTAACTGGTATTCCTATGAAGGGCTGAAAGGAAATTCTGCTGATGTGTTATGGGGTGTGGAGTGATCCTTTATGCTGGTCCCTTGAAGAGGGAAAGAAGAACATTTTTCCACCTTGAACACTTTGGCTCATGAACTTGTTTTTCTGTCTGCCTTTGAAGCACTAGATTCTGGTTACAGTAAGGGCAGGAGTTTGGAAACTGATGTTCCCAATGATGCAGAAAAACCACCTCACAGGTCTGGCTGGAGGGTCATGAGCTCAAGGTCTAAGCCACATTAGGGGGTAGGAAGAATTTTTCCCTCCCCCAGTCAAATTGGCAAGGACCATGGAGTGTGGTTTTTGCCTTCCTCTATAGAACGAGGTGTAATTTTCGTCCTCAAGTTATCTGAGTTTATTTTAACCTTAGATATTTCCTCCCACTGAAGTAGCAAGTCATTGATGGTCTCTGTAACCTCTCCTCTTAATTGTTTAGCTATTTGGAGGAGGGGCGCGGTTCGTTCTGCTTCGTGGCAGTCATGAGTGGGAGGGGTTAGAGTCAACCACGGCTGGTCTAGCAACCAGAATATGTACCTCGGGTCCCTGAAGGGTTTGCATTCTGGTAACTAGCCCATGATAAAGCCAAAGCCACTGCAGCTTCACTGCTATTGTTCCCAGGGCTAGCTAGGTAAAGTGAGCACAGATAAGCTGACATATCGATACAGCACACTCATGGACTGACTTACCACAGCAGACCTACATGTAGAATAAGATAATATTCATAGATTCATAGATGCTAGGGTTGGAAGGGACCTCAACAGATCATCGAGTCCGACTCCCTGCCTAGGCAGGAATGGGTGCTGGGGTCAGATAATCCCAGCCAGATGCATGTCCAGCCTTCTCCTAAGACCCCCAACATAGGGGAGAGCACCACCTCCCTTGGTAGCCCATTCCAAATTTTGGCCACCTTTACCATGAAGAAGTGATGTAAATATGTAAAAAAGGTAATCTGGCCCTCATTTGTGGTTGACATGATAGTTTGTTTGAGCAGGGATTTCAGCATTCGGGACACAACAATCTAGGCCACTCACCATCTAAGACTCTCAGCTATATCCAGGAACCATAGCTCCACTCATACCCCAGCACAGCATGTGAGGATCTGACTCAAAGCTTTTAGCACGCCCAGCGAAATCATTTCTAGCTTCCATGTGGTGCAAAATACTAAGATTTTCCTCATCCTTTTCAATATATTTCCATTTCAGATTCCAGATGATAGATTGGACTTCTGTAAAAACCTGAGCTTTTTTGTTTAAGTGCTGGTGTGGCTCGCTGCAAAGTTCATGACATTAAAAATAGCTGCTGGCATCGATCTCCCAGACAATATCCTTCCAATACAAAAATGAGTGAACGGTTATCTTTGCGTCAAAATAAGTATTTTCATCATTCGCCTTCAGGAACGTGCTAGGCTTTGTGAAGGGAGCTGTCAAAAGGCGAGGGCCACATGATGCAATTTGTAAATAAGATTGTCAGTCATTCGATGTGATCACACTGGGATTACTGAAAATAAATGCATGTTCTCTTTCTGCTTGGTTGTGGTAGTAGTTGAACAGACCGCTAATAACACTTGTTCTCATAGCAAGTATGGGAATCTTCTGAGCCAAGGGCTATTTTATTCAAAGATCAAGAAGTTTCCACCTCTCACTTCTTCCACCCTTTCCCTTTTTCTCTCCCTTATTTTAAATTGGTAAAGCAAGTGAAAGTATTAGACAGAAGTTCCCAGCCCCAGGGTTTTGGCCAGCAGTAGGCACTGCATGGGTCATTGTTGTTCATACATTCCCAGGATTATCCTTACTCTCAGATGTTGTCCAGTGGTTTAAAGGGGTCCTAACACCCCTAGACCCCTTCTGAAAATTATTCCCTTGGGTCTGGAAACCCAAGATAAAGTAGGGCATGTTTTAGTTCCTTTATAATTAGTGCATAGTTTTTAAAGGTAGCTTGTTATCCCTTACAAAATTGTTCTTTAATTGAAGATAATTCAGTTCCCTAAGAATATTACGTAAGTCCTGTTTTTAGTTCCTCGCCCTGTTTTTTAGTAAAGAGACACTCATGAAGTAGAGCTATGTATAAGTCATCTGCTTCTGCTGAATATAATATCACAGCAAGAAGCTATGTTATTATCTTCCAACAATAAACATGTCACAGACAGGCTGTATAGTGTACTGAGTTGTGCTCAGTACAGATCTGGAGGGTCGGGAAAGGTTAAAGGTAAAAGTCCACTTCAAAAGGCCTGCCAACCCGGATCTTGGATGTGGGATCCTGATCCTGAATCACTGCATGGAACTAAGTACCCTCAGGGAGCCTTTCCTCCTAGCATATCTACTAGAGCAAGGTCAATCTTCAGTCCTATTCATACAATCACAGACAATGAGGATTGGAAGGGACCTCAGGAGATCACATCTACTCCAACCCCAGCTCAAGGCAGGAGCAGCCCCACCTACATCATCCCATCCAAGGCTTTGTCTACCCAGGTCTTCAAAACCTCTGAGGATGGAGACTCCGCCACCTCTCTGGGTAACCTCTTCCAGTGCTTCACCACTCCCCTAGTGAAAACATTTTTTTTTTCCTAATATCCAACCTAAACCTCCCTTGCTGCAGCCTGAGCCCATTGCTCCTTGTCCTGTCATCTGCCCCCACTAAGAACAGCCCAGCTCCATCCTCTTTGCAGCCCCCCTGCAGGGAGGTGAAGGCCTCAATCCCCCTCGGTCTTCTCTTCTCCAGACTAAATCATCCCAGCTTCTCAGCCTCTCCTTACAAGACCTGTCCCCCAGCCCCCAAACCATTTTCATTGCTCTCTGCTGGACTCTCTCCAATGTATCCACATCCTTTCTGCATTGCGGGGCCCACAGCTGGACACAGCACTCCAGATGTGGCCTCCCCAGTGCTGAATAGAGGGGAAGAATCACTGCCCTCAATCTGCTGGCAATGCTCCTACCAATGCAGCCCAGGATGCCATTAGCCTTCTTGGCACCGAGAGCACACTGCTGGTTCATATCCAGCTTATTGTCCACTGTCACCCCCAGGTCCTTTTCTGCTGAGCTGCTGCTTATCAAGCTGGTCCCCAGCCTGTACTGGTGCATGGGATTGTTCTGTCCTAAGCATAGGACTTTGCACTTGTCCTTGTGGAATCTCATGACATTAAAATATTGCCTTTAAATAGACCCAGAAAACAACATTTTCTTGATATTTCTTTGGGCTTTTATATTTTCTGAGTCAGCACAACTTGAAGTGGGTAAGGTGAACTGAGAATCATGATGGAGGTGTGAAATGTGTGATCAATGAGGCCCTGATGAAAGGTGTAACAAGGATGGACTTCATCCATTACCAATCTGTTCTATCTTGCCTTCACTTGATGGCCACACTTCCCATTCACTCTCCATGTTCTGCAAATCTAAGTCAAAATACTCTTCCCCAGTCCTCTCAAAAGGTACTATCCATGATGCAAATCTTTATTTAGTACTCAGTATGCACACTGATTTGTGTAATGGAAGCAGGATATATAGTAACATTAAACAGAAAATTAATTTCATGAGCTGGTTAGGGTGAATTACATAAGAAGGGTGTTTATGCCCAAAAGCTTTCAAAGAACAATTTTTCCAACTATTTAGTTGGTCTAATAAAAGAAATCACATGTACCCAAAGAGCCTGGTCTGGCTGCGAGCTGGTCAGGACTTTTTACTCTCCATCAGGAAATGCCAGTCAGCTGAAACTGAAACTTTTTGTGGAAACTTTCTGATTTCTCAAAAAGGGAATTTCTGATGAGAATCAAAACGATCACGTTCGCATCCAGAGTAGCCCATGCTCAGTAGATAGGGCACTGACTTGGTTATAGTAAACTCAGCTTCAAATCTCTACCTTGCCTGATGAGAAGACAGAATTATTACGTACATCGCTATATATCCTGAGGGAATTTCCTACCCAGTGGGTGATTGGCTTATCCAGTATGGGTCTTTGCTTTTTTTTTTTTACCCACAAACACTTGTGAAAGCTCATTTCAATGCACAGTGAAAACACATTCTGGACGCCAGAAATGCTCTGCAAACTGCCATTCTTGTTTTCTAGCCCCCTGTATTTCAGCAACAAAGAAGCAGCCTTTCAACTGGTGTAAATTCATGTAGCTTTAGTAAAAATCAGTGGAGCTACTCTCACTGACACCCAGCTGTGGGTCTGCATCCAGTGCAGAGTGCATAAAGTCTTTGTAGGACTGATGCCTTACAAAGTTTATGGTAGTTTGTTCTACAACCCTGTGAAGTTCACTCTATTACCTAAGAGAGAGGTGAACAACCCATTAGAAATGCCATTTGGGGTGCGTGTGTGTGTACAAATTGGGAATTATCAAGAGCCACTAAATATGATAAATGGAAATTACAGCTACAGGCAAATCCATACACATCTAAGAGCATGATGTACAGAGTCCAGCTATAAATATATATGAGGCTCTCAGCTTCATGGTCAAAAAGAGGTGATGCTGGTATCATTTTTGAAGCAGCTTTTACGCTCATAAAAAACATAGTCTGGTGTAGGATTTAATAAATAATAAATAAGCAGCAAGCTAGTGGGTGGAAGTGATAAATAACTGAAATGAAGAGACTAAACACAATATTTGTGTATAATTAAAATACTGAGCTACTGCTGCTAGATTTGATTAATTGCACCTTCTTAATTATAAAGTGTCTTTAATTATAATTTAAGACCACAGCAGAGTGCATTTTGCTCTCACAGAAGCATCAGGCAATGGGTAGATGATGTATCGCAGTATCGTTCTTGAATAACGAGGTGCGCTAGCATGAGACAAACACGGCAGAGGTAAAGTGCATAGGAGGTTAATGGAACTTCACATTAAGAGTCATGTCCAGCAGATGGCACTCATTTTACTTCCTTCTGTTACGCCAAGCTAGACCTGGGCAACCTTGTCTTGAATAATTATAAATTTTCCCAGAAAGTGGAATTTAGGAATGGCAAAGTTATCTGTGAATTCACTGAATAGTTTTAGCTACGTGGCAGGTACATTTAAAAATGTTTCCATATTTTTAATGAAATCTTTTATTTTGGAAATGCTGAAATGTTTTGTTTTACATTTTCTAAATTAAACTTTAAGCTTCCAATTTGGAAAGAGCATTAAAAAAAAAAGTACCTCAATTTATAAAAATAAAAACATGGAAATGAATACAACACCTATCCCTCTCCACACCACTTCATTTGGAGGATAAGCAACATCTCTCTTGCTGACCAAAATGAAATAATTCAGTCCTTTTTTGGCCAAAACCTCATTTAAATTAATTGTTTTTCCCCACATTTTATTGGTTCAGCCAACTAAAAAAATCCACTCCTAAGCTCTGCATGAAATGAATTCTGTATTTGACCAGCGTTCTGCTCCTCATTGGTTTATATTTGAAAACGTGAATGGAAAAGACTCTTTGTACTGGGAATTCAACTGCTTACAAAGAATTCAGTTAAATGCTGTTACTCCATTTACTTCACAATGTAAACTACTTAGATTGCAAGTCGTTTCAATAGGAATCATATTCAGAGAGCTCCCATCACCACGGGGACATGATCCTTACCTGGAGGTGAAAATTCAGTGGTGTTCTGCTTCCCATGGAGACAGAATTACCACAGGAACAGCCTCTCTCACTGCGACATGGCAGACCTGCTTCTAGTCCTGAGCGCAGGATATCAGTGGGAATCCAATGCACAGGTTAGGTTGGTCTACAATGGCAACTTCACATCTGTCCAGAATATCCAAGTCATTTCCTCCCAACCAGGAACCAGATAGACAATCCCATAGTTACCCTTGTGAGCCATTATTTGCATGTCTCATCCCACTGACTTAGATAGGATTGATCATCTCAGTAATTTTTGCATCAGTCTTTACTGGATTCACAGGATGTTTGACACTGCCGTTTTTACCCATGCTGCCTGAATGGCAGCACTAGAATCAGTGAGACTATTTGCAAAGTACACCAGTGATATACCCAAAGTGAGTAAAGAAGGAAAAGGACCCAGTTCTATATTCCACAATAATGGTTTTGTGTTTCATTGGAAACAATGCATCATTGCCAACCTGACAATTGTAGATATCATGCTGCAGAACAGACTCAGAGGGTGTATCTACACGAGACACATTAATAAGCATCAGCCTAATTTAATGTGCATTGCTGGCATACGTCTACACATGTGAACCTTTAATGTGCATTTAAAAAGGTGAAATTAGGCTAATCATGCCAAAATTTTTACCTGCACTGCCCTGGCTCTGTCCACCTCCCATCACCAGGCTGAGCTCCATGGGGCTCCATCCCTGCAATTTGCATCTGAATCAGGCAGGAAATGACAAAGTTTTAGGCATTTTCATGATTCCCCATTATAGTCTATTGGCGAAAGTGGAAACGCATCAAAACAGTGAAAGAGTTTCACCAAAACAAAATGGGACAGTGTTTCGAAACCACAAAACAAAACACTGTCCCTTTGAAAAGGTGAAATGGACATCAAAATGAAACAATGGTGTTTCACACAGCCCTATTTTTCATAGCATGCTGGGTTTTCCATCCACATATCAACTGGATTTAAATGTAAACCGATAGGAAAAAATTGGAAGATTTTATGAAAATCCCTTTTTATTCCCCATAGTGTGAATACTCTAGCATGTCCGTGAAATGAAAGCAAAGAGAATTCTCTCACAAGTCGTTCTCTTACAAAAACAGACATTTTTGCCAGCAAATAAACTGGGTAAAAATACCGAGTTCTGCAGATAAGATACTAGGTGGCCCTCAACTGAACAAATTGATTTTGGCTGGTTGATGTTGTTGTAATAGCTATCCATTTCCTATAAGGAACTGCCACTCGCAACCTAGATTTTTCCTGAAATGCAGCCAAGAAGTTTGGATGTTTATGGAGTGATCAGTTTTATTCTGGCCATCTCTCACTGAAAAGTGACCTATAATAAAATTGAGTTTATGTCCCTGCATGTGTCGTTATTTAGGCGGATGCTTTCGTGTTATTTTTCCCGTACATATAGAGTCTATTGGATTAAGATTTTAGGACATCCCATACATTTGATCTTGCTGGATTCATGAGCATTTCTCATCATCTTTGTAGCAGGCCATTATCTCTTTTCTGGGTTAAACTGGCTCCAAAATTGTGTATAGTTTAGAATCACACCCAGATCTGGAGTTGAACTTCATGGCTCAAAAGAGACTGCAGATTTTGTTTTGCAATGCTTTCCTTCAAGAGTGAACTCTCTACCATCACTAAAAACTACAGCCAGTAATAACTGTCCTATTCTTTTACTGGGACTGTGGCTGGAAGACTTTTATCTTTCTTACAGACTTGGGTAAAATAGGCATTCACAAATTATTCCTGTGTCTCCAGTTACTCTGTCTAGTTGAGCAGCTATATAGGCTTTTTGTGAGGCTTTTTTGAGCTTTTTATGAGGACCTGGTAGTACTAATATGGCTATGCTCTCCCTGTCCACCCATTAGTCCTCTAAAAGCCATGATCAACAGAATACGGATTCCAACTAACAACCAACCCAAGACTGTGGAGCATGCCCAAGGAGCATAAAAACAAACGACAGCAGCCATTCAGGACACTGTTGGCACTTACCATTCAGAGAGCAAATGTCTATAACGGTGACTGTCAACCAGGGCACTGGGGTGCCCTGGGGAGCTGCGAAATCTTTTGAAAGGTGCTGCAGGAAGTATGAGGAGAAAAATGAGGTGCCTAGCTGCTCCCCCACCCTCACTGTCTACCCCCTCTGCAAGGAGGTAAGCCCTGTAATAAATAAACTAGTTTTTGAAATGGGGCACCGTTCAGTTCCCAAAAATTATGCGGTGAGGCCTCATGTCTGACAAGCGGTGCCTTGAGTCCAGAACGGTTGAGAACCATTGGTCTGGAAGAACAAGCATATGTAGGCATGCTGGCTCCAATTCTTATTTTTACTCTGGCTGGGCATAGCAATTTTCTGTTTAGGGCTGTTTCAGTATAGCTCAGATTCATTAGAGACTGTCCTGTTCATTAGCAGGAGTCAGAATCATGCCTCTGCCTCTCTGGAAATGAGCACTTTTGTTTATTTTAAATAAAAATGAGACAATGGAGATCAAACGGGCTTGATGTGAGTGTGGGGCCAATTGGAAATGAGTGAGCCTTAACTAACGTCTTGGAAATCAGTAGAAAAGGGTTGACCTTTCAGTTGCCCTCATTAAAGGAATCTAGCATCCTCAGAGGTGCCATATGCTTGTCAGATATTATCCAGCTACAAGGGTACGTGACCAGCAATTAGAAAAGGACACAGTCATTCAATACGCAAATCCCTCTTCTATTTTATGCTGGCCATTTGTACATGTGTGATATGTAAGTAAAATGGTGATCCCTTATGAAAAATGCATGCTAGCAGCAATTGTTAGTCCCAGTGACATAGGCAAGGGCATAAATTGTTAGCTACATCTTTAAAAAAACCTAAACCAGCAGAATAATAATTTGGATAAATGTGATTCCAAATGTGTGTATATATTAACTCTTTCCTTAAATTACTGTTCTGTTTCTTGGTGCCTTGGGCACTTACAGCAGCAAAATAAAAGATGGAATGGGTCAGTGGAGAATGAACTATGTTCAATCCTGTAGGTGGTTCTTGTGTTATAGAGAAAGGACTTCTGCTCTGCATATTCAAAAGTACCAGTGGTTTTACATGCCTCTCTTTTAAGTAAAATGCCCTGAATTTGGGAAGTGCTTTAATTTTGATGGTATGGCATATTCTGATCCAGTACTATTCAGTTTTCTCCGACTTGCTTTTTTAAGACATTTTTTTCAACAGTTACAGCAGTATGTCAGAGACATTGGTCCCCAGGCTTCTTCTCATTGACACTGAGGTGTGGGTTTGTGAGTAAAAGGACTTAATGAGAAGTCATAGGGAAAATCGTATTTAATGGGAGTTTTGCTTCCCGTCTTTTCTGAGGTCGTATGCCTTACAGGGGCAATGGCGATTGCTACCTTTGCTTCTGTCACTTCTGAAGGACAAAACCTTCCCCACTTAAGCTATACACCTGAAGGAGTGGCTCCTGATTTGCTATCTGGTGCATTTTGTGATGCCAGTACATACCCACAGTTTCTTGTTAGCAAGTATGTGTCTTGTAGGCACCAAAGTCACCAAATGTGATCCTATTCCACCCCATGAAAAAGCCAAAATTCTGCTAAGATGTCTACATGTCCATCTTACATGTTTCCATGTCCATCTTTGATGCCTACATGTCCATCTTGGATGTCTAGATGTCCATCTTAGTCTAAAAAGTTCCTTGGCTGGCTAGACATGGCCTGCTATCTATGCTAGGCAGAGATCCAAGACAGTCATCAAGGCATCTAGCTCTATATATGATCTGTTGCAATTCACTTCTGTTTGGAAGAGCACATCAGCTCTGCATAAGTCCTGCAATGTTGAGTCAGGGGAACACCACAAGTAGTGAATGTTTTCTGAGTCCAGTGGAGGCAGTAAAACCTCATGTTTTTTTGGCAACTTTACCATTAATATTCAAATCAAATCAAAACCCTGCCCCCAACCCTTGTCCCAAGGGACAGGAGCCCATTGATCAAAGAAGCTGCCTCTTCTCCTAATGTGGTTACAAGTGCAGGATAGTGTTCCAGTGAAATCAATGGAAAAAAGATACTGAAAGAGCTGACACACACCTCTGGGAACAGCTGTATTGATTGTAATTGATGTACATTCACTTCCACTCCATCACCACGCCTGCCTTTGCTGTCTTTTGATGGATTTGTGACAATAGGTGGGTGGATGGCTTGTGTCAGCAAGTGGGGACTAAGTGGCAGTGTCCAGGCACGGTTTGCATCAGGCAATGCCTCTGACAATAGCTATTGATTGTCCTAGCTTCTGTAAACCTGCCCAGATGTTGTTCACAACGGGCGGAACATTAATTATTAAATGAATATGTGAAAATGAATAGGTGCAAAGTGTCATTATTACAAACTGTAAGAGCCATTTGTCACAGGCATATAAATTCAAACTGAACAGTAGCGATAATTGAATCCCTCAGTTAATATAATTCCAGTGAGGCACGATTGTTAATTGATTGCTCACACTTCCTTGATTGAAAATACAGACATAAATGCCCGTAGCAGTATCTTAACCAATTGCAATTCACGTGGCAAAGCAGTTACACCAGGGATAAATTTGGCTCAGCTAAATAATATGAACCAAAAGGATTATAGATTGTCCCTATTATTACATGAGCTCCAAGATACCTCCATAGAGGCAGTGCCCCCATTGTCGTAGGTCTTGTATAGATACACAACTAGAGATGGCCTCAGGGCTGCCAACTCTCTTGATTTTATTACAAATGTCATCATATGTAGTGGTTTTATTAGAGTCCTTTTCTGACATCAGCTTGTTACCTGAGAATCTTAGCTCCTCTTTATAAAAGTAAGTTCCTAACTTTCACGCCTGCTGAGTAAAGCTTGAAACTCTGACCCTAACCATTGCAATATCAGAGGACAAATTTAAAAACAAAATGCCAATTTTTTTGGTATTTTACTGGGGGCATGACTTATGAGGGGGGGTTATATATGGGCAATGCTTTGGTCCCTCTTTCCAAGGAGTTATCAGCTAAACAGAACATGCTGACAGTAGCCGAGAGAAAGAAGCACTGTCCCTATTTTAAAGAGTGGGAACTACCAAGAAATCATGGGACCTTGAGCAAGAGCCCACACAAGAAGTTTCTGCCAGAGCCAAGAACTAATTCCAGTTCTTGTTCCAGCAACTTATCCTCATGTTCACTTCAACTGTGACCCAACCCCATGTAACATAAGGAAACACATCAAACAATGGATTAGGAAATAAAAGTGCAAAGCAAGGCATAGATCAAAGGTAGCCAGTGCACATGGAGGATCTCAAATACCATTGCTGAAAGCTTCAAGATAAATACTGAATGACAATAGTGGCTGTTCAATGATTTATTCCAACACTGTTGCACTGATGGATTGATTGATTGATGTAGAAGTATATTGGAATTACTGGCACTATTTAATGGAAGACTGGGACCAGCCTGTTTTATAAAGACTTCATTCAGAAGAGCTACAAAATGTTCATCAAGAGCAACCAGGCATGTGAAAGCTTTAGTTCATTTAAATGGGAACTCATATTGGTGAACGTTGGAATCTCGCAATGAACATAATGTCACTGTTGCTTTCCATTTATCTAGCAAGTCATTAATTCAAAAGTCTTAATAATTCACCTAATGTGGGATAACAATATGCCTGACACTGTCTGAAAAGGATCAATATACTCTAAGGACTCAGTGGAAGAAGGGTATGTGGTCTACTGGGTGGCAGCTGACAGTAGCACCATGGTATCTCACCTTGGCTCTGCCACTGTGTCTGAGTGGCAAATTGTCAGTGCATATAACCATGCCAACCATTGCAGGCATGAAAAGGAAATTCAATTTAAAACTCCACGGGTAAAGATTTGTGAAAACTGAATGTTAAAATCACAGGGGTGGTGATGTGTACCAGAAGTGCATGCATGCTCATCCAGTCTAGGAAGAGAAACATGATCTTGGGACATTCAAGCCATCCTCTTCCAGGATCAGCTGAAGTCCCATAGCGGGCTTTCAGGCCCAAGCCTGGATTCAGCGGTCTCTGAACCCTTATTCTCAGAGCTATCTACAGTGCTTTTACGCTCATGAAACCAGCAGGACAGATTTCCTTCTCCAGCTTCCTCTGTGCAAAAATGAAATTTATTTCCTACCTATGGGGACTTTTTACCATCTTTAATTTTCCCTCAGCCTGACGAAGGGCCTTTGAGCCTGAAAGCTTGCAGAAAAAAGATTTTAATTTTTTTGCAGTTTCCTACTTGGTCTAATAAAAGGTATCATTTCTGAACCAAGAGTTCTAGATATTTAGATATCTACAGTCCTTAACATTTGAATTAAAGTCTCCATACTGTTTTTGTCAGTGCCGTGGCTATGCATAGGGGGTGCACAGGGATGCACATGCACCCCCTGAGAGGCCGAGCTCACCGTTTAGGTGACAGGCACTGGGGGCAAGTGGGAGCACCAGTTTCCCCCCTAAGAGTGGCCAGGGAGTGGGAGAGCCACAGCTGCTTTATGATTAGCCACAGTGGACACCCCCCCGCATTGGTGTGATTGGCTGTGGAGGACTCCCTCCCTCCCAATCAGCAAGACTGGCCACAGGGGAACTTCCCCTCCCCCCCACCAGTCATTGACCGGTCACTGGAGGGGGCATGTGCCCCACCAACTAAGGTGGCACCAGTCACCCACGTGTCAGTGGTTAATAGGGGAAAATGGCCCCCATTTTCCTCTGGCTTCCAGCCTAGGGACCCAGTCACCAGTAGCACCTATGGACCCTGTCACTAGATCTTTTCCTAAGATACTGGGATACCTCCAACTCACCTTTATCCTCTCCATAACTTACCCAAAATTCTGCTCCGTGAGATGACTGGACAGGGACCTTCTTCATTTTCCTGGACCCTCCACTGGATAACTCCCCTCTTCAGCCTTGCCTAGCACTCTCCCAGGGAATCTCCATGCCTTTCTGAGCCCCCTTCTTGAAAGATGAACCCAAGACCTCTCTTGGTCTCTCCTCCTCACCTTTCCTTACTTCCCTTTTCCATCCCCCAGAACTTGTCTTCAAATGGACCTGGACCAGCCTACAAGTGCAACTTACTTGCCCTGTACTTAACTTGCTTTCTAGCTCTAGTTAACTCTTTCACCACCATTCCCTCCCAAATCCCTACATGGAAAAAGAACATCAAATAATTTTCCTGTTGAATAACATGGAAGAGATTGAAAAAATTCCACAAGCAGAAAAAGAAGAGGATGAAGCAGCAAAGTACTTAAAAAACACCCTTAAAAAGAATGCCTGGGAGCAATCCCACTGGAGTGGCTTGAATAGAGCTATTTACATGTGTAAGTGCTTAAGTGCTTTCATGGACTTAGGGCATAAGGCAGCAGATACATTATCTGTGGTGAATTACCCACTTTACTCTGCTTTTCACATTAATAATAACCAACATCCATGGTTTAAACAAAGTTTCACTTTGAGTTTTCAGGCCAAACTCCAACTTTTCAGGCTTCAGTGAAGTTGGAAAATTGGCAAGGTACATGGATCCAGCTTGAAGCATTTGAGAACAATTTTGGTGGATGAAAACCTTACACCTGCATGTATTTTTAATCTCTAGTCAAGTTAGTTTCAGTCTTCATCATGAAGTTTGACTCTGAAGTTTGAGAAGCTGGAACTCAAATTTCACAGAGGGGGGTGAGAGCCCATTTGAAACACAACGGAAGGAAAGACTGACACAAGCCGTGGTGCTACATAAGCTGTAGCTCTGGAGAGGACTGTTGGAAGAACGTAGGCCAGGTGAGCAAGGTTCATCAATTTACTGGAAGGCAATATAAATCTGAAGGGGTCCAGCAGTGGTCATGATTAAATTAATTGCAAAAGTTTAGTCTGATTTTATGAACTCCTTCATCGAATATTCACTGTAGCAAAGACAGCATCTTTCCTGCTGCTGATTCAAAGAAAAGGAATCATTCAGCCAGTTACCCAAAAAAAGTGAGAACTGTTCACTTCCTCCATCATTTAAATACTTGTAGTTTATTGCTAGTGTAAATAGGTTTATAACCTTCTGATATGAAGCACAGACATCTGCTCAGCTCAGCACTAAACATCTGGTTATTCCAACAAAGCATATAATTATATTTAATGGATGAGAAGTGTTTGATGGATTACAGCCAAGTATCTGAATAAGACAGTTACACATAAAAACTATTTGTGGGGATTAGCTTGACAGGATAACAAGACACAGTAGAGCATTCTTTTGTCTGATAGTTATATTGATGCCAGCTGATGTTTTGCATTACAGACACTGCAGTCATTTATTTTTGTTGCAGTCTCCAGCATATACTTTCTTTTTGCCCCTATGTAACCATAAAATGTGGGGATTTGGATTCATTGGGTCAGCAATTCACTGCCTGGAAAGATTCTTCCCTCTTGTTCATCAGCTACTAGTTCTCCTCACCCTAACCTGCCACCTCAGCTTACTTTTAAATATGTAATGTGACAACACCTCCAGCCATAAGCCAAAATCATGTTGTATCAGCAAGCTCTCTTTATGCTAAAAATTAGGTCTCCTTTGCAGTTAATTAATTTGGATAAGAAACTGGTGGAAAGATCCACAAAGGAAGATTGTGTTGAAAGGGGTATTATGGGGCTGGAGGAAGGATAGTAATAGATTTCTTCAACGGCTGGTCTAAAGGCTGATCTTTTTCTTTTTTTTTTTTATTAAGGACCTTGGCACAAAATGCAGTCTTGCGGTAATGAAATTTACTGCTGAGGCTAAACTGGTATGATAATCAATGGAGGATAATCAAAATATCAGGCAAGAACTTGGTAGCCTTGAGGACTGGAGTACCAGAAATGGAAATGTATAAAAGGGAAGAAGCTGCACTTAGGGACCTAGAGATGAGAGGAGAAAGATTTGGGTGTATTAACTAGCAGTGTGTAAAACAGGCCATATTCAATTCAGATTCAGCCTGAATCAGGGACAGTGATTCAATTTGTTGATACAGATCACTGTTCCCGATTTGATTTGGCTGAATCTGAAGATTTGATGCTGATTCGGAAAATCAGCGATTTAGCCATAGACACAGCTTTAAATGTTTTTTCTAAATACCTTGAGATACCAGTGTGGCTCATGAATGCTGCAATGCTGGGGCAGATGGAGCGTCCCACAGGAGCATGGGAGTGGGCTCAGTGGCAAACCTGGAAGTAGACTGGAAGTAACTCCAGTTGACTTCCAGGTCCACTGGGAAGCATGCTGGTGGGGCCCCATCATGCCCCCCTGGCTTGGCAATGGGCCATGAGGGGACCCCGGGTGCCCCTCCCAGACCCAGGAGGCACCAGTCACCGAACCAGGTAGGGTGCGGGGGGTGGGGGGCGCTCTCATGCTTCCTGGTGGACCCGGAAGTGGATTGGAAGTGCTTCTGGTCCACTTCCAGGTCTGCTGCCAAGCACGCTGGGACCGACCCCTTCCCCCCCCGCACTCCTGTGGGACACTCCATGTGCCCCAGCATCGCAGTGTTGACGATCCACCTGGTACATTGATGTATGCAGAAAAAACATTTAAAGCTGTGACTATGTCCGAATCTCTGAATCTTTCCAAATCTCTCCAAATCGATTTGGAGGGTTCTTATTTGATTCAGTGAGATTAATACATCTCCTGATTTGATTCGTATTCAAAGATTCGCCCACTGAATCAGGCCTAATCTCTGTCAAATCGAATCAGGGACTGAAGCTTCATGCAGCCCTAGTCTTAACCAAGCCTAAAAGCCTACATCTGGAAAAAAAGTGCTTCTGGCAGAGATTAGGGATGGATTCGTGCCACTGTGCAAGGCACTGGTAAAAATTCACCTGGAACATTGTGTGCAGTTCTAGTCACCTGTGTTCTAGAATGGTGAACCCAATCTGGACCAAATGGAGAGAGGACAATCTACTAGGATGTTCAGGGAAATGGAGAATTGATCTTATAAGAGGAGAATAAAAGAATTAGGCTTGTTTAACAACAAGAACAAAAACGGAGAGGGAAGATGATTGCATTCTAAAAATACGTCAAGAGAAAACCCCAAGAGAGGGAAGAACTATTTAAGGATAATGATGGCACCAGGCCAAATAAGTATAACTAGCCAGGAACAAATTGAAGTTGAAAATTAGAAGGAGGATGCTCAAGATCAGAACGGTAAAGTTCTGGAATGGAACCAAATTGGTATAGCGGTGGAAAACACACTAACCAGTTGTAGGATAGAGCTTGGATACATTTACAAGTGAGCTGAGTCTCATAACCTTCAAGGTCTTTTTCCATTTGGTCCAATGTTCATATGGAATTGTTGTGTATTTCATACCAGCTTGGTTAGCCTTGGATGCAGGTGTTGCTGTGGATGTAGTCTTTCTGGACTTCGGCAAGGCCTTTGACACTGTCTCCCACCCCATCCTCATTAAAAAACTAGGCGACTGTGGCATTGATGCCTACACAGTCGACAGAATTGCCCTAATATTTGTCTGCAGTCAAAAAACAAGTGAAAACACGGGGTGCCACGAGTGTAAAAAGCCTGGGAACCACTGGTTTAATGTTTTCACTAATGATTTGCATAACGGGATCGAGTGCATACTGAGGAAATCGGCAGATGACACCAAATTAGGTGAAACTGTAGATACTCTGGAGGCCAGGGCTAGAATCCAGAATGCCATTGTCAAGACTTAAGAAATGGTCCAAAATCAATCAAACTAAATTCAGTAAGGGCAAGGTCAAAGTCCTGCACTTGGGACAGCACAAACGCATGTACAAATATAGACCGGGGGATGACTGGCTAGGCTGCCCTGAAGGACCTGGAGTTACATCGGACCATAAATCGTATGAGCCAACAGCATGTGCCTGTTACAAAATGCCAACAGTACGCTGGGTTGTAGTAACAGGAGCATTGCTTTCAAATCAATGGAAATAATTCTTCTGCAATATTCAGCGCTGCGGAGGCCTCAGCTGGAGTACCGTGTCCAGTTTGGGACCTTGCACTTCAAGAAGGATGTGGACACATGGAGACGAGTCCAACAGAGAGTGACAAAAAATAATTAGACACCTGGGAAATGTGAGTGATGAGGAAAGGCTTGAAGGACTGGAATTCTTTAGCCTGGAGAAAAAATGACCAAGGGAGACTTGATAAATCTTCAAATACCTGAAGGGCAGTTATACAGAGGATGAAGGCAGGCTGTTAAGTCAGGGATGATTCTGCTTTGAGCAGGGTGTTGAATTAAAAGACCTCCTCAGGTCCCTTCTAGCCTTACTTGTGTATGATTCCTAGAGCTTTATGAGATGATCCTGTGTGGATTAGATACCCCACACCCACATTTGTGTCTTGGATGTAGTCGCTTTCTCCCTGCTAGGGCATTTTATGTGCAGGTTTGTCTGGGATGACAGCATATCTTCTCATTTTAAAAACTGTTAGCAACTGTTTTCCTTCTAGGAATGCATGCAGATGCCATGGACTTAGTTGTTTCATTCTGGCAAGTACAGGGTGGAGGACGGTGCCATAGTCATGCAGCTTTCAAAGATCCCCTTCATCTGAAAAATGATAATGTGGAAATGGCTCCCCTCCTGTTGGAGACTCACTGTTTCTCCCATTAAGACCGAACAGTTGGAAAAAAACACCTACATCAGCAACGTGAAACAGAAGCTCCCTTTTAAGAGCTTTTACAAGTGATTAGCAAGCTCAGTAAGTCCTCTAAGTTGATTATTCTGAAAGTAGCTGGTTTCCATTGCTGATTAAAGCTCACTGGCACACAAGTCTAGCCACCTCTCCTGTGAAAGGCTCAGCCACAAGCTAATATGACCAGTCAAAAGGATCATTTCCACGTGCATTAGCAAAATATGACTTTAAAGGATGATGATGAGGAAGGAAAGCACCACTTTAGAAGCCATCTTGGTCCTCTATCCAGGCAGACCCTATATCACCTTCTGCAGTGGTTGGGGGTAGGGTGCTGGGCTGTTTTAGTGGAGAGCAGTCATCATAGGAAAGCTCGTTGGGGTGGTCCTATCAAAAATACGAAAATATGAAACTGAAAATATGACTCCTCATCTGGGAGGACTCATGAAGCCAACAAGATTGGAGGTGATGAGGTCTCAGCAGATGGGACGCGGTTCCTGGCTCTTACACAGACTTCCTGTGTGACCTTGGGCAAGTCATTTAGTTTCCTGGTGCTTCGACTCTCAGAAAGGAGCTGATAACACTTTTTATTTTTCATCTCCTGTAATGTGCATGTTTTTTTGAGGGCAAGGGTTATATCTCACTGTGTGTTTGTCCAGCCCTATTCACAACTGGGCCCCAGTCTTGGTTTGAATAGGATGCTGATAATGAGTAGGTTCCAGATTGACAGTTTTCTATTGAAATTGTATTTTTTTCTGTGATTTTTTTTTCCTCCTGTTTGGAAAAGAAAAAAATAATGTTTTGAAATATTCATAATTAGTCATGTACCACTTAAATCAGTTGCAAAAGGCTGTCACTGCCAATCCAGTCCTCTTCACAACAGAATAGGAATAAATAACTATTTATGTGCTTTTGTCTTTTGATCTGAGTGTGTTGAGAAAGATGTCTGTATCCCACTCCACTTAATCTTTTTCTTTTTTTTTTTAATTATTGAATGTGTTTATCAAAAAAAGCCAGGCTGAGCTTCCAAACACCACTGTAAACTCGTAATGCTGTGTATTGGGATTTGGCTGTGTCTCACAGGAATGACAGTACTGGCAGTGCTCACTGTTTTCTCAGCTAACAGTCAGGCTTTTCATGTCCAAGGGACATCAGCTTCACACAACCAGTTATCAGCAGGTTTTCTTTGTTTGGTCCTTGGTCACCCCACAGAGGAAGTCATCATGGAAGGCTATGAAATGACGGATTCAGATACTTCAAAGGTTTTTAAAAACACTGTAGATCCCACAGCTAGATATCCATTCATCCCACCTATTCATTTCTCTAGACATCGTTATCTAGTATGCCTCTATTTGTGTCTACATATCAGCAGTGCATCTATCTATACACCATCAATCTAAATACACTTCTTTCTATGAATTATCTATCTATACATTGGGTGGTTGCATCATTATCTAGCTGTTTTCTTACTCAACCCAAGACCTGAACCATTTATGGTAAAATAGCACCAAAGGAGTTTTTTTTAAGAAAACAGACCAGGTTCAGCAACCCCTGGCACACGTGCCGAGCACGGCATGTGAGGCCAATTTGCTCGGCATGCCACCGCCAGCCTGGGCTCTAGGCAGCTGCTCCCAGCCAGCGGCTGGGCGGCTGCAAGCCCTGCTGCCAGCAGACTGGGCTCCGTGGTTGGCAGCAGCTACCCAGAGCCTGTGCCCGTTGCAGCCAGGAGGCTGCAAACATCTGCTCCGGGCTCCGGCATCAGCTCCATACTGGCAGGTGCACGTGCACCTCGCATCAGATGGTGGAGGAGGGCCCTGAGGCAGCCCAACCCCAGCCTCTCCCTGATGACTGGACTCCAGAGCCCAGTGCAGCTGTTTGTAGACACCTGGGCTCTGGGCATCTGCAGCAGGCAGCAAGCAGGCTGCAAACAGCTGCGCTGGGCTCCACAGTCCTGGCATCTGCTCCATGCTGGCGGTGACTGCACATGCACCTCAGACCGGACAGCGGGAGGGCTGTGCTGCCTCAGGCCCTATCCCCACCGTCCGCTCCGAGGGCTCTGGTAGCTACTGCCAACCCCAGAAGCCAGGCAGCTCGCAGCAGGGCTTGCAGCTGAGTCCTCCTGACTCCCACCCTCTCCGAGCCCAGCCCCAGCACAGCCTCCCACCAGGATGAGGTTGGCGCTGCCCCTTGCCAGGAGCACCGCACCTTTTGTGGGCCTAGCGGTGCAGGGGCGGTGGATGGTTGGGCTGATGGGCAGGCTCCAGGCCAGGGCCACGGCCAGCTGCACTGCAGCCCAGGGACTGGCTCCCCAGGGAAGCACTGGGGCTCTGGCGGGAGCAGGGCATTGCTGGGTTGGATTTTGTCCCATGGCCCAGGAGCCCAGCTCCGTGCACCCACGCAGCTGGTTCTGTGTGTTTATCTGCCTCTGTCTGGGTCTGTGTGTCTGTGTGCACACACGTCTGGTTGCGGATGTTTGTGTGCATGCGTCTGTTCTGGTTCTCTGTGTTTGTGCACGTGGTTGTCTGTGTGCGTGTGTCTGGTTCTCTCTCTGCTCTCCTTTTTCTTTCTCTTTCTCTCTCTCTCTCTCTCGCCTCTTTCTCTTATTTGTCTCTTTTTTCTTTCTCTCATTGCAACATGCTCAACAAAAAAAGGAATACACAACAATAAAGGCAACATTTATGATTATTAAATATACTAACATGCAGTGCATCCTTCCATGTACCCCCTCACCCTCATTTTTTTTTCCTGGCATGCCGGCACTCTGGCACTTTCCAAGGTAGACATTGTAGTTTTTTCAGCACTCCAGCCAAAAAAAGTTTGCCTACCCCGTTATAGACCTTTCAACAGGCCGCTTAGCCCACTTCCAAGGGATCAAAATACTGATCAAAGGACTGGAGTCTTGTGTCCAATTTCACCCTCCTCCCTACTACAGAAAGGATGTGGACAAATTGGAAAGAGGCCAGAGAAGGACAAAAAAAAGTGGTTAGCAGCTGACTTTTGAGGAGGGACTGAGGGAACTGGGCTTACTTAGTCTGCAGAAGAGAAGACCAAGGCGGGATTTGATCGCAACCTGTGACTCCCTGCAGGGGGGCTGCACAGAGGCTGGAGCTGGGCTGTTCTCAGTAGTGGCAGACGACAGGACAAGGAGCAATGGGCTCAAGCTGCAGCAAGGGAAGTTGAGGTTGGATATTAGGGAAAACTCTCTCACTAAGAGGGTAATAAAGCACTGGAAGAGGGTACCCATAGAGGTCATGGATTCTCCATCCCTGGAGGTTTTTAAGACCCAGCCTGGCTGGGATGATGTAGTTGGGGCTGGTCCTGCTTGGAGCAGGGGGTTGGACTAAGTGTGACCTCCTGAGGTCCCTTCCACTCTCATTTTCTATGATTATATGACTGACACTCCAGAGGTCTGGATTCAAATTCTGTGACCTGGGGCTAGATACACAGAGTTATTTAGGAACCCAACTTCTCTTTAAGTGCTTAGGTCCCATTTATTACAGCTGCCAAAAAAACCCAGGGTATTCATTCAAATAAGCTCAGACACCATGTCTCAATAACTGAAAAAATCAGAGAGAAAACACATATTCTAAGTCTGTGATGAATATTGAAAGCAGTTGTTTAATAATGGCATGAGGTATGTACTGGGGAAATCATACCGCCTTTCATTGGGATCTGTATAGTCATCTCCCTAGCAGTCAGACTGGGTAGAATAAAAACATAATGCAGAAACAGCAAACAAAGAAAGAATTACTCTTCATCTTGTGACTACATCCAGTGATGGAGCCAGAACACCAAACATCCTACTGATTCAGAAGTCCCAGGATCAGACCCGCAACAAATTGCTGTCATAGATAGTTTGTGTCCATGGGGCGAACACCTGGCAGGGAAGGAAAAAGGAAATATATCCAAATATCAACAACTAAGGCTGGAATTAGAACATGGGAAAGAAAGGGAAAGGTTGTACCGACCGTCACCATGAAACTGTGATATGAATTGCCACCGCTACCTGTAAAGCAAACATGTATACTGCGTGAGTTCAGAGATATTGCTATTACTAAGCTAAATGTGTCTGTGAGATTCATTAATGCCTGAAACAAATCTAACCAAGTCACGGAAAAATCTCAAATCATATGCAATATTAAAATCCACACTGGATGTTTCTCTAAAAGATCTATTCTAGTTTTAATTCAGGAATTAGTAGTGATAAATCCTAGAACATGCAGGAAGATAAACGAACAGGTTGCAATGGGTCCTTCTGCCTTTCTAATCTATGAATTACTTTAGATAGGACTACTTTGAAGCTCTTAAACTCCTTGTGTTTAGCAAGAAAGCAGTGTAGTTCAGCCATATTCACTGGCATTCACAGACGAAATGTTAAACTTCCCCTGGTGTTGGAGAAGCAGGTGTGGAAACCAGCTTTTCAAGCATTTCCTTTTTCCAGATGAAACAGCTGAGTGCTGGTTGTGTGTGCGCATGCCACAGAAAGACTCATTTTGGCATAGCTGAGATATCAACGTATACTGCCCGGTAAACGCATCAACTTGTAATCAACTTGTAAACCAAGGAAATCCACCCAAAATCTTTTCAATAGTACTGGTTACCATAGGTCTAAGGCACTGATACCTTCAAAGGAACCTTTTAAAGAGGGTTATGCATGGATGCGTGACAATAGGTGAGTCCACACGTCGCCATATGGCAAAGTTGTTACTGTGCCATGTTTTAGTACTTCCTTTTGGAAATACTAAAGCACAGCACAGTAACCACCCATCCTGCACCGTACAGGCAGCTCACATGAAGATTTCCATGCTACAGTGCCTCAGCAGCGAACTATAAGCCGGGAACATGCTGCTACAGTGATGTAGCTAGCAATCACGTGTAGACTCACATGATTGCTACATCACCGTAGTGAACCGTATGACGACAAAGCATGTCACTACATCAACACGGGGCGAGGTGTAGATGCACCCAGTGTGTCACTTCTTTTCTTAGAAGAACTGTATGATCATTCTGACATGGGGCATTTGTTTGAGATAGAAATAAAAAAAAACCCCAACCCTGGTTTCCGTTAGAAAGCATTGGCCAAAGTTGCCTACAATTTCCTGGCCAAAATTCCTGATGCCCCTGACATCTGGAAATTCGAATCTCGAAAATGGGCACCCCGCTCTCTGTCCCTATACTTTAGCGAGATTCAAAACACAGGTTTGGTTTGTGTAGCTCAGGCTCACTTTTAATTGCATTGATATCTGATCATTCAATTGTTTCTTTTATCAAGGCAGACGTAGGACACATTGAAAAGGCAACAGCTTGTGGAGTGGGTGAAAGCAAGCAAACAGCATCTATTGAATTGCAGAATAGTGGGAACCGGAGAAATTATAACTTAAAACACTATGCATATGGAAACTGGCCTGGGATCTTTCCATGTAGTGCAAACAAGACCTTGGTTTTTCAAAACTACCCAGGGAATGGCCTAGTACTTTATCTCCCTTGGAAGAGTAAAGGGCTATTTTCCCATAGGAAGAATGTGGAGTGTCTCTATGGAATAGAAATGTTTGAGACCTGAAGTTCACTAAATCATTCCTTCTTGATTCCTAGAAATTGCCCTTTGGAAATGCTTGGTGCTCCATCCCAATGGCCTCACCTGTTCCTTCACTGTCTGTTAGCTTGGTTAAATGGACCCAGAGCTCTCCATGATCATCAGAGTAGCACAAGAGTTATCCTCAAGTTGCTGAATCTTGAAATCAAGAGAAAGTGGGGCTGACTTGGAGATTACAGAACAATTTTGAAGTGCCGCAGCCTTCATCAGGTTATGCTCTCCATGGTCTGGGATCTGTCTACTGACACCTCTGCCCTCCTCCCTGAGTTAGACCACCATGGCAGAGACTCATGAGCTGGCACCATGGCACAATCAGCAGAGACTCATGAGCTGACTTCTTCTCATTATAAAAGAAATGGGTTTCTAAGGAGGAAGTTCTCTGCAAGGGCTAGGGCAGCTGGAACTTCTTTCCAAACCCAGTAGGGAGTAGCTCAAACTTGAAGGAAAAAATTGCAAAAGCTTTGTCTTTGGCAGCTTTAGGGGCAAAGGACTGAGGATAGATTCCCCTGTGTTTGTATGTGGGTAAGATTCCCCAGTGTTTACCATTTCTTTGATGTATTGTTTGGCTGCACGAATTTATTACCTGCAGCTGAGTGCTTACTGCTGCTGGGTGGTCACCCCCTAGTGACTAAGAGCTGAACCAATTACGAGGGCTGCTGGAGTTTTCTGCATGGGTGCTTTTCATTGACGTTCAAATCTCAATAAATAAAGAATAAAGAACATTATTTCAAACAAACTGTACCTGCATTACTCTGGAAAGAGCTGCCATTGGACATCCTGATGTTTCTATCTATATTCCCAAAGTACAAAGGAATAAGAAGACCGAAGAATGCAAATGCTAAAACTTTCCTTGAATTATTTTTTCCCCCCTATATTGTGTCCTCTAGGCTCTGTACAGTAAAACAAACTGTACCAAGGAATCAAAACAGCCAGCTTCCACCTTGAAGAAACTACAGGCTGGGACTGGCAGCTGGATCTTCCAAAATAAGTCTAGCCAAGTCTTCCTGATGAATAGCCGTAACTTCAGGAGACATGTCAAATGGTGCCATCAGCATGCAGTGTTGCTGAGAAAGCAGAGATCACAGAATAGAGTAAGAAACTGTTATTTAACTATTGTTTCAGGGATGTATTTGGTAGCTGTGTTGGTCTGAGACAAAAAGAAATGTAAAACTACAGAACTCTTGGTTCAGAGATGATACCTTTTATTAGAACAACTAAGAAATCGCAAAAAAAAACCCTTTCCTTTCGTTGTAGATCGGACGCACTATCTTTGCAAAGAAAGATCATTTTTTTGTGTGATTTCTTAGTTGGCCTGATAAAAAGGGATCATCTCTAAACCAAGAGTTTTAGAGTTTTGCATTTGTTGTTATTTAACTGTTGCATCAGTGACATAATGGATGCAATTAGATGGAACAACTTACTAAGAGACTGTAAAATGTGTCTGTCTGCCACTGTCTATCCACTCCCTGTTACATCTCTGCCAACAGGATGGCATTGTGTCACCTGCTTCTATAAAGCCAGGAGCAGGGAGGAGAGGAAGGATCCAGGCACATGTGTGTCCTGCACACACGTGTGCCCCCTTACCCAACCTGAGGCGGACACAGCAGCAGAGGAACCAGCAGGGGGGCAGCATCAGCTGATCCCCCTAAGGTAAAGTGGGGCAGAGGGACCAGACACAGCTGAGCTCCGGATCCAGAGGGGAAGCCCCCCAGACCCCTCTTAGCTGAGCCGGTAGGGAGCCGCGCTCCCGAGCCACGCTGCACGAACAGAGCGTGCCAGTGTTTGCGTTTCCGTTCGTGCTGGCGGGCGAGCAGGAAGGGCCAGGAGGAAGACTCCTGCTAGGGTAGGGGGAAGGCTCTGCGCTAAGCTATAAATAAACAGCAACTCCTACGATGGTGCCAATGCGGAGTGCTGCCAGGGCCCCTACCGGGGGACGCAGCCTACCTGGGGCTTGTCTGAGGCCTCCACCCAGACAGAGCCCATGAGGGAGCCGGTGTCTCCCCACCCCCTGGCCTGCAGGGTTTGCCCAGCAAGGCCCGGGGGGCAGGGATTGGGAACCCCCACACCTGTCCTTAGGGCCCTGGAGGCGCAGGTGAGGGAGCTCCAGGAGGAGGTTAGCAGGCTGAGGGGAATCAGGGAGGTGGAGGAAGAAATCAACGGCTATTTCCTTTCCCTGCAGGGCCACGCACCCAAGGAAGAAGCACCTTGGGAAGTGCGCTCCACTGCAGAGTGGCAGATGGTCATCTCCAAAACCAGGGCTGCTCATAACACAGCAGTACCAGTTCCTCCAGTCTGGCTGGAGAACAGGTACAAGGCCCTGGCAATGCTGGAGGAGAAGGAAGGAGAGGAGGCAACTGGAGAGGAGGCAACTCCGAACTCTCCCTGCTCCAAACAGGCCGAAGGAGCTAAGCTGTCCTGAAGAAGAAAGCCCTGAGTGAACATAATAAGCAACTCCATCCTGAGAGGTACAGAGGACCCCATCTGTCCCAGGACCCCTCAACACGTGAGGTCTACTGCCTACCTGGAGCAAAGATTCAGGATGTGACGGGGATGATCCAGGCTGTGATCCAGCCCACCGATTACTACCCCATGGTCCTAATCCATGTGGGTACTAATGATGTGGCCAGGAGAAGCCCTGATCACCTGATGGCGGACTACCACGCTCTGGGGGGTGTGCTGAGGGAAATAGGTGCACTGGTGGTTTTCTCTTCTGTCCTAACAATGAGTGGATGTGGAAGATGGCATGAGACCTGCATCACAGAGAACAACTGGCAGCTTTGGGAATGGTGTCTTGAGGCAGGCTTCGGCTTCCTAGACAATGACCCGCACATCACGACAACAGACATGCTCAGGTGGGATGGGCTCCACCTTTCCCCCAAAGGTAGAGCGTGTGTTCTCTTCTAGGTTGGCGGAGCTCCTCCAGCCAGCTTTAAACTAGGCTTGTCGGGGGAAGGGGAACCCTTGGACTGCTAAACCAAGCAGCACCCACAAATACAGCCCAGCCTAGACCGACGAGCAGAACATATACCTAAGTAAGTGACAGGTGCCAGGGCAATGATGAGAATAGGGGACCAGTGCACACATCCTCAGGAGGCCTCAAATGCCTCTACACAAATGCTCATAGTATGGGTAACAAGCAGGGGAAACTTACCCTTCTGCTAGCTGACACCGACCCAGACATAGGAGGGCTCACTGAAACATGATGGGACCCAATGCACAACTGCACAGTAAATATCATGGGCTATAGGCTGTACAGGAGGGACATGACAGGGAGGAAAGGTGGGGGTGTGGCGCTCTACATTAAGCAGGAATACACATCCTCATCAAGTAGCACAGGGTCAGAGGAGGGGCACACTGAAGTGCTCTGAATTAGAATACAAGGCAGTCGAGGGGAAAGAGACTTAACGGTGGGGGTCTACTACAGACCACCCAACCAAGAGGAAGAGCTATACCAGGAATTCTCATGTCAGCTCATGGAGGTCATTAGGTCAAAGGACGTGGTCATCATGGGTGACCTGAACTTTCCAAACATCTGCTGGGAAGAGCAGTCAGCCAGGTCTGACCGCTCATGTAGGTTCCTAGCCCAAATGCAGGACCTCCATCTAACCCACGAGGTGCACGGCCCCACCAGGGAAGACACCTTGTTCGACCTGGTGCTGG
>NW_017728949.1:54800218-54804776 GCF_001723895.1 Crocodylus porosus | reverse complement strand
CTGGTGCGGGGGCTGCGGGTGCTGGACCACCTGGGTGACAGCGATCATCGCCTGCTGGAATTCACCATCCAGCGCAAGGTGGCAAAGGCCTGCAGCAAGGCAGCAGACTTAGATTTCAGAAGGGCGAACTTCAATAAGATAAGGAGAATAGTCCGGGAGGCACTGAGGTCCCAGAGGGGAGGGGAGCCGGGTGTCCAAGAAGAGTGGTTGCTCCTTAAGGAGATGATCCTCCAAGCCCAAAGGGAGATAATCCCAACACAGATCAAAGGGAGCAGGAGGGTACAAAGCCTGCATGGCTCACCAAATGCATCCGGGAATGTCTCCTAGCTAAAAGGGAGGCGCATACCCAATGGAAGGGAGGGGCCATCCCCAGGGATGACTATACTGCAGTTCCTCGGGGATGCAGGGGGGCGGTTAGGAACACCAAGGTGGAGATGGGACTGAGACAAGCTTCCCAGATCAAGGAGACCAACAAGTCCTTTTTTAAAAACACAGGGGGCAAAAAGAAGGTACCAGGTAACGTGGGGCCCCTGCAAGACAAGCTAGGAAATTTGGTCGTCACACCAGATGACAAAGCTAACGTATTTAACGACTTTTAAACCTCCATTTTCCTAAGCAGGAACCGGATCAGCCCCCCCACTGGATCCCCTGAGGCCCCAGGGGAGGCGCACTAGGCCAATGCTCAGGGATGATATAATCAGGGAACTTCTGGAGGAACTGGATGTATTTAAATCAGCTGCTCCAGATGATCTCCACCCCCGACTGCTGATGGAATTAGCTGAGGTCATTGTGGGACCCCTGGCATGGCTTTACGAGGGAGGAAGAAATATAGGCCAGTTAGTCTTATCTCGATCCTGGGTAAGCTTTTTGAGAGACTTATTCTGGCACATGTCCACGAGGGGCCAGCAGGGGAGATTATGCTTAGGGTCAACCAACACGGGTTCATTAGAGGCAGGTCCTGTCAGACCAACCTGGTGGCCTTCTATGACCAGGTCGCCAAATCCTTAGATGCAGGGGTAGCAGTGACATACTCTTCCTGGACTTTTGGAAGGCCTTCAACACTGCTTCACACCCTGTTCTCATTAAGAAACTGGGGGATTGTAGTATCGACACCCACACAGTCAATTGGGTCACCAACTGGCTGGAGGACCACACCCAGAGAGTGGTGGTGGACGGGTCATTTTCAACCTGGAGGGACGTGGGCAGTGGGGTCCCCCAGGGCTCGGTCCTCGGGCCCGCACTCTTCAACATCTTCATTAGTGACTTGGACGAGGGGGTAAAAAGCACCTGTTCAAATTTGCTGATGACACTAAGATGTGGGGGAATGTGGGCATGCTAAAAGGGAAGAATAGGCTGCAATCAGACCTGGACAGGTTACATGGGTGGGCGGATGAGAACAGCATGGGATTCAACACTGACAAGTGCAAGGTGCTGCATGTGGGGAGGAAGAACCAGCACCATACCTACAGGCTGGGGAACTCCCTTCTCGTCAGCGCAGAGGCAGAAAAGGATCTTGGAGTCATCATTGATGCCAGGATGAACATGGGCCGGCAGTGTGGGTACGCGGTCAGGAAGGCCAACTGCACCTTGTCCTGCATCCACAGATGCATCTCGAGCAGATCCAGGGAGGTGATCCTCCCCCTCTATGCAGCACTGGTCAGGCCGCAGTTGGAGGACTGCGTCCAGTTCTGGGCGCCGCACTGAACCTGTTCAGCCTCCACAAGAGAAGGCTGAGGGGGGATCTAGTGGCCTGTTACAAACTAGTCAGGGGGGACCAGCAGGCACTGTGGGAGTCCCTATTCCCCCGAGCAGTACCAGGAGTGACGAGAAATAGCGGTCACAAGCTGGGAGAGGGTAGATTTAGGCTAGATATCAGGAGGCGCGACTTCACGGTCAGGGCGGCTAGGGTCTGGAACCAACTTCCAAGCAAAGTGGTGCTGGCTCCTACCCTGGGGGGCTTTAAGACAAGGCTAGACAATCACCTTGCTGGGGTACTCTTTCCTGCCATGGCAGGGGGTCGTATTTGATGTTTTGCTCAGGTCCCTTCTGATCCTAGTAACTAAGAAACCATGAAATCATACTTCTATAAGGCATATGCCCGGGGTGGGGGGCCAGGAGAATTCTTTCTAAAGATTTTGGTGTCACAAGCAAAATAGTAGGTAGTCCTGCTGCATAGCTATGTGCCATCTTATATACAGGAGCACAGTAGGTGCTATACAAATAAGATGTGATACTTCTGTCTTCTTCATCTGTACAGTGCCATTGGCTACAGTGGGGTTGTGTAGTCAGGGATGGATCCAGAGGGGGTGCAGTGAGGCAATTGCATATCCCTTTGATGCCTGCTCCACCTAAAATTTAAAACCAGATGCCTGGGAAGGGCAGCAGTATTTTCTATTCAGGCAACACTGGGGAAGTCAATTGAAAACTGGATTTTATTTTGTGAATCTGAATAAGAGATGTACATGTAACTATAACCACCACAGGACTAATAAAACAATACCTTCTCACTACTTTTTGCCTAGTTTGTTGGGTTTTTCAAACTTAATATATAATCTAGCAAGTGAGTGCATATTCCAATGGTTATGTTTGATTTTGCTTTGATCTTAAAGGGCACCTGTACACACCACAGGTTTTAATCCTCATTAAATTAAATAGGTTCATAAAAATTAAACTTGCTTATTTTGGAGTGTCGCATCTGTGTTTACAGCCACTGGGTTTTCAAATGAATTCAGCCTTGAAGCATTGCACCTGTTTTTACAGGCACTAGGTTTTCAAACACCTTAAGCAGGGTCCTTGGCCAGTGCCAAAGGAGAGCGGGATGGTCCAGTACCATCCCCCCAGCCTGGGGCTCCCCACCCACCATGTATCCATGCCCTGCTACGCAGCTGTGGAAGCAGGGAGCCCGCAAACCACACATTAAAAAAAAAAAAGCAGAAGAAATTCAAAAGCAAAAGCAAGTCGAAGGTGTGAACTACAAAAAAGTCACAGTGCTATCTGGTAGACAGAGAGACTCATTACATGTTTTTAAGCACCTTTGTGTTTGCACACAGTGAATCCACCCACTTTAATTCCCAGCAAGCCAAACTAAACTACATCTGAGGAGTTTTAGTTTAATGCACAAGAAAGACTTTTAAAGCACCACGAAATCCCACTTGTATAAACAAACACACAGGTGCAGCACATGAAAGGGGAAAAATTGTGGTGTGTACATGACCCCAAACAGAATAATAAAATACAAGACCCCTAGCATATTCATAAAGCTTCTACTTTCTCTTTAACTGGAGAAAAATATGTGTTGTGTTATCTGTGACAATGTGCCACACCATCTGCTACCTCCTTTCAAAATCTTAGATTTGCCCATGTGGGTAGTAACTGCCTATCCTTTATACAGAGGTTGAAGGGAGAAGGAAATCAGGTCTCTTCCATTGCTTCTGCAACAAGGAAGCCTATATTGGAGAGACGGTATTTCTCTACGGCTGGGGTGAATTGTGAATTGCTTAATTGCTCTCTTTCTGTCTTTTTTTCTTCCTTTCTTTTCCTCATTTCACCATGACTGTGCTTCAAGAAGCACAATACCTTTCTTAAAGGAGGGGAACGTAAGCCAAACTATATCACACTCAGGCCATATCTGTTCAAGCTCTGCAGAGCTTACAGAATTATAACTACTTTCACTTTGTGGGAGTAGCAAACATTTGGAGGATACAAAGTTATGAGCAACATCTCATAACTGTAACATCTGGAGTTGGGAGTGATTTTCTTTCCCCTGCGCTGTTGCCTCTTTCTATTAGTTTAGGTAGAAGGCCACACAGCTGGAAAACCTATTTTATAAAAGGGAAGAAAACACTAGCAAAGAACAAGAAGGGAGGGGGAAAAAATGTAAAACAGAGGGGGGACCATAACCATATCATACTAGGCTCTATTTATACTAAACCTGTCTGGCAAAACAGGAGCAGGGAATAAGGCTCCTATAGATATGCAAGCACCCTCCCCGCTGTGTTTCAGTGGCAGATGCAGGTGCTACTACCAACAGCAGATGAGTTTTCTCAGAATGATGTGATCACTGGGGTTTGCTCATGCAGAGGTACCGGGGATGTGCAGCAGCCAAACTAAAGAGGCGGAGCATGGTCTCGTGGTTTACAGTCAGAACCTGGAGTCAGGATTACAGCTCCTGACTCTACTACAGATACCCTGTGTGACCCAAGGCAAGTGACCAGAGGCCAAATCATAGCTTTTCAGCCTTGGGTTATCCAAAAGCAGTGATATACGCCATAGCACATGGAATGCTTGGCATCTTTCTGTCTGGTGCCTCTGGGGTTTTCCAAGGATCACACCCAGTTATTCTCCTTTGGAAATAGTCCATGGAATAGGACCTACACAATCAGATTTTAGCTATTGCCACTGTCTCCATTTACTTTCTGTATCACTAGAAGGATCCCCCTGTATACTCAGTTTCTGGCAGGCAAGCTGACTTAACTTTTTTAAGTTTCATAGATTTCATAGACATTAGGGCTGGAAGGGACCTCGGGAGATCATCGAGTCCAGCCCCCTGCCTAAAGGG
>NW_017728949.1:54784140-54800207 GCF_001723895.1 Crocodylus porosus | reverse complement strand
GGCCCTTTTAAACTGCGCGCATGCACAGTGGGTCTGCTGTCGGGGAACGCTGGTTTCTCAGACCAAGGGGGGCCCTTCCCGGTATTTGGGGGGCCCTGCCCTACAGGAGGGGGACTGGTGAGTACCCCACTCCTTCTCTTCTCACACCTTGAGGGGCTGGGCCAAGTAGGGGCCTGGGTGGGGGCTTGAACCGGCCTGGCTCCAGGCAGCGGCCTCCTCCCAGGGAGCGAAGAGTTAACCTCTTCCCACCACGAGCCCGCTTACCTCCAGCTGTGACTTAACTGTTAGAAGGTACACATGTATGTGGAGCAGTGTCAACTTAAATGCAGTGTATTATTGATGTGTATTATCTTGAGTCGCATTAGTTCAGTCAACTTAGCTCACAAACTGTCTGCCACCATGTCAAGGAGCTGAACATGTGTATGCTTCAAATGGCTTAACTTTAGTCAACTTAGTTAAGCTGACTTGGTTAAATCACCTTATTTTAGGTCGACTTAGTACACACCCCCAATGTCACTGCCTCTTGGGTTTGGTTTGTCACTTAAACCGGCACCTAAACCCATGCAGCCCTCTTCAGCCCAGATATCAGTGTTTCACTCATTTTCAGACCCTCATTCTTGATTTCCTGAATTTCAGCTTCTTTTTGTACCAAAATCCATAACAAACAGGCCTCAGTTCTGCACAGGAACTCCACCATCATAATATCTGATTTACACACAGGCAGGAATGAGGAAAGAACTGATGTCACCTGAGCATCTACGTCTACCTAAACCCAAGTCCTTTCAATTTGTATATGAATTTCAGCATCTTCACAATCCTCCCCTAGCCTCAAATGCTTCTCCTGTCTCTTGTCAGAGTTTCCTTGGCTACATAGCTCAGGGCACCTTGTGGCTTTCTCTGGCTAGGTCCTTTCCTCTGCAAGACTTTTTCCCAGACCTTTTCATAGACTCATAAGACTCATAGACTCATAATATTGAGATCATAGACTCATAAAATGAGGGTTGGAAGGGAAGTCACATCTAGTCCAACCTTCTGCTCAAAGCAAGACCAGCCCCAACTATATCATCCGAGCCAGAGCTTTATCTAGCCAGGTCTTCTGCCTGGAAACACTAACAGCTTTGGCTTCTGGCCTACAGGTTTCCTCCCCACCCACCTCTGATTGAAATCAAGCAACTTTTCATTCGCCATCAGGCCTGGCTTCTATACATATACTTGCTCCACATGACCCCAACCCCCTTATGCAATCATGCCCTTCACCTGGTGATGCAGGTAAGCCTGGCAGAGGTGAGGCTGACACCAGACATAACAAGTGCATAAACTCCCTTTAATCTCACCACCCCCTGCTCACCTGTACCTGACTGAGAACAATATAATCCTTAACATTAATCTGCCTCAGTTTCCCCACCTGATCAATGAAGATAATAGGACTTCCACACCTCACCTCTTAAAATGGAAGGTGCCACATATACAGAATGCAAAAATGATCTTACACAGCAAGATTCGCCTCTAAGACAGAAGATGTTTAACACTGTTGAACTATATTTTGCCCTCGTTAAGAATTTGGTTGTATAAAACAGCTCTCACTGGACTGGGGGAGCCTAGGGTGTTTGACACCTCTGTTCTGGAGGGGCTTTATTGACTTATTTTTCCAGCTTGGGGGCTGTTTTACTTTGGGGGGACAGTGAGAAGGTTTTGAGATGTACCTTAGTAGTTCAAATTGCATGCTTTCCTCCTCCCGTCATAAACACAGGGGTTGAGGGATTTATTATAAATTCCTTTTTATACATCTTGCTGTATAAAGTCACCATTTTCACTTTGATGCATCATAAGTACGAGGGGAAAGTCTTGCCCTTTTTGCAGGAAAAAGCATAGGTTTTAACAGGTACAACAGAAAAAAGCCAGGTTCCCATATTTTTAGAAAGAAGAACAATTATTCAAAATATTTGCATACAAAGACCTAAAGGGAAGCATATTCATGTGAGGGGAAAAATGCCATTGGCTTATGTTTCTCTCTAATCATATCATCTTTTTTTTTCCCACTGCCAACATTTTGCCACAAAATAAATGAGTGGCAGATGAAAAGGAATGAAGAAGGCTCCTTCTTTATTCCAAAAGGAATAAAAAATTTATGTGAACCCATTGGCTACAATGAGGCTTGTTATTTATAGAACAATTTTTTGATGAGAGCAGAGCTTCTGGTTCCTTTTGTTAAACTTCATAAAAAATGAACCATCCCTAATTCACACTTAGGGCAATTTCTTTCAAATTAGACAGGTACTTAGTCACATAGTTTCCTCACAATTGCTGCATTTAGAGCCTGCTCCAAAGCCTACTGTATAAAGGGAACGTCTATGCAACTCTTCCCTGCCAATCTGTTTTACAGACAAAGGTCAGCACAGCAGCCAAACGCAAGGTTTACATTGGCAGAGTCCTACAGCGATGCCCCGTTTCACTGCATTCACAGGAGCTTTGTTTGGCCTTGTCATCCGTTCATCATTTCAGGATCGTGACCACCTTCCTTTTTTAGGTCCCTAACTATGCCGCTTCGTTTCCAAAGCTGGCATGGACTGTTCTCAGACCTCTGCAAATAATCCCCACACATACGTGAGATCATGACTCCCTGACCTCTCTTCTCCTCAGCTTTTCACTTCATTTTTCTTTTAACTATAAGTCCCATTTCAGACTGCAGTGGGAAGCTGAGGGCTCATACACTCCATGGCTTTCAGACGAGGCTGCTTGGGAAAAGGCAGAGTGAAAACAGCACAAGAAAATGAGTGGGCTCCTCAAGTATTGGCATAAGAAGTAGATACTAATACTAATATTTTGCACTTATGCATTATCTTCCATCTGGAGAGCTCAGGCTGTTTCATAAATATTAACAATCCAACTCCATCAAGGCCTAGAAGGTTGGGGTTTTTTATTTAAAAAGGGTTTCCAAGGGGACTGGATCAAACCCTTGAAAGTGGGTGGATTAACCCCCCTCCCCCCAAAAATTCTCTCTCTCTGACCTTCTGCTCCTGCCTAGATCATATCAGTAACTAGACTGCATAGTCTAAACAAAATGTTCTCCATCTAAAAGTCTCTACTGAGTTTATGCAACTTCATTTTATAGAGGACTAGTAGTTCCCCAGAATGTTATTTCTGTATATGCTGAGGAAGAGGTGTATGGGAAACTCTTATCAGGAGCAACCCTGCTTGTTTCTTCAGGAAGTGCTGGCTTTTCCTGTAGGCAGGAGTTCACAGCTCTGATATTGCTGGGTATTTAAACCCACATGCATTAACCACCTCACTGCCTGCATCTAGCTTGGGGGCTCTAGAGGATATCTTAATGGAAGCATCCCTAAAAATTAAATGCATTTGCATAGGATCCATATGCCTCTTGATGATGATAAACTTATTGGAGAACTTCTCTGTGCATAACAGGCAATGCCAATAAGAAGAAGAACACGGCACAGTGGGAACTGGTTAACTGACATGCAGTAAATGTTGTGTTCAAGTATTTTCCTAAACTCAAGTTTTATGGGTACAGTGTTGTGGCACATATTTTGACACACCAAAATATTGGCTTTATATTCATAGACTCATAGACAATGATAGGAGGGAGCTCAGGAGGTCAGATCTAGTGCAACCCCCTGCTCAGAGCAGGACCAGCCCCAACTACACCATCCCAGCCAGGGCTTTGTCAGGCTGGGCTATAAACACCTCCAAGGATGGAGGTTGTTTGTAGATTTTGTATATGTTTCCTTGTAAACTAGTTCTTTCTAAATACTTTTTTCTCATTAATGAAAATAAAATTGTATGCATGTGTTTGATGTATTTTACAGGAAAATAATCACTCTACTTTGCAAATTAGCAGTCTGATTTTCCTTCTCCATAATGAATGAAAAACAGTGTACAATAATGAGTTCATGGGACCACTTGGCAGCTATAATGGAAAGAGGAAAACAGTAGAGAGTGGAAGACATTTTAAAAAGTCATAAATCATATATTCAAGCAGGAAGTCAGTATTCAATCTTGATTAAAAAAACATTCTGGAGTGAGTGTTATTTGTGGAATTTTTAAGGTGACAAATCTCATAAAAGTCTAATAGCAATCATTTCTTTGCCACAAAAGCTGTAGCACTAATTTTGCATGCAAACAGCACAGGTCTTTAATGAATAGCAGAATTTCCCTGCTAATAAGTAGACAATGGGAATGTATCTTTAGTTACATTCCCTGAGCTCTATGGTTTGGGTTTAATCTGAAGAACTCCCCCTACAAGCTGGACTATGGCAAACTTGATTCTCAAAGTCAACTATTAAAGTCAGTTAAAGATAAAAAGACTCATTGGCTAAAAATGACAGTAGAGATGTGGCCTGATCAAAAACAACAGGATTTGTTTAAAGCAGAAGTGCTGTCCTCAGCTGCTTGTTACTAGTATCTTCAAATCACCCTAAATCATCCTAAATCACTGCAGTAACCACAATCATAGGAAGAGTTTAACAGTCCTTGACTCAATATTAAGTCAATGCATTTCCAATGCATAGACCAAGAGTCCATGTGGTAAAACTCTGGGTTTTTTTAATATATATATATCTATACATTAACTGATGAGATACAGGGCTGTGCCATTCTGTCTTGCCTTGAGTTTCGACGGTTCGACAGAACAGTGTTTCATCTCAAATTTCACTTTGAGTGGAAACAGCTGTTTCATTCCATTCCATCGAAACAGAAAAGGCAGCTTTGATGCTGTTTTGAGTTTTGCTGGGAGTGGGAAGCCAGCCCAGCTGGGCTGACTTCCCATCCATAGTGCTACATTGCACCAGGGATGGGGAAAGCAGCCCAGCTGGGCTGCCTTGCCGTCCCCTACCAGATCTTGCACTGGGATGGGAATTCAGCCCAGCTGCACTGACTTCCCACCCCCAGACTACGATCGAAATGTTTTGACTTTTGAAAGATTGTGACCAGCTTTGTTTGTTTCAAGGCTATTTCAACAGCCTGTTTCATTCTCATTTTGCTTTTTTGACCTCAAAATTGGTCACAACAGTGTTGAAATGAAATGGCCGGCGAAATTTCACAGAGCCTTAATGAGATGCATATGGTATTTTAAGTTAAAACCCAACTAATGAGGTTAAACTCATCAGTTGGGTTTTAACTTAAAATACCTGTCCTTTTATTGTCAAAATTCTTATCAATTGAAACAAGACTTCCTGCATGTGAAGATATAACACATCTAGGGACACCAATTGAAATAGATTATGTTCTAGTTTCCTTTGACACTTTGTTTTCAGAAGTGAATCTAGCTGTTCTGAGAGAGATGCCTGTCCTGATCTTCAGGCAGTTGGGGTGTGCAAAACTGGCCATATTCGATTTGGATATGGATTCAGGGCAAATCAGGGACAGTGATTCAATTAATTGATTTGGATCACTGTCCCCCAATTTGATTAATCTGAATCTGAATCTGAAGATTCAATGCTGATTTGGGGAATCAGCAATTCAGCAACAGACACAGCTTTAAATGTTTTTTTTACATACTTCGAGGTACCAGGTGCGGCTTGTGAACACTGCGATGCTGGGGTGGATGGAGCATCCCACAGGAGTGGGGGGGCGGGGTCCCTTGTGTGCTCAGTGGTGAACCCAGAAGTGGACTGGAAGTACTTTGGTCCACTTCTGGGTCTGCCAGGGAGCTCGCTGGGCCCCTCCCCCCAGCAATATGCTCCAGGGGGACTCCAGGACCTGCCCCCCCCAGATCCAAGAGGCACCAATTGCCAAGCCAAGCATGGGAGGGCCGCCGTATGCTCCCCAGTGAACCTGTTACTGGACTGGAAGTACTTCTTGTCCACTTCCAGATCTGCTGCCAAGCATGCTGGGGACCCCAATGTGCTCATGTGGGACACTCCATCCACCCCAGCATTGCAGTATTCATGAGCCCCTGCTACCTCAAGGTATGTAGAAAAAACAATTAAAGCTGCATCTATGTCCAAATCACTGAATCTTTCCAAATCTCTCCGAATCGATTTGGAGGCTTTCGATTCGATTTGGAGAGATTAAAATGTTTCCTGATTTGATTCAGATTTGGAGATTTGGCTGCCAAATTGGGCCAAATCTCCATCACATCGAATCAGGGACTGAAACTTCGCACAGCCCTACCAGGCAGTAAGCAAGGCTCCACCAGGAAGACAATAGTAGTTTCCCTATCAGGAGGAGGAAGAGACCATCAATAAACCCAACACTAACCATGGGAGACAAACAATGAAGAGTAAGGGTAGGAGTGGAGACAAGACAAAAAGAGTCAGAAGGAAAAATGTGCAGATATATGTAGCGAGAGAGAAAGAAGCAGGATTGTGAAAATCTCTTTCTCTAGAGAGAAAGAAACAGCAGTGGCCTCTCCCTAAACAGAAAGAAGGAAATGCAAAACACAGGGAAACAGGGATGGGAGTAAAGTCCACACTCACACTCAGGTGAAGAAGTAAGGAACCTGGAATACATTGACAGTGGTGGACAAAACTTAAGCAAATAAGGACAGGGCTGTAGGTCAAAATCAATGACCCTGAAAGGAGACACACACATAGTGGAGCTACTGATCTGAGAACTGGGAGATGCTGGCCTCTATGTTTCCTGGGAAAAGTAGACCAACCTGTCCAGGACCCAAGGCCCAGTTCTTCCAACAAGTGAATTTAGGAGTCAAATTATTGCTTGGGAGAACAAAAGAGGAAAATAAAAGTGGGAATGAGACAACGGTAGGTAATAATGGGACTCTATAGAGCCACTACATGGAGCATCCAGGGTCATTCCTGCAACTCTGAGCACTTCCTTCCAAATCCCAGGTCTGCCACTGAGAGAATAAACCCTGTACCTAGGCACACCAGGGATCAGCCATTTGGCTGAGTAGTCAGCTCAGTGCATGTGAGGCCCAGGATCAGACTTGATCTCAGGAGACACTGAAGACAGCAATGTAGGAGGGTGGCATAGCTTCTTAGGAGCTCTTCTGATGCATCTTCTCTGCCTACTTGCTGATATCTGTTGTACCCTCAAGGAAACAAGTGGGGAGGATCTATTTGGTTGGTGGCAGAGTTCAGAAAGAAAGCCCTATAGCGATGCACTTCCAGCTCAATATTTGGAATCCAAAACAAAAAGGGCATGAAATCAGGAGTGGGCAGAAGCTGTGTTCCCCCACATTATTTCTGGTGCTATGTCTCACCAGAATGAAGGGCAGCTTCTCCCTCAGCCATCACCTGGTCACTCCTTACCTTTTTTAATCCAATACCAACAAAGCATCAACTGAAAGTCTTGCGGACCCATCTGCTAGCAGCTGGACCAAGAAAACCATTATGCATGGAGCAGTAAGCAGCTCTCGGATGTTAATGGCCTTGCACTCCCCATCTTCCCAAGACAGCTTTTCAGAGGGTAAAGATTGATATTTCACTACCTTCACGCTTGCCAGTCCCACCTGACTTTCCAACCTAGAAATAAGGATGATTAGTTTTAACTTGATTTCATTCAGCAGGAGGATGCCATTCAGCTGAGACCTTGGGGTGACGCTCTGGTCCTAAGAAAATGACAACAGCCCAGGTATATCGCCCTGAATATAGGGGTGGAAAAGTAAATGGACTGATGAAACCTGGATGTTTAAATCAACTCCCTCTGTCTACCTTCTTTCTTCCAGTGCTCTATTGTTCCTGCCAATACATGTTCCAGCCCTCGGCCCAGTGTGATTCAAGCCGTGGATTTCCTCACTTTCTTACCACTTCCTCTCCTGTTTATATAGCAGTTCAATTTGTTTCTTCTCCCTTGTTAACTGCAGGGGAGAAAATGCAAAGTTGACAAGAGTTTGCTGGAACTGTCTTCTGTATTGAGTGGATGAAGAGGGAATAAACCCCAGGGAGTTTTCCCTTCCCTTCATTTTACTTGCATGAGTAAATGCTTCTCAGCAGTAGCTTGGGTGGCAGGACCAGGCCCCTGGTGGAATGTGCTTTCCTCCTTACGAAACAAATTGCAGACTGCGCGGCATTGTGTGCATGTGTGATAAACGTGGAATGTGTCACTGCATTGTGTTTATACAGTGCCTATCTGATTAGTGAACTAAAATCTCCTCCTGAAGTCCTTTGCCATGAAGTCATCAGCCAAGAGCAATGGTGTTTGTCTCAGACGTCCCCTGCTCGCTGCAATCACAGGTAGGACTTTTTTTTATGTAACTGTTCCTTTCTTAGTCCTTTGCTCCATAAAGGCCTCTGCATCTCAGTACAGATCCAGCCCCAGGTGTCTCTGTAAACTCCTGATTTGCAAGAGGATGCCTTCTACAGTGGAAGCTTAGGATGCAATGCCCTTTTTTCCCCCTCTCTGCCAATGCACAGTGCTGATGTTTTCTCTCAAACATGGGGTTTTTGCATCTCAAACCAAGAAAAGTGATCTTGCTTCTATGAAGGAGGGTGTTTTAGACTTGCTCATGAGCACTGGGAACGCATCCATGTTTATCTGAGCCAGCCCCATTCAGGAATGTGGAGCCGTTAGCAGAGAGAAAGGGAAAGGAGGAGAGGCAGGATGGAAAGATCAGGCCTAGGGGAGGGGTTGAAAAGAGCAGGATTGAAAGGGCTCCAAGCAAGAATTAAAGAGGAGCGAACAGAGATGGTGGTGCAGGGGGAGCGGACAGGGGAAATGGCTAGAATATGAAAGGAGCAAATGAAAGAAGGAAGAGGCAGAGAATAAGAGCAAAGAGAGAGAGTTATTTCCAGGAAGGAGGAGAAGCAGAAAGCTGAGTCCTGCAGACCTGATTCAGGGCAAGGGTCTAGAGACACAGGAGTGAGTGTAGATAGTCTAGAGACCCCGTGTTCTTGGTGATGACAGGACAAGGAGCAATGGGCTCAAGCTGCAACAAGGGAAATTGAGGTTGGATATTAGGAAAAACTTTCTCACTAGGAGGGTGGTGAAACACTGGAATAGGCTCCCCAGAGAGGTCTCCACCCTTGGAGGTATTTAAGACCCCGGTAGACAAAGCCATGCCTGGGATGATGTAGGTGAGGCTGCTCCTGCTTTGAGCAAGGGCTTGCACTAGATGTGACCTCCTGAGGTCCCTGCCAATATAATCTTATTACCATATTTTCTATGATTATATGACTGTGAGTTGCCCCCCATCCAAAGTTACTTACAGGCATTTCATCAAACTCTAGTTGGGTTGATCCAAGTGCATGTGAGTTAAATCAGGCAAAAAATGGTGGGTCGGATCTATGTTAGTTCACCTCCTCAGGTGAACTAGATCAGGAATGGGTTAACACAATCTATTAAATGCCTGTACATGTTTGGAGCACAACCCCGAGGCTGGGGCTATGCTCTTCCTACCCACCTGGACCAGGCTATTTGTAGCCTCCAAAACCCCCACCCAGGATGGGCAACCCCACTCCTTGCAGATTCATCAGCCCTGCCCCAAACCCACCAGCCCCCCTTACCCACCAGTCAACATCCCCGCAGACCTACTAGCTTCCCCCCAATCCTGCCTGTCCTTCCCCCACACCTTTAGTTACTTACTCCAGTTTCCCCATGTGGTTCCTTGGACCAGCTCCTGGACTGTAAACGCCACTTCCCATCTATGTTCTTAGATGGCTTAGATTAGGCCACAGGCCAGGTGCAGCAAACATTGGTACGCATCCCTAGACATCATCTGGTATCACCTCTTCTGCTAGAGGAGGCTTAGTGAGGCTGTGGTTTTGGTAGCTATGAGCCTGCCAATGTTGGTGAAGTGGGAGAGCAATCCTGTGCAAGGAAGCCAGAAATGAGCCTACAGGGATGGTTGCTGCTTGGACTCTGCTCTCCCTGACCAGTATGAGCATTTGTATGAGCCTTGTAGCTGCTTCGTGTTCAGTTCCCAGTTTCTGTATGTGTTCCTGTCCATCTGCCTACATAGCTAGCTTTGTGATATCCAAGCACTTTTCTATTCTACATATCTTCACCACTTCCCTTCTTTGTGTATGGAAACCTTGGCATTGAGCAGGTGTGGATCTGGTTGTGTCCCATACGATGCTTTTGTATCCCCAAAGCCCTTTCCAGATATCATTCTAATGTAGGGCATCCTTCAAGACCCAGGAAGTAGAAACAGAAATGCAATGGTGGTTGACTCACCCTTCCCTTCCCCCAAGGGGAAGATCCCAGCCTCTGCTTTTTATTCAGGCTTTCCCCATATGCCAGGCAGCACAAAATCTGAGCTGGGCTCCATGAGTCCAGTGAGAAAGGAAAAGGGCTAGAGAGGGAGCTGGAAACTCATTAATATGACAGTAGGAAACACAAAGAAGGAAAGAAAAGGGGAGGGAAGGAAGGTGTTAGTGTGCTCTTTTAAATCTCAAGGACTAATCAATCTTGGCCTCTTTTCCAGCGAGCTCCACTATCACCCTGCTTTGGCTGTGCTCTCCTTGCAAACCCCTCCATGAATCTCCAAGGCATCCAACTTTGACCCTGTTCTCCTGCTTGACATTCAAAGATTTCTCATGCTAAATATTAATTTTATCTCCTTCACCTCCAGAGGCTTTGCTTTTGGTTTTTTGGTTTGAAGGTTTTGCTGATGTTTGGGACAGAGCCGAGTCTCACCCTCCAAGCCCCAGAACTAACTAATGCAAATTGCAGCCTGGGAGGCGAGAAACCTGCTTCTAATTGAGGGCTGCAAAATTATTCTTTTTAGGGACTTAAAAGAAACAAAGTGGAGGGAGGGGTTGGTTTTTTTTATTTAATAGACTCCCTGGGAAGATGACTTCCTACATTATCTGATATTTGACCCAGCTCTGTAGTCTCAAAGGCTACTAGCCCCTAGAAACACCATATTAATTAACTAAATCAAATTAATTAATTCCTTTGCTACTGACCAGCTTGTGTGCTGAACTGGCCGGCTTTTATCTTAACTTGAGGGAAAATCATTTCTTTTAATAACAGTATGGATGAAAATTTGCTAATGTTAAAAAATAATAGTTTTCTATCTTGATCTCAAGCTAGTCAGATGATTATCCTTACCACTACCACTACTAATAATAATTTCTACTCTGGTATCACCTGGAGATTTCAAACTGAGACCAAGAGTCTATTAATTAAGGTGATGAGTGCAATGCAAGAACATGTATAGAATGGATGATTTTTCTACCTACACCTAGTCTGTCTGTTCAGGTAATAAAAAGACAGCCCTTTCCCTAAGGAGCAGTTACAGTTTATGCATATGATCAGGCAATAATGGATTGTTGATACAGCTGGCAATATTTTCCCAGCCTGTAGGATACTAAAGGTCCTGAAATGTTTTTCTGGAGTCTGCAGTGTCATCATATTATGGCATTGCATGGAACCATGTCTTTGCATGGCATCCCATCTCATAACAAGGATGATGGAGCCACATATGATATGTGCATTTGTCCTTTGGGTGTGGTATTGAACCAGTCCTTCAAAGGCATTGTTCTTCAGTTATATTATTATTCACTTACATTATTCTTCACTTATATTAATATTTACTTTTAGTCCAGGTCCACCATTGGTCCATAACTCCAGACATAATATGAGCCATAGGGTTTAAGAGAGTACTTTCCTCCCAGGTTGAAATGCAGTGAGGCATTTTGCTATGAGTTCCAAGTCTTAAATGCCTGGGCTGCAACCCTGGCCCTACTGATTCAATGGGATTTTTATCACTCACTACAATGGAGCCAGGTTTTGTACCAGGTGCTGCACAGCTAAGGAAGCAGCAGGCCCTGGGTCTCAATAAAATGTTTTCCGTTCCTAGCATTGGTGTAATGGACGGAGCCTGATTCAGGGCAGATGGGACAGGTGCATGATGGGTTCTCAGTTCTGTGTGAGCCTGAGAAGGGAAGCACTGCTTTTCATCTATCACACATGGGGCTGTCTACACATCACCAGGTTTTAGTACTTAGTTTTGGAAGTACTAAAACACAGCACAGTAAGTACCCATACTGTGCGCTACGGGCAGTGCACATGAAAATTTCCCCACTACATCACCATAACAGTATGCTGTAAGTGAAGAGTGGTGATGTAGCTAGGCAATCACGTGTAGACCAGCCTGATCACTACGTCTCCATAGCATGACATACAGCGATGTAGCGTGCCACTACGTTGATGCAGGGAGACATGCGGGTGCACCCATAGACAGGACAGGGCAGAATGGGGCTGGGACTTGGTCTTGTTTTACCCGTGTGAGGATTCATCCTCGTGTCCATGTGACCTATTTGGCTATCCTGTTCTTAACAGCCACTGGTCAGACTGAATAGGAAGCTACTCAGCCGCTCCAAGGACTTGCAGGAAAGCAGCAGCTGGCTGCTCAGCACTGCATTCCCATAAGCCAGTGCCTGGGACTCCTGGTTTTGCCTCTCATCCGATATTCACCCTGGACACCCTGAGCCAGTGATTCCACTTCTGGATCCATCTTTTGCCTGGCTCTGAGCCCTGACACGTTGCCTCTAAAATGCCAACTAGTGTAGCTGCACCAGCACCCTGGGAAGTGCCGGGAAAAGTTCAACCCTTCCACCCCCTTACTAGGGGAACCAGGAGGGAGACTCAGGAGCAATACATTTAAAGAAAGAATCAAGACCCAAACCCTCAAAAGTATTTAAGCATCTAACTCCCACCGAGATCCTGAATCCCTTATTGTGGGAACATGGGATGGGGCTGGAAAGCCCCTCCTAGGTGGCAGAGCCAGGCCCCCTGCTCTTACAGGCAGCATTTATGCAGAGTCCTAAAAAATGGTCACTCCACCTTCTCTCACACCCCATACCAAATCACCTCCTGGGAATGTAACAAAACCTACCTTATAATGTGTACAAAGCAGGGGTGAGAATGGTGCTGCCACTGCTCTGCAGCTGCAATGGGACAGAAATGATGAGGTTAATATTGGCTCGTCACTATTGCACCACTGATTTCAGTGGGAGTTAGGTTTCAAAGTCCCTTGGAGAATATGGTCCTACGATTTTTATCTTTGTGGATCGAACCTCATTAGAGATGGGAAAGGTTCTGGGGAACTAAAGGACAGTGAACGTGAAACTGCTCGAACTTTCATAAATGGGTCACAGAGGATATAACATTAATTACCTGCACGTATGTCTAAGTTCTGTTTCAGGAACAACCTCCGAGCTGTTAACTCGAGTGAAATGATATGTTACCGGGAAAGTGAAGGCAATTACCAGAGTGGGATCCCTAAGAATACATCATTGTATACAACACTTAATTAATGGCTTTGGAGGAATAATAAAGAATCCCTGTGAATGCAAGGGAGGTGATGTGATTTACCTGGATTTCAATAGATTCTCTGATAAGACGCTGTACATGGACAGGTGGTGAACAAGATGAATAGAAAGAGCGAGAGAGCTTGAGTTTGTTTGCAAGGGGGTCCAGAGAATTCAAATTAATAGCATTATAACATGTAGGGCACCTAAGGGAACAATGATACTATTAAATATGCTAACATAGGGACCTGGGAAAATGGATATGGGCAACCAGAAGCTGGACCGTGGATTTCTAATGGCCTTATCATGAACCATTGAAGTTAACAGAAACTCTTCCTTTTTGTACAATATAAGGCCCTACGTTTGAAGGTAACACACTCTAAGAGGATTAGTTAACATGGTAAAAAGTGCAAGAGGATTAACAAGAGGTTTTGGTTTGCTGGGAGAAAAATGCATTGTTAAGTAATTTACACTATCAGAAAACAGAAGGGGGTGGTGTGTCTCTAAAAGATCCAATAAGAAAAATCAAAACCTTTTAAAAAGGATCCAAGTTAAATAAGACAAGGAACAATGGGATTTCCCTGGTTGCGGATGAGTGATGCCCTGATCGCATGTGCCTCAATGGTGCAGTTAGGATCTGATTTAGATACAAAGCTAGTGACTTCTCCCAGGTGGGCTCAGCATCCAGAGCAAAATCAGAAATCAGGAAATAGCAGACAAGATAAGTGAGTGGAGAAATTGCAAAGAAAAAATGGGTTCCTGGTATAAAAGGAGAAATAACTCCAAAAAACTCCGAAGGATAAACATGTTGGGTTAGGGAAGGAAAAGCTAGACTTGGTATTCCTGAGGCAGGTCTCAGAGGATGTATGGTCTAGGGACGTGGTTGTCACGGGGAACCTAAACTACCCTGACAACTGCTGGGAGGAGCAGTCAGGCAAATCCAACCCTTCTGACCCTAACGTCTATGAATCTATGGAACTATGAACTGAACTCACAACGATTTCAGCTACAGAAAAAGGACATGCAGGACACTGCCCAGATTACTTTAATTGGGAAATCCATTTCAGTAGCTGGCCTTCCTTTGATGCAGCGTCTCCAAAAAAAAAAAAGCACAAAAGGGAGTCTGTTTTTTTTTTTAGTTCATCCATTTGAACAGGAAAAAACAATGCGATCGCATCTCACTTCCAAGCATATCCAGGGTTCGGCGGGGGGAGGCAGCCAGCACTCCAGAAGTTTGTTTCACCGAATGGGTAGCTAATTATAAAGGGCCACCAAGAGATGCTGAAAATAGAAAACTGTTGAGACATACTCGATTTCTTTCCCACCTGCTTACCTATGATGTCAGAAGAGGGAATAGTTTTTCTTCAGTACAAAAATGGGACTCAGTGAATGTGATTAATTCTGGCCCAAGACTTGCAGAAGTATGACAACTGCATTTGCTTGCACAAAATGAATAATTGTTCTTCTTTCTGCTATCCAGGAAATTAGCCAAATTTATCAACTGACCTTGCAGATGAGATGCCAAATTGTCCCTGTCATTTGTACCCAAAGCTGCATGCCAAAACTGCCCCAGATTCTCGCTATTTATTACTTATCTCTTCAGGTAACACTGAATTTTTAGGGGAATTTTAGGGATTTTTCCACTGCCTGCTATATCAATATCCAGTACTGAGGGGCCTTAGAAATGTTAAGAGGTGTTTATTTATAATAAAAGAGAGAAATCAATGACATTCAAAAGGCAAGTTATGGGGATGGAATTTTGCCAGGCTGGTTTCCATCAGCGCATCGAAATAACCAGAGGAAATCAAAGAGAAATTAAAGAAGACTCTTTTTACTCAAGGGAACAAACAAACGTCTGGTCTGCACTAAACGCAGCAATATGTTTTCTATTTAAGGCCTCCACCAACTGCTGTGTACACTGAAATGAAAACTAGCTCCACTGTTCGTATTGTTATCAGTTGACAAGTCTCTTTACTGCCAGAATATGCTCAATGACATATTCATTAGGGTTGACTTCAGTCTTTTTCTTGGCTGCCAACTTAGATCCCTACCAGCCAGTATTTCATGATGGAGGAAGGGGAAAACAGATTCAAGAGCGGATGATGCAGTGGGCACTGATTTCTTTCCTTCTTTCTTTTTAATGTTGTCATTCAAAAGTTTTTGCTTTCCTTGCCTGCCCAAGAGTTAGACGTTGAAATGATGTTTGAATGACAGTGATGGCAATAGATTTTATACAATTGCCTTCAAGGAGTGATAACCAGGCATCCTGGTTTTCTCTGATTTAAAAAAATCCCCAATTCTTGGTTAAAAAAGGAACCCCAAATCCACATTTTCTATGATTAAAATGAAGCATCACTATATAAATGTGTGTGTGTGTATGTCTACTTATATATGTGTGCGTATGTATGTAGATACGTATGTGTATGTGTGTGTGTATATGTATATATGCACATGTATATGTGTGTGTATTTATGTATTTATATTTATCTTCATATTTATATTAGTGGTGTTTCATTTAAATCACAGAAAAAAATGTGGATTTCGGGTTACTCTTTTTTAACTAAAAACTGGAAATTTTTTTGTTTTAAATCAGAGAAAACCGGGATACCTGGTGATGACCCAGCACATATGCAATTAAGTTGAATAAGGAGATATTATAAAACAGTGCAAGAGCCTTCCCGAACTGGCTAGATTACTGTCTAGGTAGCAGCGCTGGAGTAGGAGGGCTTATATGACAAGTGCTGGATTCCCCACAGAAAACAAAGCAAAGGCACCCTGTACCATCAAAGACCACATCCTATATGGCAACCACCACTTCTGACTCACAGAACTCATCTCAGTTGAGTTTTAAAGCATGTTTTTAGGCTTTTTGTGTGAGATGCCTGCATAGAC
>NW_017728949.1:54778049-54782680 GCF_001723895.1 Crocodylus porosus | reverse complement strand
CACATAAAATTGAGTCAATGGAGTTTAAAATCAGGTGCCCCAGGCTTTCCCGATAGACACAACATAGGAAATATCCCAAGAAAACCTGAGACTTTCATTGAATTAATAAAAGCTAGAAAGAAGCAATATTCTGTTAGAGTTTGGAGGAGCCCAGTGTTGGCAATAACAGATATTAAAAGAAAACATCAAAGGAAATAATGGTTTTTTTGAATAATTGCTATAAGGCAAGATAATAGGAAGCCATAAACCTTCTCCAGCCATTCTCCTTGCTATAATTTTACTACATTGTCACTAATATCTGAGCTATTGTTGTAATTTCATTTCATTTTATTGCACTGCTTGCCCAGCCCTTCTAATGAGATAAGCATTTCTGACAATGCTGGAGGTCGCAATGACAATGCTTTGCAAGCGAGACTAGATGCTGTGTATGGACCGTACAGTTATAAGTAAAAGGAAATAGGGGGAATGCATGTTTAGCACTCAATGGGGGTAGGCCAGCAAGGAAAAAAAAAAAAGATCCTCCAGACTCAAGGGTATCCAAAATTCAGGGGTTGGTTTCAGCTTATTATAGAGAAGTGCCATAAAGCTGAGAGACACAGTGACCAGAAAGGAAATTATTTCTCCAGATGCTAACATGAGAGCCTGTTTGGTTTGGGGGCAAATGCACTGAGGCAAGACTCAGGATGAGTCACTTCATCTCTCTGCGCTGAAGTTTCCCATTTGTAAAATGGGGATAAAGGTACTTTCTTTTTCCTCAGGGCTCTCTCTTACTATATATTAGTACAAGGGATTTATGGTCTACAGTCACTAAAGGCCATCACCTTCATCTTATTTTGAAAACCATGTGGTTATCTCTTTTCTACTTGACTTATATGCCTTTGAATGTCTCTGAGTGTTTCACTCAATACAGGAAGAAAAAGTATTTTCTCCAAGTCATTTTGCTGGAAACCCCAGGTCACCTTGCAGTAAGGACAGGGCAGTTATCTCCAGGGCAGCACATCGTTATGCTGTGGAGGGTAAGTGGAAGGAGGAAACGTGTCACGATTTCCAGGAGACACCGGCCTGTGTAGAAATCAAAACTGCGGAGCCAGGCGGCCTCATGCTGGTGGGCACTGCAGGGTGCCAGAGTAAATCAGGCAGTGAATCACTGCATAGTAGGGGAATCTGATGTTTAGGGTTCATGCTGAGAAACGTAGCTATGCTGAAGCCACAGAATAAGGAAGAAAGCCATATGTCCTCCTATACAATTGGTCTCTCTGGGTAGGTTTTGAGCATTATAGACTCCAGGTCAGAGCCTCCTCTGTTTTGAATGGAGCTATATCAATTTACTTGAGCTGAAGCTGTTCCCCCTGTCCTTTTAAGTTAAAATTTAAAACCCAATATAGTTCCCAGCTACATCCGCTGTAAATCTGAAGTCACTCCATTGCTGGGAACGGCAATCGCTCGGTGTAAAAGCAGGGGATGTATTCCAGTTTTCCACCCTGATAAGAGAAAACTGGGCATTGCCCTATACTTTGAGCCAAAAGTTAATGTACTGTAAAAAGGAAATACTCCTGGAAGGAAATGTTGGGGTTGTCCCATAGCTGATATGCCCGCTGCTATACTGGAAAACATCTGTCCCTGTGCCTCTTATACAGTCTGTGTACGTGATTATGTATCTCTTCTGTCAGCAGCCACACCTGCTAGGGTGGACTGGCCAGATGCATTAGCCTGTGAAACCCTTGGTTGGATGAGAGGGGCAGTAGGGCTCCCGTGTGCATCCACCCAGAGCAGTGGTCTGCAAGCTCTTCAGCAGATTTTCTTTAGTCACCTTGCTGCAGACATCCTTGCGTCTGACCTAGACTTCTCCCATGGGGTCTCCCCTGGCTGTATGACTCTGATTTCAAACCATAATTGTGTCTGACAGCTCAGGTCTTGGTAGCCCAACATCTGGAGTCTACTAACAGCTTGAAAATGTCACTTTTAGTTGTGAGTTTAAGTAGGCCAGATGCTATTTCCTAACCACGGTGCTCCTGGACTCAGTGGAAAGTCACTGCTTTCCTTATGTACAGGAGCAAAACATGCAAAGACTATTTGCACTACGTACTGAATTCATGGAGATGTCTTGGTTGCTGGCACAAGAGTGCCCTGGGCTGAACTGGGGTGGATCACATCATTGCTTGTGGGAAAAGAAGGGCCTGCACTGTGATCATTTTTTCTGACCTACAACATCATACAGGCCATAGAATTGCACCCAGTGATTCATAGATGCATATATTTTAAAGCCAGAAAAGGCTATTAGATCTTCTAGGCTGACATCCTTTAAAACATACATGGGTCGTAGAGTTGTATTAGGCCAATAACTCATGTTTGAGTACAGCATGTTGTCTAGAAGGGTGTCCAGCTGTGAGCTGAAGAGCTCAAGACATGAAAAGTCTACTATTTCACCTAGTACTTTGTAGTTATAATTAATCACTCTTGCTGTCAAAAAATGGCCTTATTTTCCATTTGAATTTTTTTAAGTAAAACTTCTTATTATGTATTTCTGTTATGCCTTTCTCCAGTAGTCTAGAAAGCTCATTAGTACTCAGTGGGCACGTCTACACATTCATTATTGTGCCTTAGATACTATGCATTTAGTTTACTACTTCCTTAATAAAGCACTAACTAAATGTGCAGGACCTAAAGTTACTGTGGAGTAGTGCCAGTACATGGTAATTTAGTGACGCTTACTGTGCATTAGCCTAATAAGGCTACTAGCGTGGTTTTTCCCGTGACATGTTACTGGGCAGTGTTATTAGGCCAATGCTCAGTAAGCATCTTGTGTAGACATGCCTAGTATTTCCTTTCATGCAGATACTTACATATTATATTCAGTTCTTCCACTCCATTCAGCACTGGTGAGTCCTCACCTAGAGTACTGTCTCCAGTTTTAGGCCCCCACTTCAAGAAGGTGGTGGACAGTTTGGAAAAAGTCCAGAGCAGCAAAATTGGAAAAAGTCCAGCTCAGGGCAACAAAAATGATCAGGGGCCTGTGAGATAAGAGTTGAGGAAAGACTAAAACAACTAAGGTGATTTAGCTTTAGAGAAGAGAAGATTGGTGGCAAGGAGGAGAGTTGATAACAGCTTTCAAATACTTGAAGGGTGATGATAGAAAGGATGGGTTTTTCTTTGTGGATGTAGGGAACAGGATTATATGAACTGTCTCAAGCTGCAGCAGGGGAAATTTAGGTTGAAGATTAGGAGGAACCTTCTGACTACGAGGGTGGTCAAGTGTTGGAACAGGGTATTTTGAAAAGCTGTGGAACCTCCATCCTCGGAAACTTTCAAAAGCAGGTTAAACAAACACTTGGCAGGAATGGTTTAGTAGAGATGATCCTGCCTTGAACAGGGGGCTGGACTAGATGACCTCATGAGATCCCTTCCAGCCCTATTCATAGATGGTCAGAAGGGACCTCAAAGTATCATTGAGTCCGACCCCCTGCCAGTGGCAGGAAAAAGTGCTGAGGCCACGTGACCCCAGCCAGGTGCTTACCCACTCTCCTCTTGAAGACCCCCAAAATAGGGAAGAGCACCACCTTCCTTGGGAGCCCATTCCAGATTCTGGCGACCCTCACCATGAAGTTCTTTCTGATGTCCAACCTAAACCTACTCTCCATCAGTTTGTGGCTGTTGTTTCTGGTTATTCCAGGAGTGCTCTGGTGAACAAAGCATCTCCTATTCCCTGCTATACCCCGCCCAGTGAATTTGTATACATCCACAAGATTCCCCCCTCAGCCTTCTTTTGCAGAGGCTGAAAAGGTCCAGGTCCCTCAGCCTTTCCTCGTAGGGCCTTCCCTGCAGGCCCCTAACCATATGAGTGACCTTCTCTGGACCCTCTCAAGGTTGTCCACATCCTTCTTAAATTGCGGCACCCAAAACTGGATGCAGTACCCTAGGTGCGGCCTGAACAGTGAGGGGGAATATCACGTCCCTGGACCTGTTTGTGATGCACCTACTAATACATGACAAAGTGTGGTTAGCTCTGCTAATTACTTCATCATATTGATGACTCATATGCATCTTGGAGTCGACAATGACCCCAAGATCTCTTTCTGTTGCTGTACTGCTGAGAAATTCATCCCCTAGCCTGTAAGTGTGCTAGTGATTCCCTCTCCCTAGGTGCAGCACCTTGCATGTGTCCTTGTTGAACTGAATCCTATTGTTTTCTTCCCACTTCTCCAACCTGTTCAGATCCACCTGGATTCAGTATCTTTGTGTGTGCTTCACCCCATAGTTCGGTGTCATCTCAAAATTTGGACAGAGTGCTCTCCATGCCCTCATCCAGGTCGTTGATGAAGATATTGAACAGCACAGGTCCAAGGACCAAGCCTCGGGGGACGCCACTGCCCACACCTTTCCAGGTCAATGCTGACCCATCCACCACCACTCTCTGGGTATGTACCTTAAGCCAATTTGCCTAATTGGCTTAAGTCACCTATGATCCTAAGTCATCTCTGGATCTTCTTTTTGATAAGTTAACCAGGTTGATTACTGTATCAAGCTCAATAATAATCCAATATATTATATAATCATAGAAAATGAGGGTTGAAATGGACCTCAGGAGGTCACATCTAGTCCAACCCCCTGCTCCAAGAAGGACCAGCCCCAGC
>NW_017728949.1:54766284-54774867 GCF_001723895.1 Crocodylus porosus | reverse complement strand
TAACCTAGATTTATTCCACCTCAGGCTTTTTGAATGACTGTACCTAGCCATAATATACAAGTAGTCACAGTGCATGGCCTTAAACATTTCTCTTAAAATCTGGCCTAAAATTTTCTAACTCAGATCATTTTCTTTGGAATTAAGCATTGAAAGGTATGTCTACATGGGTTAAGACAGAATTACATGGACACAAAGCTGAGAACAGTATAGCAGCATGTCACTGTACCCAAGCCCAGTGAACTATTTGGCCTATAAGGACCATCATGCCAATATGACTACAGGTACTCCTCACTTAATGTCATCCCGGTTAATGTTGCTTCATTATTATGATCCTGATCTACTAGAAAACATCCTCATTTAAAGTCGCACAATGTTCAGTTATAACATTGTTTGGCTGCCACCTGCGAGTAGGTAACTACTGTGACGTAACTGGATTTGCGTAACATCGTTTCACTTAAAGTTGCATTTTTCAAGAACGTAACCACAACGTTAAGAGAGGAGTAGCTGTGTAGTGATTCTAAACCCTAAGCAATGTGTTGTGCTAAGACATCCCAGCTTGTTCAGCATTTGCATGAGTATTTCTACCACATGATGTAGATGTACCCCAAATATCCTAGACAACTTTGCAATGTTCAGCTCTTCTTTACTTGTGCCTAAAGAATTCCTAAAATGCCCATTTGTAAAACAGGCATAACTAATATCTGAAACAATACCTTCTCATAACAGATTACTTTTATTAGTAGATGTTTTGGATTGAAAAAAGATGACAAAGCTGATATGGAAATACAAAGCGCCTGAGCGAGGGACTAATAATAGAGAGATGGGGGAGAGGAGGGGAACGTGACTAGGTTACAGGCGATACAATGTTAGCCAATTAAGCCTGGGGGTGGGGGGACGTGGGAAGGGGAGGGAGGGGGTTCGTGACACTGAGAGAGAAAGGCAATAGATACACACAAACTCATTATAATGGTCTGCAATGGTGGAGGAAGTGGCTAGGAGGAAGCATCTCAGTCCATAAAGTCCAATTGTGGGGGTCCTCTTCAGGTTCACGGGAGTCCTCTTCAGGTTATTAAACACGTGATCTCAAAGCATAAAGGTTAGGTCATTTGGCTATTATGTAATCAAGGCCAAAAAGCATTTTCAAGCCTACAAAAAATCTTGTGTTATAGTTAATGAAATAACAGCTGTTGAGAACTTGTGGGAGAACTGTATAAAATTCAGTGTATTAAAAACAGAGTATTAATCATTGCAATAGCTCTTTGTTCCAGAAGTTGTGTGATTTGCTCCAACTATTCCTGGCCTTTGGTCAGAACACCTGTATTTTCATCTCACCTTCAGGTAATGCAAATGCTATTACATTATTTACCAATACACTATTACTGGGACTGTTTCTACACAGATCCACATTCTGACTGCTCTAAATATGAATAAGTACCCCAACAAGTTGCAGCACTATGTATAATGTATAACGATATCATTTAAATTAGCATTAAACAGGGCCCTTATAGGAGTCTGAAAATCTCCTTTTCTAGTTCTTTTGATAACTTCTGTTCAAGGCATCGGAGTAATATATAGCAGATTGATTCTCACCTGCACCAAAATGTGTTGGTCACTTAAAATGGTGAGCTTTTAAGTGCTCTCTACACTTAGTTTGCAAAGGGCCTAGCACTGATAAGAGATCTCAAGTGCTACCATGATATAAATAAATCATAACTGAAGATTCTTGGAGATCCTATGTGATTTTTTTCATCTTACAATCTTATTATTAATATATTGCAAATACTGATAATTTTTTAGGGCATCACTTTCAATTGATAGTAATTACCATTTGACTAAATCCAGAAAACTGAATTTTAGGAAAGAAGTTACTCCCCAGTTCAGCAAATCATTCCCATTCAGGAAAGCATGTTTTTAACTTGAACTAGGATTTAGACATGTAGTTAAAATTATGAATGTGCGTAAGTGCTTTCTTGAATAGGGTTAGTCTTATGCACACCCCTAAGTGCTTTCCTGGTACCGGACCTGAATGCGTAGATGTGGACCCATCCTGGCACATGGGATACTACCCACCAAATGACTGGCTCACCTGTTGTCATTTGGAAGTGGTTAAAATCACACCGGACTGATCAACCTTACAAGATTTCAGCTGTTTGTGGGCACAGGTGTTCCCAAGAGCACCTGAACATCAGTCAGTTCCAAATCTGAATTCTCTCCCTAACGGAGATCATGTCTCACCCTAACTTGTGCTGGAAGCTAAAAGCAGGAGCCAAGAGTAGGTAAATCAGTCATGGCCTGTTCCATGGGCAAAAAGTGCTCTCTTCCAAACATTTCCACCAGATCCCTAGCAACCAAGAGTTTTGAGACAAACAAGGAGAAAGAGCTGCTTTCTAGATAAGCCACCTCAGGTTTTACAGTGAGCCAAATGCATATTCATACTAAGACAGTGGGGGCCAGCCCATTCAGTCGGTGCACCACAAATTAGCTCCACTTCCTCCCCGATTGCTACTCCAATCTGCTTCCCCAACCTGCTACTCTGATTTCATCTCCCTGCCTGATCTGCTGCTTTGCTTTCTGCTCCCAGCCCTATTTGCCCCTGTTCTGAGTGCATAGATATGGATCCTCTGTCCCCTCCCTAGTCTGACACGTGTCATATACAGAGGTTACCTGTGTCATTTGTGGCATGCATAGCACAGGTTGGCCACCCCTGTACTAAGAGATTTGGTAGAGCATATCAATAGGAATTGCTGTGTTCTCAGTCCACCTGCATTAGAAAGAGGGTGGCTGTAACCTGGGATCTGTTGCAAAACCCTTTTTTTTTGCATCTCTCTCACCTTCCTGTAGCATCACAGCCAATGAGGGTTGAAGGGAGCTCAGGAGGTCACTTCTAGTCCAACCCCCTGCTCAAAACAGGACCAGCCCCAACCACATCACCCCAGCCAAGGCTATGTCTAGCTGGGTCTTCAAAACCTCCAAGGGTGGAGAGTCCACAACATTTCTGGGTAACCTATTTGACTGCTTTACTAGTCTCCTAGTGAGAAGGTTTTTCCTAATATCCAACCTCAACTTCCCTCACTGCAACTTGAGCCCATTGCTCCTTGTTCTGTCACCTGCCACCAGTGAGAACAATGTCAGATATAAAACTATTGATATTAAAACGCTAATACAAGTCTTGACCAGTGTGGTCAGTTCAAATAAATTAGAGAAATGTAACAGTAAACCTCACAGCATCTCCATGGTAATCTGTGACGTGCTTAAAGTAAAACACGTGAGAAGCAAGGATTTTTGTAGTCATCGTGCTACAACGTCCTCCGGCATTACTACACTGAAACAGATAGTTTCCAGAAGGAAAGATCTGTTTTTAAGATCTACATTATAAAAGCTTCAGCGGACGCAGCATAAACTCAGTCAACAAATAAGTTCTGTGTGTTTTCTGGAGTCTGATTTGTTGTGAATGGATGCAATAACCGTGAGCTTGTTGCAGGGCTCTTTTTGCAACTCTATATTTTTCTCCTGCTGAAAGTCAAAAATCTTGAAATAGAGCCAATCAGATACAGCTAAATTGTGCCCCTGCTGCAGTGAAAGAATGATCAGCATACAATTTATTAGAAGAACAGGCCATGCTAAATCTTTACTCACATCACTGCAGACAGATATATCCAATTTTTTAAACTTATTTGACTCCTGAGCGAGTAAAAAGAAAAGGGACGACAGATTAGCCCGTTATAAAGCCATAATATACTTTTAGCTGGACCCATTGGGAACTGGAGCTCAAGGACTGCAACATCCATTATGTTCAGTTATACATTCGGCATACCTTTCTCTGCAATGGCCTTCGAATTGGAGTTTTTGTTCAGTATGTTATGAACATTGCCTACGCTCAATGAAAATTTTGCCATTTGAGCAGGCTACAGCAAATCAGTATGGGGGAAAAATTCAAAGCAGGAAGGTTGGTTAAATGTCCAACTGTCACGGGAAGTCAATGAGAGTCAGATGCTTGACTCCACTGTTTGTCTTTGAAAATCTTCCCCAAGCCAAAATCCTGCAAACAGTTGCCCAGATGCTGGAACTTGATTCACGTTCATTAGCCACTTTGAAATCAAGGGGGCGGCTTTCACGTGCAATGTCTGGGGGGCCATTTCTATGATGGAGTTGTAGTGTAAATATTTACAGGGAAGTTTGGAGCTTAAATCACATCTGGTTTTCGTCCAGAAAATGAAGAAAATACTTCAGGTGAAATTTTTTCTTGTTTGGGTGTTTTTAGAGTGAAAACAATGAAAATCATACACATAATGAGAAAACTGCAGATCAGGTTTTGCTGCTAGGGCAGCCGTGGAATTATTTGTAAAGAATAGGAATTGTGCTGAAAAAACATGAGCTCTGGGTCACCGCAAACCTTCTCACTGTGCTGAGCTTGTATTCAGTGTAACAAAGTATTTTGTCATCAAAGGGTTTTGTTAGGACAATGGCTTGTGACACGGAAGTTTGCACAGTGTTTGCTTTTATGATGACTGCGAAGCAAGGAAAAGCAGACTGATAACCAGAATGATGCCCAAGAGCTCTGAGAGGCTGGATAATATATTTCCAAGCCTGGTTATTTTAATCTTATCCTTGCAATGATTGCCCAAAAAGTAAAAGTTTGGTAGGCTAAGTCACTAAGGACAAATGATAGCCCCCATCCTGCAAGGACGCCTGTGTGAGCAAACCTGTGCACCCATTGGGAGCTCATTGGAGTCTGGACCCCATAGCTTTTTTAAAGAAGGGAAGAGATGTAGGATGCAGTGCATTGCATAGGATGCAGCTACAAGGTCTAGCACTGGTGAGCCCTAAGGGTGAATAAAGTCACAGACAGAGGTCTAGTTGTACTATACCTCAGGCACTGCTATCTACCAGTTTGGCCATACCTCTAGGATCTAGTAAAGTGGGGGTGGTCCAGCATTTCTCCCTTCAGACCATGGAGAGGATATGGGCAAGGCACAACTGGGGGGCTAGCCAGAGAGCAGATGCAGAAAGGGGAACCTGCCACCACTGTCCCCAGTGGTGCACCAGAGTCACTCCTACCCAACTCCAAACATGAGGCTGTGGTTGTGCAGAAGGCCAGACTTTCTAAGGATAGTGACAGTGGCAGCAAATAGGTTCCCCTTCTTGCCCTGTTCCGTGCTTGGCCCCTCCATATGCCCCCTTTGGCCAGGGAGCAGGAGCTGGAAGGAGGCACCTGCCTGCTGCTAATGCTGTCCCTGACTGAGCCTGGCAAGTACAGCCACTTCCTGCAGCCCACTGGGAATTGCTTCCAGGGCTCCTCCAGCACCTGGATCAGCCAGGGACAGTGGTGTTGGCAGGAGGGTTACATCTTCGCTGCCTAGCCCCTGCTGTCCTCTGCCAACCTGCAAAAAAAACGCTGCCTGGGGTGCTGGGCTCAGCTGGGGACAGCACCAGTGGTGGTTCCTCTGACTATGCCTGCTCCTTGCCCAGCCCCCACCTCTTTGCATCCCACGCCGACCAGGAGTCCAGCTCCTGGGGGCAATTGTTCAGGGTGCTGGTTTTAGGTCAGTGGCAGTGAGGAACCTCCCTTCCTATTCCTGCTCCCTGCTTGCCCCCTCCAGGTGGAAGAGAAGAGGTCACTGTGCTATGCCAGAGTATAAAGGACACTAGCCCATAAAGGCTCTCCATACTTAGTTGAGCTCAGTTAGCAGAATAGGGGACGATAACCCATTCTTCCCATTACCTTCGCTCAGCATTGCCCCAGGAATATACCGTGTTGCTATTATTGTTCCAGTCCTTCATTTCCAACCACATGGACCCAAACCTGCTTTCTCCGGGACACTGCTTTCCAGCTGCTCATTTCACAGACCTAATGAGTCAACAAACAACTTCCTTCAAATAAAGGCTGAGCAATTCACCATGGGTATGATTATAACCTGCAGAATGGTTAAGTAGTCTCAGGCTGTAGTATGGCAGCTGAATGCTGTAGCTCTGGTGTCCCCTGAATAGGCCTCTTTATACTGGCTTGTGAATTAATTCATTAATAATAAGTCTTACTGCTACAAGGAGAGAGACCCCTTCCTTGCACCAAAGACATCACATTCTAACCAGACCTAATAATCCTGATGACCTTAAGTGCTGCCATTAACAACACTTCATGCTGGATTATGCTTCTATTCTACACACACAATCCACAGAAATCAGGCCCTCCATGCTCCTTGAATGCTCATCCAGGAGAAAACCAGATCCTTGGACAGGGATTTACTGAGGAGCAGTAAATGCTTCCCACTCCAAAAAGTAAGGGGCTGAACACAGGGTGGGGAGAGCAGCGGGAAACAGATCCCTGCCCTGTATCCAGCAGAAGTGGCTGCACACATCGAAGAGGGCTGGCTGTATTTATCACCAAGCAGACATACCGTACTGTTCTCTCCTGCAGAAAAAAGGCAAAATTTGCGTTGGTCGAGCATTCCCACGAGATCGAGGGCAGTGGTTCTTCCCCTCTATTCGGCTCTGGGGAGGCCACATCTGGAGTCATGTGTCCAGTTTTGAGCCCCCACAACAGAAAGGATGTGAACACATTGGAGAGGCAATGGAGGGCAACAAAAATGGTTGGGAGGCTGAGGGCATGACTGGTGAGAGGCTGAAGGAACTAGGTTTATTTAATTCACAGAAGGGAAGACTGAGGGGGGATTGAATAGCAGCCTTCACCTCCCTGCAGGGGGTTGCAAACAGGATGGAGCTGGGCTGGTCTCAGTGGGGGCAGGTGACAGGACAAGGAGCAATGGGCTCAAGCTGCAGTGAGGGAAGTTGAGGTTGGATATTAGGGAAAACTTTCTCACTAGGAGGGTAGTAAAACACAGGAACAGGTCACCCAGAGAGGTGGTGGAAGCTCCACCCTTGGAGGTATTGAAGACCCATCTTGACAAAGCCTTGGCTGGGATGATGTAGTTGGGGCTGGTCCTGTTTTGAGCAGGGGGTTGGACTAGATGCGACCTCCTGAGCTCCCTTCAACTCTCCTTTTCTACGATTATAAGATTCTATAAAAACAGTATAAAATGTACTTGAGAAGGGGAATTAATAGGATAACAGCCCTTTCTAAGTTCTTCATGGTGGGATACAACTATGGGCAGATCTAGGATTTTGAAAAGGAGAGTACAGGTTATGTGTTGCATTATCACATATAATACAACACACTTTTTCCCTAGGTAAAAAGAAACTAGAAGGTTTATTAACATGCTAGGCACCTAGGGCTGTATTACTCAGTTCCAAATCAAAGCAAAACAAGTATAACTTTATTGAAATGTGCAGTCATTTGCTGTAACATAGATTATACATAAAAACACAATAAACAATGCAAAAATAATCAAAAGATGTTGTTTTTTTAGTCCTGCTATCTGTGAATTAAATGTACATCTCTTTTAGATTCATAAAACCAAATCTAGCCTTCTTGAGCATCTTGACAGTGCATCCAATGCTTCATTGAAAGTTATTTCCACACCTGAACTGATGTTCATTTGAGTTAATGTTTCCATGCCTGAGTTGATGGTTCTACCTGGAGTTCAAGCAGTCTGAAGGGTTGCGAAATAGGAGCTACATTCAGAGAAGCAGCTAATAGCACGATTGCAGATAAAAAGAATAGCTTCATTAGCAGAAAGTCAAAAAGGGGGAGGGTCATTAATACCTGCAAGAAGAGGCATTTAGGAGGAATCAGGCAGATTACAATGACCCATGAAGTCAAGTGACTCCCTCACTGCCACTGTCACGCGGTTGGTTTTAAATTTGGGACAGAGCAGGAATCAAAGGGGGATGCGGCCGCACCACTGCAACCCACCCTCCAGGGTCTACCTCTGGACCCAACCATTTGCTGCCTTAATTTCACAGCTCTTGCGAATCCTCAATGCTATAGCACTAGCCTTTCTTCCCTCAGCTTTACTTGAGGTCAGTCACAAATTAGGCAGTGATGAAATAATAATTCCTCTCTTCCAGGAGGCAATGGCATTTGGGGTGAGCACCTTCCTGGGATGAAAGTTTTATTGCACATTAATGAGATAAACAGGCACTGTAGTTCATTCCCTGGTACTCCCCAGTCCATCCCGTTCTGCTAAATGAATCTTTCCTCAGCATACAGTGGCTGCAAATCCAACATTATGTCTCAGCACGGTAATCCCACAGGGCCTAGGAGTTCTGTTTCCACTTCACGTCACTGACAGACCTCCAGCTTCCTGGCTAGAGACCTTTTAGCCTTGGTTTATTTTTCCTTTGAGCACTCCCTTCCTGTCAGTATAACAACAGCTGCAGTGTCAGGTATTGCTTTGCCAAACCTGGAGTAACATGATGTATTCACTTGCCTAGAAGCAGAGTAGCATCAAACAGCACAACCATGCGGGCATGCTTCTTGGTGATGAGAGGGGAGTGGCTGTGGGTGCTGGAGACACGGTGACTTTAAGTCATCCTAGTGTTCCCATATTCTGCAGTCAAACAATGTCTTCTAAGATAAGTTCAATAGCCTTGGGGCTGTTCTCACTGGGCACCAATGTTCCCTCAAAGGAGCAGTGGTCCGTGAGCGCGCTGCCTCGGTCCGGTGTGGGACACTTACCGAAGGGG
>NW_017728949.1:54756806-54766184 GCF_001723895.1 Crocodylus porosus | reverse complement strand
GCTGGAGGCTAGGGCCAGATACTGGGGGCTGGAGGCTGGAGCTGGGGGCCAGTGGCTGGAGGCTGAGGGTGGGGGCCTGGGGCTGGGGACCAGGGGTCAGGGGCCAGGGGCTATGGGCTGGAGCCAGGGGCCGGGGTCCAGAAGCCAGGGGCTGAGGGCTGAAGCCAGGGGCTGGTGGCTGGAGGCTGGGGGTGGGGGCCAGGGACCAGGGGCTGGAGCTGGGGGACAGAGGCTGGGGCCAAGGACTGGAGCCGGAGCCTGGCGCAGGCTCCGCCGGCTCTAGGGAAGTGCTCTGCTCCCCCGCACCAGGGCTGGGGAGTGGAGAGCTTCCTCAGAGCCAGCACAGCCTGCGCCAGCCCCCCGCCCCAGCATGGCCTCAGAAGGCATGTCCCACAGTGTCCCGGGGCCAGTGGAGCCTCGCTGGTGCAGGCAGCAGCTCCTCCCTGAGGTGAGGCAAGGCAGGGATGGAGCCTGGGGTGGGGGGCTGGCATGGGCTCTGCCGACTCCGGGGAATTGCTCCACTCCCTGGCCCTGATGCATGCACGGCCTTGAAAAGGCAGCGCAGCTGTACTTTTAGTTGTGCGCAGCCACACACACACGCACCTTAGAGGGAACCTTGCTGGGCATGTGTACACGTGCACATTTACTGTGCTGTAACTGAAATTACTGCACAGTATGGGTGCATGTCTACATGTGTATACCTGTACTGCACAGCAAATATGGTGACTTACACTGCACTGACTTAAGCATAAATTGGATTCCTGCATCATGCAGGTATCAGATTTACACCCGATTAGTTACTGCACAGTAACACGTGTAGAAGACTTACTGCGCAGTAATGCTGTGCGTGAGGACTGACCTGGGACTAACTTTAGTCCCAGGTCAGTCCACACACAGCGTTAATGTGCTGTAATGTGTGCACGTGTAGACACTGGCCTATTTCCACTTACTGCACAGTAAATTTAATCCAGTGTAAATGCATGTGTAGACACACCCACTTACAGCCTACACTAGAGGGTTTGGAAGAAGGTCCATCTGCCAGCTTTATCCCAGCTCCTCTTACTCTGAGGAGAGGCACTTTGTTGGTAGTATCCTCAGGGGATCATTCATCCCACAGTGACCACATCTATACAAGACACTTACTGTGCAGTAGCTTGTTATTACTGCCAGGTAGTATCATTGGGCATGAGCCATGACTCAACACTACTGCACAGTTGTAGGCACACCTACCTGTTCATTAATGTGCCCTAGTTACTGCACATTTAGTTTAGTACCTCTAATAAGAGTTCCTAACTGAATGCACAGTAACTAGAGTTACTGCACAGTCACACTGGCACACTTTTTTTAGCGATGCTTACTGCGCATTAGCCTAATAATGCTGCACTGTAGGCTTTTCGCACAGGTAATAACTGCTATGCTACTGCACAGTGTTATTAAGCTAATGCGCAGTTAGTGTCTCATGTAGACATGACTTGTGACAAGCTACGGCCCAGTAGTAATGAGCTACTGCACAGTGAGCGTCACTAGGGAATCGTGCCAAGACACTACTGTGCAGGAACACTGGTTACTCTTCACTGTCATTTAGTACTTGGGTACGCAAGTACTAAATGACTACGTAGTAACAACTGCACAGTGGGTGGCTCATATAGATGCTCCCACTGATGCCTTATATGTGGCAAAGCAGCACAGGTCTATGTAAGCAGGAATCATGATGGCAGAAACACAAAGAGGCCACTGTTTTGAGACACCCAGCACCTAAGCAGAGCAGTGTGTTCTGGCAAGAAAGAGGCTTGATAAAGCCACAGTTCTCAGTGCCTTTTAACTTCTCCAAAGGGCCCATCCCCAGGCCTGCTTGGGGGATTCTGGACTCCTCTTCCAATGCAAGGTGAATGAAAGAGCGGAAGCAAAGATCGGGGTGTAAAATGCTAACCTGGGACCTAGAGGTTCTTGGTGCATTTCTTTGCTCTCCCACAGATTTCCCTGCCAGGCTATCATTGGCAAGTCACCTCTTCTCACTATGCCTCAGTTCCCCCACCTGCAAAGTGGGGGCAATACACTGGCTTCCTCACAAGAATGAATTACCTTAAGTGATTCTGTGATAATGAGGATTATATAGGTACAAACGACATCTCAATAGAAGAGGCATACAGCATTGGACTATAGTCCACAGGATTTTGTTTTATCCCTGGTTTCCTGTCTGACCTTAATTAAGCCACTTCACCTACACTTCAGTTCTCCACCTGCAACATGGGGCTAATTCTTCCCTAAGAAAACTGGGGGGTTTCTGGCTTTCACAGTAGTGGGCCCCCCTGAAAAAGAGATAAGGACATGCCAAGATTACATGCATCTGATATCGAAAAAGCATCACACTGTTTCCAAGGTGGTGAGATATTAACTGTTTTATGTTTCTTGGTTCTACTGGACTATCCCCACAGAAGTGCCGGGAAAGGGCAGTTCTCAGTGCAAAAAGCTGATCTCTCTTCTTTGCAATGGTATAAAAGGGATTCAACTGAAGAAACTGGAGGCTAAAGAAAACCGTGTGGTGGTTTGGGATGTTAGTAATAGTTTTGATAGAGATAGACTGGTGTGCAGAGGCAGTTAAAAAGGCCTGTGTATATGCGTGTACACTTCCACGTGAGCATCACACTGCCATTATCCATCTATAACAGAGCAGTAGATCCCAACGTGTGCTGTGATCGTTTGGGGGAAAGACGCATTTATGAGTTTCCAGGGTCTCAGAAAGGAATACATTGCTCAGAGGCAGATGTCGGTGCACAAATATACACTGCAGCCAAGAGCAAGTAAACTGCTATGTCCTCCACAAGGCAGGGAGGAGACCGCAGACCAAAGAGAGTGAGATAGTATCCCATAAGAGCTGCAAAATTCATGCACAGCCTTCTCGATACGGCGTTGTTGTGAGAGAGGTCCAGAGGCCTCCCTGCAGACACTGCAGACACCAGACAAAAGGTGCTTTGAGCTCTCTCTAGCTTCCTTTGCTCTTCTGGCTTTCATTGCCTGCAGCGACTCCAGTTTGCAAGGGGTAGAGTTCACACAAGGGAGAAACGAATGACCAGATGCATTGTTGGTCCCCTCGACTCCCTATTCCTCTGCTGCCTCTGGTCCCCCCAGGGCTGTTGGCACTGGGTCAGAGGGAGCAAACACGCTACAACTTTCTTTGTTGAGCATTTTTCTCCCAGGGTCTTCAAGAAGCATGCCCATTAGGAGCTATGTCTTTCCCACACTTCGGTGGAAAAAGTCCCAAAGCCACTGTGGTTCTCTTGCAGCCAGGAGCAAGATATCAAAACAAGCCCCAATCCTCCTGGGACCGTACGACCCTTCGCACAGCCCTGCACAGTAGGGAAACAGGACGCCTGGGGAGGATGATCCAACGGTCTCTGTGCCTAGGAAAGTCTAGGTTTGCTTTCTACTCCCTGTGTAACCTTAAGCAAGTCACTTATTAGGCTCTGTGATAACTTGCTAACATGAACAGTACAACCAAGCCTGCCGCTACCGGGCAAGGTAACTTTACTGTATCATCACAGTTGAGGATCATCACTCCCATGGGTCAAGGAAAGGGTTGTAAATGAGTCCATTGATGGCTAAGAAGGTCAATCCTAGACCCACAGACTCTCTGGCAAATGCCACAGGTCTTGTTTCCTTTCCTTCCATTTCTGTCCTTATTTCCTGTGTAAATGTGGCCTGTCTCTGTGCCTCAGCTGTTCATCTGTAACAAGGGGATAACAGCACGTATTTCCTTCCTGGGGTATAACCAGGATAAGTTCACAAAAGAGTGTGAGGTGCTAAGAGCCAAAAATGGCAGGCATATACATTTTTGAGCAAGGCTTCATGACTTCATCATTCGGGCAATGTTTGATCCCGAGGCATTATAGTAATACACGTGATGAAGAATAAGGAGAGATTATGTGGAGCTTCCAGTCCTTGCACCAAGCTGTGGCTGGTTTCATAGTTTCTAGGGTCAGAAGGGACCTGAGCAGATCATGGTAATATAGGACTTTTTCCCCTCTACAGGGCTCCACAAATATATGACTGAGGATGGGAAGCGGGGCAGAATTTGAAGCCAAGAGCATTGTTTCATAGTTGTTAGGGGTTGAAGGGACCTTACACATCGTTGGGTCCGGCCCCTACTGTATGTGGGCAGGAAAGACTCGTGGGATCCAGTGATCCCAGCAAGATGGGTGTCAAGAGGTTTTTTGAAGATTGCCAGGGTGGATGAGCGGACCACTTCTGGGGGAGCCTGTGGTGACAGCGCTCCTGCGATGGAGGGCCAGGGTGGTATCTGAGTATGTAGCACGTTGTACCCATAAGCAGGAAAGCAGGAGATGACGACAGATGCTTGTCAGCCTTTACTCGCTATTCCAAGGATCCTGCAAACACTACCAAGTCTTCATCATTAAATGCTAGCCAAAGCCGCTGCACCACTTTTCGTCCATCCTCAACCTGCTGAGGATCCAGGACCTCTGTTTTTCACTTCGCTTTGCTCTGTGCACTGCCAAGTACTCCCGATTTCTCTAAATCCCGTGAGCCCAGGGCACAAAGTGCTGACACGAGCCATTTAGCGTGTCCGTGCACACAAGTGAAGCTGTTATTTGGAGCTGGCATGAAGTCACCACAATTTCCATCGGAGAGCTATTAAATAAACACTGCGAACCAAGAACACAAGCGTTGTCTTCTGCAGCAGGTCACTGAAGTAGGCTGCAATGCCTTTGCATAACCAGGCCTGGGGAAGCAGGAGGTTCAGGCTTGGTTCTGAATTTCCTGGCCCTCTCCCACCCCTTAAGGGAAACTGTTATGGTCTCATTGAGGCTAAAGCCATGTGGTTAAATCACGCTGGTCCACAGGACACAAGAACTGAGGTTTTATTGATTCTTCTTCTGGGCTAAAGCCTGGCTCTAACTTCTGTGTTATGAATGTTGCTTGTATTTGGAGTGTGCCTACAGGCTCCCACTGAGTTCACTGTCCTCTGTGCTGGGCATGGTGCAAAAGCAGAGGAGAAATGTAGTACAATCAATCCCTTTATTGCAGATGGGCAACTGAGGTGCAGAGAGATTGAATGTCATGTCCAAGGTCATCCAGGAAGCCTGTGGCAGAGGAAGGAAATGCCCATCTGGATCTCAGCCTGAGCTTTAACTGCAAGCTCATCCTTCTTGCACCCGTGGGCCAGGCTTTCGTATCCTTTATACCACTACTCAAGCTGTCAGAGGTGTCCTTGCTGATTTACACCAGTTATAGAGAGAGACATGGATACAGCCCCAGCTTGCAGAGGCTCCAAACCAGACTGGAAATTGAAAGCCCTATTGTTAAATCATCCCTGCGGTTGTCTGCTGATGCAAGGCATTTTTGGAAGCGATTTATTTAGCGTAGAGATTTGCAACTTGGGAAAAAAAAGGGTGTCCGTTGTGCCTGGGACGAGCATCTAAAAAAGGTGAGGTTAAATTTTGCTTGGCAAATAAGCAGCCTTGGCTTTCAACTTGTTGCTGACAACGAAGAGCGGAGGGCTGAGAGACATCCGATGGGGAAAACTTGTAAACAGTTCCTGCTATCTGAACGTGAGTGCCCCTCCCCGTCCATGTGAGCTGCAGAGGCAAAAGAGAATGACACATGTGCTGTTTCCTTTTCCAGTTGCAAAGAGGTCAGGAACTAGGCAAGAAGTGCCTGAACAAGAGCGGCTTTCTCCTGCCCTTCCAGCTGTTGTCTTCAATCCAGCCTCCGGTCCTGACCAGGGGAGAGACACCGTCAGCATACATAAGGCACTGTTGAAGGCATAAGTTATGAGTTTCCCAAACAGTACATCTCCACCGCGTGAGTACCCTTCTTTTTCTCCCATCCCTATGGCAAAAGTGAATGTATAGGTCTGTTGTTTAATGTGTTTTTAAGCAGGCTTCCAGTTTAGCAAAAAATGACCAGGCAGGAACGAAGTATTGATAAAACTCTGTCCCTTTGCTTACCCCTTTGTATGACAGCGTGTGTGTGTGCGTGTGTGTGCATGGAAAAGTTAGAAAGAGACCCAAAATGCCTGTCTGCAAAGTTCAACTCCCAAATATGACAGATCCACTTCCGTCTTGGTCCTAGGATAGAGAAAATTGAATGCAAATGCTTTTTTTTTCTTTTCTTTTTTTCTTTTCTTTTTTTTTACTCCCTTAAGGAATGAAAATATAAAGGCATTTAGGAGGCTTCATGTCTCTCTCCTGAGATATTACTGGTGCTGCCTCACTTGTGTTTAGAGACGCGAGCCGTCTGTGTGTAATATGAGACACAAGCCAAAAACTGTCAGTCGATATTTAAAGTCACAATGCTTTTTTTTTTTTCCTTTGCTTTTGGAAGTTTGAAAACACAATTTTGGGGCACGTGAATTATTTTCTCAGTGAAGATATACGAGGGTATAGTCTCTGGAGGTGGTACTCTGGGCATGCCAGAAAGTTTTGATAACATTTGGCCTCGGGAGCTCAACAGCATAACTGCATCCCAGTCAATTATTTTGGGGAGTGCTATTAATACGTAGAGGACTAGCTTCAGGTCCAGTCCAAATCTTAATGATTACTGGGGATATTGCCAGTACTATTTGACCCGTCACCCCGATTATGGGTTTGCTACAGACTTTTTTCATTTTAATTCAAAGGGATCTGATTTTTGTAGCGTCGCAGCAGTTATTTAAAACATAATAATAATAAACCCACCCAAACGGAGTTATCGCAGGTGATTTCTGTAATAAAGGCACAATACACAGAGGAGTGCTGGGAATAGACTCAATTTTAATTCCTGGTCCTGCGGTTCCTGTTAGACTATCTGGCCCGCACGAAGGTTGAAATGGATGGTGTTTTTCGAGCTCTGAGTGGGGCCGGCTTTATCCAGCAGAAATATTATATCGCAAAGAATCACTGGAATCCTAGCCAACAATTTTTATTTACTCCTGGCCTTTTTGCAAGTATCAGCCAGCTCACAAAATGAAATGCTATCTATAGCTTTCTCTCTCTCTCTTTTTGTTCCAGCAGTTTTAACAGATTAAAGCCCATTCACCAGTAATTGAAGAAAAGAAACATCCAGGCAAAATATAGGTGTCTTTGAATAAATGGTGGCGTCTGGGGCTTCTGTGCACTTCTTTTCAGACATGCAAATTACTGTAACTATTGCTCTCAAACGTCCGTGTGGGATTGGGGTTTTGAAGCCATTAGCTAAAATGCAATGTATTGATCGCGTAGTCTTGCTGACAGGGTAAGGCAGGAAAAGCCCAATATTACGTCTGGGGTTTTTAAGAGTTTTGGAAAGAATTTTGCCACAGCAAGGAGTTCGGATTTGGATTTAGAGGTCTGGCTTGCACTGTTAGCACTACTTGCACTACTAGCACACACAGAGGTGGAGTTACATGAGCAGCTAAGTAGTGTAACCAAACTTAGAGCCAGCCCGAAGTTTAGGTGAGGCAATGTGCTAATTAGGTCCATTGAAACATTACTCTAACCCTTGGTTTAGTAAAGAAAGGTTTCATGCAACAAATTATAACATTGGGAAAGTAATTCAGAGATGGATGTACAAGCAAAGGATCACTGGGCGAAAGAGGAAAGTGTTTTTTCAGTGTGTCAGCGGCTCTTTGGTAACTGCCCATGTGCACACACTTATCTCATGGTAAGGGGAGGCTAAATCACAGTAACTTGTTCCTTTTTCCTGGGCTTAATTAATGCATAGGCAAACCAGGCAATGCCTAGGGCCCTAAGTGAAGAAGGGGCCCAGTTGTGCTTATTTTACATATTATAATTATTGAGTGAAAAAAGTAGGGCCCCATAAGTTTGTTTGCCTAGGGTCCTCTCAAGAGTTAATCCAGCTCGGCCTTTTTCACCGAAGGCTGATCTACCATGATTTAACTTCGACTTACCTCTGGATAGCAGCACGCAAATGGATGGTGACCAAGAAGCAGCTCATACGTGGTCAACTGTTCACATGCCCGTACTCTCAGGGTTAACCATATCAGACATTCAAACCCTTTTTTTCTGCCAAAAAAGTATAGGTGGCTGTAGACAAAACTAACACCCATTTATTTAGAACTACCACTGATTAAAATAATGCCCCTGCCTGCTTTCTAGCTGCCTGGATGCAATTCCTCTTGCAGATCCAGACAGGATGTTCCTGTATCCTGTTTCAGTTTGCATCACTGTAAATTCAATCCATACAGCTTTAAAAAAAAATAAATTAAGAAACAAAATTAAATTAAAAGGGAAGCCTGGTGGCTGCATATGTCTTTGCAGTGTGTGTTCAGTGCATCGCTTCTATAAGGGTCTTTTTATTTTCCTGGCATAAATCCAGTAACTCCTGCACTGATCAAGGAGATGTTAAGAGCTCCCTGTGTTGAGAGGCACTGTTCAGTATAGAAAGCAGATGTTTAGCAGAGAGAGACTATATTTGGCAAAACAGACATACTGCTTCATAAACATCATGAGAAGCCTTGAAACTGGTGTGCATATGCATAAAGCATCCGCCAAATGTTAGACAACTTTAAATATATTGCACTAATTTGTTTATGTTTGGTAGTGAAACTATATAACAGATGCCCGGTGAGGCAAACAGAATGGTACAAAGTTGTCTAATTGCTTGTGATAAGCGAGTTTTACCCCCTTCTTGTTTGTATTCAGTCTGTTCTTGATGGTCCTGAAAGGGCACAGTCAAAAAGAGTAAGATTTCAGGGGGAAATGTTTTAATCTTCCTTAACTCTGTGAATCTTCCCTGTTTCTATTCTCTCTTCTAATTATGTCACAAAAGAGAGCTGGGTGGTATGTTAATGCAGTGCTGTGAACTTCCCCACAATGCCGTGCGCCTACACATGGGCCTCTTTTAAATGGGCTTAACCTAAAATTGCCATTTTAAGGTGCATTAAGGGCCCATGTCTACACCTGTGCACTGTTAGTGCACCTTAAAAATGGAGATTTAAGGCGATGTGAGCCTAAATTTGATACCTGCATAAAGCAGGTATCAAACTTAGGTGTGAATAGCTAAGTCGCATTAGCTCACTTGTAGAGGTGCTAACATGTATTAACAAGTCAACGGATATACACCACATTAATGCACATTAGTGCATCTCCATATGTGCTAATGTGTCTTTACTTTTCATGCAAAAATCTAATGCACCTTAGTGCTCAGTAGTACATCCACACGTAGACACACTGCTAAGTCACTTCAATGCACCTTAAGGAAAGAAGCATTAAATTAAGGCACATGTAAATACTTTCATAGTTTCATAGTTTCTAGGGTTGGAAGGGACCTGAGCAGATCATCAAGTCCGATCCCCTGCCATGGCAGGAAAGAGTACTGGGTCAAATGACTCCAGCAAGGTGTTCATCTAACCTCCTCTTAAACACCCCCAGGGTAGGAGCC